>NC_089756.1:42183761-42188761 GCF_040412425.1 Macrobrachium rosenbergii | reverse complement strand
CGACGTTTTCGGGAAGATTTGAATGGCAGTTTTTTCGACAAAAATGATAAAGTTAAAATTCATTTGTAGCGCAAGTGTCACCGCAAGAAATTTTCACTAAATAACTCTGGAAATTTTTATCAACGTCATAAAATATTAAAATGGAATAATACAGCATTTGTTCTTATTTTATGACAACCTGCATTCTAAAATGACGGGTGAAAACGGTAGATGTCACGATATCAAGTTGCTATTTACCTTGAGAAAATATACATTTATATAATTTTCCATGCAAGCAAAGAAAAAAATTTGTTGTGCAACTTGAACTATAAAATGTGAGGCTATTACGGAACACAATAATCTGGCCGCTTTTTATGGAAATACCTTGTTACTGTCAATGATGTTACGGTAAAAGAATTTTCCTACATAAATAAAATATCTAAGATAATAATTACAACAATAATAACAAAAGAATTAATGCAAAAATGGTAAAAATTATGAGAGCACAAAAGCAATTCCGAATATAATAATAAAATAATATATCAGCACAAGAAAAAGCATTATAACAATAACAACAACAGCGATTCATGCAAAGACGGTAAAAATTATGAGAGCACAAAAGCAATTCCGAAGATAATAATAAAGTAAAATATATCGGCACAAGAAAAGCGCATTCCCAAGTCGAACACGGCAACGACACCAAACAGCCTCCACAAAGTCAGAAAAATGGAGCTCGCCATAACAATTAATCCAAGAACACTGTCGCATTTCCCCGGGATAAATCCTTTCCGAGGCTGAAAAGCCTCGAGAAATACTTCTCCTTTTCGGCTGAACCAGAAAAGGGCAGCCGAAGAACCCCATCGAAGATGAAAAGCCCCGCAAAAGAGCAAAGTCCCATTCTTCCCCCATCCAATGGACCATCCAACCACCCATCCACACACACACACACACACACACACACACACACAGATCCGCCCATCCACCCACAGACCGCCAATTAATCCGACGGCTTTTCAAGCGGCGGGTGGCGGCTGGACTCAAAAGGGTCGCGGACTTCCGAAGGTAAACACAAAGAGATCAATTTCTCCGCAGATCCGAGCGGATAATCGACCTTATAAGTCTAAGCGGGATCATCCGCCGGGTAATTCGAAGGTTAACATAAACAATTAAGTTTCCGTGTCACAACAGTATCTGAAGGATTACACGGATCACGAGAGGTTTTTATTTCGGGGAAAATTGGATTTTCATTCTTCTCTCCCCCTCGGGCGAGCTCGGA
Source organism: Macrobrachium rosenbergii (assembly GCF_040412425.1). Taxonomy (NCBI): domain Eukaryota; kingdom Metazoa; phylum Arthropoda; class Malacostraca; order Decapoda; family Palaemonidae; genus Macrobrachium; species Macrobrachium rosenbergii. The sequence continues at coordinate 42,187,506 of NC_089756.1, read as the reverse complement.
GCGACTCGGAAGAGGCTGTCGATGGGTTGTTGAAGGTCTGTGCAGTAGGCTCATTGTCATTCAGTTTTAAAGTCGTACAACTGTAAATTTATACGTGACTCCCAGCTCGGATAGTTTATTACTGTTGTTATCATGAGTATTGCTGCATTTGCATCCTGTTCCACACAAGACCTTCGGCTATTATTATTATTATTATTATTATTATTATTATTATTATTATTATTATTATTATTATTATTATTATTATTATTATCCCTTTTGCGTTGAAATCTCAAAACAGTGTTTTTTTATATATTTCCATTCACGAACAAGACGATAAGGTCAGTTCCATTATTATTATTATTATTATTATTATTATTATTATTATTATTATTATTATTATTATTATTATTATCATCCTTTTGCGTTGAAATCCCAAAACATATTTTTATATTTCCGTTCACGAACAAGACGCTGAGGTCAGTTCCATTATTATTATTATTATTATTATTATTATTATTATTATTAAAGAACCAACAAAATTCGGCGATCATAACAATACGGCCACCAGTACCAGGTCACGGAACGACATTTCCTCTATTATAAATATTATTGTTTAACATTCCAGTTAAAATACCACCAGAAATCATATAACTCGTACCAGGTCACGAAACGACCTCGGGAGCCCAAAACGAAGCCCTGAGGGAGCTCTTTAACGCCATGTTATTCTAATGACCTCCCTTACAACGGCCCACCCTTTCATCCCAGATACACTGATATTCTTTACACGCTTAAATGACTGCAGATTGGTCCCGATAGGCCAATCGGGAGAGGCCATTGTAGTCCTTGTCCTTCTGCGCCCAAATATAAGAGAGAGAGAGAGAGAGAGAGAGAGAGAGAGAGAGAGAGAGAGAGAGAGAGAGAGACAGTACTTCTCTCTTGTACTACTCGGGGCTTTTCGAAGAGATTAGGATCCGGAAGATCGATTTCATGGGGGAAGATTTGCGGTATGGAAACATCGGTTTTGTGATGCTTTCGGTGGTAAACAATGACCCTTTAACTAGCTTGGGATCTGCAGGGAGTTTTGGACAAAGGTTTCCAGGTGACTCTCAAATTCTATGTACACACACTCACACACACACACACACACACACACTAAATAATAATCATAATAATAATGGAGAAATAAATCCTCTCCTATTATCCGTTGGAGTGTATCTTTATCTTTACAAAATAATGTTGTTTTTATTTTAACGAGGTGCTGTCAGTTGTTTTACTCTCTCTTATCCTGCTAAATTTATGGTTACAAAATGGTGATGTTTTTCTTCTAATAAGTGGATATTATTTTTTTTAATTTAAAGATAAAACTGTACAGTTTTATCTTTAAATATATGTATATTATACATAACTATGGATTTGTTTCTCCATTTTAAGACTCATGCTACCATGGGTATTTTTAATAATAATAATAATAATAATAATAATAATAATAATAATAATAATAATGATAATAATAATAATAAAAATGCAATCGAAAACAAATAACGTCCATTTATTAGAAGAAAAACAACACCTTTTTGTAACGATAAGTTTAGAAGGCTTATATAAGAGAGAGGAAAAACAAATAACTTCAACTTGTTAAAATACAAACAACATTGTTTTGTAAAGATACACTTGAACGGATAACGAGAGAGAAAATTCAGCTCTTTTCACGAAGGGTAAACAAATAATGCTACAACGTCCAAAGAACGAAAAAGTTTGAAACCGATAACATCTTAACGTTTATGTTAATGAGCTGCGTTACCTTGTCCTCTTGACTCTGCAGTTTCTTCAACTGCCATAGGCCGTCTCCACTCCTTCACACTTTCTCTTTACTGTAAAAGCAAAGAGGAAACATGACCTCTGTTTGTCTCTGGTCAACTTTCAGAATCAAAGAGAAAAATTACCCCTGTAAAATTGCACGAGGAACTTCAAAGCTGAAATTAACTACCGTTTTCTGGACCTGATCAATCCCACGACCGCATTACGTTCTACGATTGTTTTTGATCAACTGCAAAGAATTTTATTGTCAGTAAGCCGATATTCTACGTCCAAATTATTTGGCAGCGACGTTCCCTCTCCATTCTTGGTCGTCTGCAATTAATGGGATAATTTTGTCCAAATATGAAGAAAGTTATTGTAATCAAGTAAAATAATAACTTTGGGCCAAAGTTTTGAACAAAAAATACTATAAAATAATATTCAAAACAATAAACGTCATTGCCTGATGGTGGAAAATATTTACTAGATGTCAATCATTGACCCTGTAAAAATATACATTTGGATCTTTATTTCCGGAATAAAACAGGTGAAAAATCAATTTAGAAGTAGAATATCTATTAATTAATGATAAGAACATCTTATTACACCAATATTTGAAGCCCACATCTTTCTAGCCAGACATGAATTTCATATGAATAAACTCATGTGGTTGTTACTAAAATAAAATTTCCTGATGACACTACAGATGACTTTTACGAGATGAAACCTCAGTGGCCAATGATAAAAAAAAAAATCTTCCAAAGGCCGCTGCTGCTCCACTACCGACCGAAAAGTTGATGAATTAACAACGGTCACTTTTTCCTCCACGCTGATTAATTCCAGTCATTCGGAATGTGGGGAAACCGACTGATTGTTTTCAAGACTATGCTGGTGCCAGAGCAACAAAAGTCATTGACGTCGCTGGAATCGAGAAAATGCTGCGGCTTTTGCTCCTAATTACTTTCAAGGGAAGAGTTCCGAGGATTCTTGGAACTGATTCTAGTTACGTAATGTAATTGCAATTGCTGTGAGTTAACTTAATTGCCCTATACAGGGCTAAAAATGTCAGCAGCCAGTAACCTCTCTCACTTACATGAGACAATTAGTAACGAATTAAAACTTTCAGAAGAACGTTTCCTGTCCTTAATAAGTTATGGAAGAATTTTTCCATCATCCTCACAAACCCAACACAGGATTAAGAAGCAACTCATTGCGATCAAATCCTGAGAAGTATTGCAGAACCGATTTATCTCTTAATTCATCTCGGCCACATTCATTCCCTTCTCAGTGGAGAAAAGCATTAAATTAGTCAGACCCTCCAGACCATTCCATGATGTAAATAAACCTGTTTCTGCTTCTCCTAATGACACAAGCCATGTGGAAATCTGCCCTCCTCGGCTTCCTTATTTTACAGTTATTATCCTCCTCGCGCGTTTCTGGCATCTGCAATCAGGCGGGGTTGCCAGATGCGTGAGAATGACCTCGGCCGACCTATAGTAGAGAATTGTCATTAACCTTCTACAAAGGTGATTACCAAAATGACTGGGATAAAAGAGACAGAATGAGAGAAGTAAAAAGAGTGAATGAGAGAAACATGAAAAATGAGTAAATAGTTGGAAATAACAAATTAGGAAAAGGGGAAGAAAATGAAAGATGAAATGGAAAAAAAATTTAAAACAGGTAAAAAAAAAAGAAATAGTAAAGTAAATGGGCTTTAGATTCAAGTTTTTCGCGATAATTTGAAGTCAGTGGCCTCTGCAATCACTTACTATAAATCTAAATATGTCTATGCGGTTTTGTCAAAACTTGAGGTTGTTAGGTACAGCAGTATGAATCTGAAAATTGCCAATGGACTGGTAACAAAATTTGAAGTTCCTTAGTACAGCAATTTTACTGTTGGTGTTACGGCCCAACTCAACAGGCCTAGGGGCCAGGTGATGTGACCCCTCATAAAACTCAAATAATG
>NC_089756.1:42176261-42178761 GCF_040412425.1 Macrobrachium rosenbergii | reverse complement strand
AGTAGAGGGTAGTTCAAGGTCGCTAGTACTAGAAAACAGCCCCGTGTCAACGAGGTTTAAACATAAGTAGGGTAGGTGCACGTAAAAAGGTAAATTTTGCAGTTCGACTTACTTTTTCTACTGTTAACAAAAATTTTCATATGCATGTTTTAATGAAGAAATATTAGCCAACTTAACTAGCATATTTTTCAATCGCTAATAAAAAGCTCTTTCCAGTATCGAAATTATTAAATAATACAAACTTCAATGAAGAATTATTTGTAATTAATGTTTTTGTTACTAAGCTTACCACTGTAAAACAGCAATATATCAAAGATAATTATATTCGGTGTCTTACTGATGAACTATTGCATACTCATTAATGAAGTACACCTGACAGTGTTTTATTTTTCATTACACTGATCAAGACTGAAAACAGCATTCTGGATAAAACTGTTCATGAACTTACACTCAAAGGTCAATTGATTTCGGTGCCTTTAAAATATTCTCTCTTTTTTTTTTGTGAAAACTGTTGTCAAGCGAACGAGATGACTAACGAATAGCCGCAACGTATTCATTAACCGTAGGCAACTTGTGCTACACACAGAAAAATAGTATGATACATTTCGCATTTTCCATTGAGAGAGATAGATAGTTAACAACTGCTCATTAGGTGTAGGCTGTTGTTTAAAGGGAAAAAAAAACAAATGTGCATTAAATATCGCTAGCCTCAGGAATCCCGATACCAAAGAAAACGTGTAGATCCGCGAATGAAAATAAGTCACGTGACTACACAATGAAAAATGAAGCCTATGATCCGTAGATTGAATTTCTCTTAAAATTTGAAGTGTCATGTCTATAACAAGTGCACAAGATCCTTATCCAGGAATATGGATTATCACTATACACAAACTTGCATAGCAACCTCAAATGAACGGAACTTTCATGTGTGAAAATATACGAAAAATAGAGCAAATAGGAAGTGAAATAATTAAATATCTCTAAAATCTTGTGTCTGGTAGAAAAACTAAAGCGGAAAATAAATAGATAAATTTAGTTTTAAGTGACTTCGGTTATGTGTTTTGGGTGCTTAAGTGCCTATCTTCCTTTTGAGAAAATCCCGAGAACTATTGCACAGTTCACATTCAAGCCAAAGTTAAACACCCATGCAAAAATGATTACTTTGCAATCATAGGACAATTTGACCAATCTTTGCTCAAGTTCACCGATAAGACAGCATGCATGCAAGCATGACTATGTTCAGATGCGTTTCACATGTATTTTCTCAAGTTCGAAATAACGGATAAAAATAATTGTATACATTAGCGTTTGCTATGACACAATATATCTCTAAGTAGCATTATCAGTTTAAGACATTAACCCTAATTTCAGTTTAAGGTCATATATAACTTAATATAAAGCAACTCGAAACTAATCACGTGTACGTATTTACGGGAAGATAATCAAGTAAGGTAATATACGATTAATAAATGAGCATAAAATAAATAAACAAAACGACCAAAGAGAATTTGGGAACACAGAAGACTTGAGTTTTCAGAGCGAAGGGGCGCACGGTACAGAGCTCATGAGAACGAGTTTTGCCATTAGTCGTTTTGTTACTATATGGTTTCAATAAAATTTGCAGTTCTTTGGAGCTAATGTTTCAAACAACTGCAAATTTCATTGCCAGAGAAACAGATGCCCTCACAGACTTTGAGATCAAATTATTGATAAGCGTGTCTGCTCGAGAAACTCTGAGAGAGAGAGAGAGAGAGAGAGAGAGAGAGAAGGGTACTGCTCTTACACTGTTCCTCCACCATCCGAGTTCAACCTCGGTTCTTTAAATGTTTAAGCCAGAGAGAGAGAGAGAGAGAGAGAGAGAGAGAGAGAGAGAGAGAGAGAGAGAGAGAGAGAGAGAGAACGTTGTGCTTTCAAGCAAGTTAATGCTTTCCAGAATCATGGATTATAACAGAAGATATATGACGAAGAATTACAACCACGTACAAAACTATACGTATTTCAGTTAGCATATACAATGAGCTACATTAATAATAAAAAGTCTCTTTACGTAATGAGAACAGGATAAAGAGAAATTAATTCATCTAGATTGAAAAAAAATAACAATAATTCCAAAAAAGGTTGCTCTTAATCTCCGAGGGGTTCTTTCCAGTAATTACCTTTGATTAAAACCAGGAGAGATTGTGATACACCTGCTTATTCACACCTAATCTAAATTCAATTAGGAACTCAAAAGGGGCCACTTGGCTTTCCATCATGCCACCAAGTCATTTTTAAAGGTTCGTTGATTCCACTTTCAACAAACCAGGTGAACTCCTTCAAGCGTCAAGAATGGTACCTGCGTGTTTACACTAAGTATGACTATATTATTAAACCTGATAACTAACGGTAGTTAAATTTATAGGAATGACTAACAATATTCATACTTTGCAGATGGTTCGCAGTGTCAGGGTTTCAAGATTTACAGCTAGTAAACAGACCTTAAGACTGGTTAGCAGAGTTC
>NC_089756.1:42158761-42171261 GCF_040412425.1 Macrobrachium rosenbergii | reverse complement strand
TTTCTAGCCACCGAAGAGGGAAAGAACACCAGTAAATAACAACTGGAGATTGTGGGAATCTGGGAACACAGAAGCAGGCAAGGATTCCAGAGCAGAGCTTGGAGTAGCAGGTCTGTGAAAAACTAATATACACAACAACATGGTGACGAAAGCCACTAAAAACGTTTGCGTGTGAAGGGAAATATTCACACATGCGCATCTTTGAATACAGAGATACTTTTGAATATTAGACTACTTTTCACAAATGTAAATCGTTCAAGAAATAATTTTTAAGTTATCAGAGTCCTCGTCCTCTTTGTTTTCAGTCAGGGATTTAATTTCGTATCATTGTCAAATAAGTCTTCTTGTCTTCACCCCCTTAATTTATTTATTGTTCTTTCGGTGGTTTCACCTCAGTCACTTTCAACTTCCAACGTTTTTTGCAGCTTAAGAAAAAGCTATATTATTTTCTACTTTCCAATTTCATTTTCCTGTTAACTGTAAGTTCTTTAATATCTTTTTTCTCCCTCTTTTCTCTTTTACACACGACTAGCAGCCTTACCAGCACATACAGCGTTAACTTGAAATAAAAAATATATGTGCCCTCTCCTTCATTTATTTTCTCCATTCCAGTTTTTCTAAACCTCTATCCTTCCTCTTCTCTCTCCAGCTGGGACCAAGAGCCAGGGCCCCGTCCAGCAGAGCGCCGCACACAAGTGACTCAGCGGCCACAGATCATCCAGAAGGCTAAATGACAGAGCGACGCAAAACAAAATGTTAATTGAAGCTTTTGGGCACAAAGTGACGTCCTCCATTTGCATATTATGTATGCAAGCAGCCCTCAGCTTCTGGGCGGCGGAGGAGGGTATGGGCGCGATGGAGGACGGGGGTAGGGGCGTAGGGAGGGGAGGGTGAGGGGGATGGCCGGACAGAGGTGACTTGGTCTAGCAGCAGCAGTAGTCGTAGAACTGGGGGAGTCTTTACCAAAAGGATGATTGCAATTCTTTTCCTCCCGGTATTCGAGGCTGTCAACAAAACAAGGGGCGTTGTTTCTCATTCCTTCCGCCGTGTTTTTCCGTTCGTTTCTCGCCCGGCGCTCTGCCCATTTTACTCGACCTGCACAGACCAGCTAACAATAAAGAGGTCTCCTTTGTGAACCGATTGGAAGAAAAAAAGAAATAAACGAAGCGGGCGAAGTCTGTAAAGACTTATTTACTTACTTATTTAAGCCTCCCTACTGCTTTACTCAAGCAAATTCTAATCCGCCCGAAAAAAAAAAATTGTTGAACGATCACAGCCAAACCAGTTTGTTCTGTTGTCCATAAATTCCCATTAAAGACTTAAATAAAAATCTATTATTTAAACTAACAAATATATAAACCAGGAGTCGGCGGCAGAAATGAATATAAATAGCTCTTCGCTCCGCGATCAATCAAGACTGAATAGGACCGGTTTGGGGGACGTCAGTGCTTTAAATACTTTCTTTTTTTCTTTTAAATACTCCAAGTAGCTCACTTTGGCAACAAACTAGGGACCCGTTTAGTTAATCCTTTAAGACCTAGACTACACTGCAGTACATATATAAAGCTCTTACGCAAGAAGCGGGGTTATTTTAGAGTTCTCGTAATGTATACACGCTGACAATGCATTTAAAGAGGACTTAAGGAGGAGCCATAAAATTGCATTCATTTAATTGAAGGTATGACGCATGAGATGATTTCCCTTATTTAAATGTGTGTTCATAATTTACTGGCAAATTCATCCATTAACTGCTAAGTAAAAATGAACATTCCGTGCAGAAAATCTCTTCAACATTAAACACGCACAACAAATTATCATCATCAGCGCCGTAACGGAAATCTTACAAACACTGTAATATGAATATAAGAAGCCATTTACACACACACACACACACACACACACATGGTTTCACACACATATATATATATATATATATATATATATATATATATATATATAAATATATATATATATATATATATATATATATATATATATATATATATTATATAATATATATATAATATATATTTTTAAATGCTCTTTTAACTTCTCGATTTCTTCACACTTTTTGATACGCTTGTCACTCCAAATCATATGACCCACATGTAGAAAAAAAAGTGAAGAAATTCTGATGCCCATGAAAGGATTCGAATCAGCACCCGATTTGCCAGAATAAGATTATCGTTAACCACTTGCCTACGAAGGATAATAAGTTTATTCTCGTTTATACAAGCGATTGTCCACTTGGCTACGATGGTGAGGATGGGTCTATTCCAGGTCTAATATATATATATATATATATATATATATATATATATATATATATATATATATATATATATATATATATATATATATATATATATATATCTGAAAACGACAGGTAATTTTACGTACGGGAGGCAATTGACTTTTATCCTTCTCGTGGTCAGGTCGGCAACGTGACCTACTTGTGGTTATGGTACCCGGGTTCGTTTTCCGCTACCGGACATCATAATTTCTTCATATTTCTTGCACTTGGATCCTAAGGCTTTGTAGTGACAAGCGTGTCCAAAGAAGCGCGAAGAATTCCAGAAGTTAAGAGGGAACTGTGGCTATTGCAATGACATATGTATCTGGTAAAAAGTAACCAGTAGATTTTTTCATAATATACACACACATATATACATATATATATATATATATATATATATATATATATATATATATATATATATATATATATATATATATAATATATATATATATATATATATATAAAATAGTACACAAAGTATATATTAAAGGGAGAAAGTCAAATAAATGTAATGCATGAAATAAGACAGCTGAATAGAAGATAATAATGCGCGTAAATGTGAAATTTTAAAAATAAACATCAAGGCTCCGAAGTCAAATTGGGTTCTCTTAACTCGATACCTAAGAAAGAACAGGAATCAAGAAATATCAAGAAACATTAACACGCATACGACATGAATTTCCATACCGCCTAAGATTACGACAATATCATAGGGTATTTGTAGGTCTATCTGTATCCACGAGCTTGAGACTAATTTAAGTACTCATCAAACTTTTGGAGACTCATCTAATGTCTGCATATTCACTAGATCAAAAGTCAAATTCATGAAATCAATACTCATATTCATCAGACCAAGACTAATGATGGCCCAGGAACTCATCAGCTCTAGACTTATTAAACCACGAATGAAGACTTGCTAACTGAAGATTAGACTTATCAAACCACGACTCAAGACCCATTAAACCAGGACTATAGACTCATCTCATCATTAACCAATATACTTAAAGATTCATCAGACCTAGACTCATCACGCCGAGGCGGCAAGACTAAAGGCAAAAAGAAACAGACGTGAAGAATGCGAAAAAAGACTTCGAGAAGACCCTCCCTCTGTCGAAGAGGGAAGGGGGGAGGGCCCTATGGACGAGAAAGGGAGGGACGGAGGTTGAAGGAGGCAGAGGATAATCCTCTTCTAAGTAATTGGATGTTAACTGGCGCGACATTGAACAGGGAAGAGAGGGGGAGAGGGAGGAAGAGGAACGCAGGGAAGGATTACATGGGCTGACTCAATGGGAAGACACGGTATATACAAGATGGGAAAGATATTATCAGAGAAGAGGGGGAAGGGGCGGGCGAAGCAAAGAGAGAGAACTTTCAAAAATTCCAAAACCGTAAGTTAGCATTATTGCCATAAGAATTATAATGTCTCTTTTCTGCTCAACACAGGACATTTTAATTGAAGCAATATGTCAATGGCACGTCAATACGTCTAACCTCTGTATTTATATCAATGAATTAAATAAGGTCACGGTATTTGCCAACGTATTTTAAATGGAAAAACAATATCGCAGTTATGAACGCCAATCAGGAATTCACAAAGCAGTGTCCTTACGCCAAAGAGGAAGTGTTAGGTCTATTGTTTAGGTCTAGGTCTCGTACATAAGACCTTGTTCCAGCGGACCTTTTGCGCTTCGATGCCTCTATCACAAAACCTGAAAACACACCAGAAGACAGTGAAACGTTTTAAAAAATCAGTGAAAATGGTTACCACACCACACGCCATTTACACTGTAGAGATCGGCAGTTCTGGGACTTGATCGCCAAACGACTGAATTCTCTTTCTGGTTCAATGTCCATTTCTTCATGTAACCTTTTTAGGTTCTATTTTTTCGTCTTTTCGCTCTCATATTTTCTTCTTCTTTTTTCCTCTCAGAGTCGTAAGATTATCCGTGTACGATAAAAATAAAAGATAGGAATCAACTTCAGCACAGTCCTGGATTAATTGCAGGATTTTTATATTCGCGACCTTGAAAGTGTCCACCTATCGCACGGTACACCAAAGGAATAAATTTGTCATTAATGAATTAAACATTGTTATGTGTAACGTTCTGGGAGATATTTTTAAGTTACTCAAGTTATTCTTCTTTGCTAACACTGTTATCGTGATTTGTTTACCATTATATATATATACAGGAACGACATAGTACTGTACTTACTTTGCGAGCAGTAGACCACATGTTACTGCCCCGTTATAGCACAGTGGCAAAAGCCGAGTGGTTCACCAGAGTCTAGTTTTTTATCTATAAATATTTTGCGACGTTCGCCAAGAGAACTAGCGGATCCAAGGGGGGGACCTGGGCACGTGGCTTCCCCCCCCCCCCCCATAAAAAATAATTTCAAAATAATAATATTGAAGATTTAGATAATAATAACATAAATGAGAAATATAAAAATGGGAAAAACATAAAAAATGTATGACAAATCATAAAATTTTGAGAAAAAAATAACAATTATATTTGTATACATATATACATATACACAGTATATGTATATATATGTATAAGTGTATATATATATATATATATATATATGTACGTATAATATGATAATTGGTGACCGCCCCCATAAAATTTTTCTTGATCCGCCAGCGGCCACAAGCATCTAATTAACTATCATATCCTATACACGACATCGCGTGCGCTCTTGACCAGTTGGTTGCTAAGGCAATTTAAATCTGTGATACTCTTTATATTTATTTTACCGAAAATACTTTTCTGTTGGTGTTTTTTGACGAATGGAATTATTTTTAGTGTAAGAGAAAGCCAGTGCTGATCTTGTTAATACAAAGCCTGTTTTAAATATCAAATTAATCAGTCATTATTCGCAACCACCACCACCCACAAAAAAAAAATTTATTCAAGAAAATTTACCCAAGAAAATTTATTCAAGAAAGTTTATTCTGGAAAATCTATTCAAGAAAGTTTATTCAAGAAAGTTTACTCAAGAAAATTTATTCAAGAATATTTATTCAAAGAAATTTATTCAGGAAAATCTATTCAAGAAAGTTTATTCAAGAAAATTTATTGAAGAAAGTTTATTCAAGAAAATTTATTGAAGAAAGTTTATTCAGGAAAATCTATTCAAGAAAGTTTATTCAAGAAAGTTTATTCAAGAAAATGTATTCAAGAAAGTTTATTCAAGAAAATTTATTCAAGAAAGTTTATTCAGGAAAATTTATTCAAGAAGGTTTATTCAAGAAAGTGTATTCAAGAAAATGTATTCAAGAAAATTTATTCAAGAAAATTTATTCAAGAAAGTTTATTAAGGAAAATCTATATAAGAAAGTTTATTCAAGAAAATGTATCCAAGAAAATGTATCCAAGAAAATGTATCCAAGAAAGTTCATTCAAGAATATTTATTCTATTCAAGAAAGTTTATTCAGGAAAATGCATTCAAGAAAGTTTATTCAAGAAAATGCATTCAAGTAAGTTTATTCAAGAAAGTTTATTCAAGAAAATCTATGTAACTAACACTCTCAAAAACAACAGAAAATTGTAAAAAAAACTTCTGGAATGAGGATGAAACTGGGGAAATAGGGCATTTGTTGATGCGATGAGATTCTACCTTGAAATAATCTACAACGAAAAATTAGAAGAATCCCGAAGCGATGTTTTCGTGAAGTGGAGAACAGGAAAAGTTAAGTATACCTTAGTTTAACCAGACCACTGAGCTGATTAACAGCTCTCCTAGGGCTGGCTAAGAACCAATTGGTTACCTAGCAACGGGACCTACAGCTTATTGTGGAATCCGAACCACATTACGACGAGAAATGAATTTCTATCGCCAGAAATAAATTCCTCTAATTCTTCATTGGCCGGTCGGGGAATCGAACGCTGGGCCAACAGCGTGCTAGCCGAGAACTCTACCCACCCTCCCAATGAGGAACTATTCGACAGGAAACGCAGCAGAAAGGTGAGAAGGTACCAACAGTAATTGATGGGACACGATAATGCCAAACTAAAGTAACCTAAGCCTTCCTTACCTAACCATACCTTCGTTATAACTGTAGTTTTTATTTATTTGTCTATTTATACGCTACCGGAGTCTAAGCGATGACAGGCAGGGCAGCCGATCGAGACTACGGTCAACCCCAAAAGCCAGATCAAAGTCTTTCAAAAGAAGGCATCGTGCTTACTCCCATTCAAATGGGAAAAAAAAGCACGTTAAAAGAAGAACAAAATTTATTTCTTAGCTGAGGTAACCTATCTTCAGCAATACCACTGAAACTAATTGTGATTGGGGGATTGTCAACCTCCTCAAAACCCATAAGAGGTTGCAGTTCAAATTGATTAGCTAACCGGATGCATGACAGAAGCAGCTTCATTGATGTGGGTTGTGGATGGATACCGCAGCTAAAAACAAAATCTTCATTTCTGTAGCGTCTTGATTTTAGTCTATCAAAGCCGCTGAAATGTGTTATTTTGATGAATACTGACTACAACATAATAATGCTTTACAGTTCTCCAACGAAAGATATATCCACCTGTTAGGTAAACACTGTAAAAAACTGAAACATACAAAATCCTATAACATTAAGAAATCTATAAAATATATATTAGTTAAAACTATATCCAAAAGAGGTTCATTTACTTCAGCCCTGAAACCACCAAATGCATCCCCAGAAAACATTTGATTTACCCCGCCAGATTTCCCAAGTTATTCGGTGAACAATCAAGAAATTATCGGTTCCTTAAATGAAAGTAACTAATAAATTTTGCCATTCTAAATTGATCGAAAGTTGCCCCCAAAATACCTACACAGTTCATAACCTACAGCGTAGCGTCTTGTAATACGTACTATTTCTCTTTATTATAATATAAAGGAGAATCCGTAGATGAACCAGAAAACTGCGGCCGTTGGTGTTACAGAAAAGAAATTATCCCAAATATAATTAGGCTATCAATCAGCCTGGCTCTGAGGTATAATTTTGTTCATTATAGTGCCGCACGTTATGGTGGATACATCACTTTCTTTCGCAAAAAAAAAAAAAAAAAATAAATAAATACATAAATAAATAAAGAAGTAAATGAAAAATCTAGGTCATTAGAAGTTTTGGGGTAAAGGAAGACCCACAATGACCTAACATGGACTAAAAAAAAACTGCAACAAACTTTAGCGGTCTGTTGCAAGTGACAATAGGTTATAATGCCACCAGAAAGCAGGTATATACTGTAAGTAATGCCAATTTCGAACATAAATGTCTGTTCACTCTCTTATAAAATTCAACTCTAAATTACCTAGTCACCTCAATAATGTCAGATCAAAACGTCCACTACGACTACCAGCACTGACAGTTCGTTCGCTTTACATTACACTGGCTTTATACCAGCACTGGCTCTTGATCCTGGAACAGCACAGCCAGTAACTTACCAATGAGTGTCGGCGGACTGTTGAATCTAACGGTACAGTGCCGGAAATAACCAAAATTTCTAATATTATAAGCCACAGAACTGTATACTGCACGTGCGATGGGCAGCCTAGATTAATGGAAAGGCTACACAACTGTAAACCAATAAAAAAAAAAAGCCTAGACTAACATTGCTGAAGAGGAATCTTGGAAAATATGCAGAAGCTCCTATTGTTATAATTACAAATAAATACATATGTATATGCAACTGTGGATCTTTTAACTATCACAAAAAAATCATGTCATAGCATCTTCTTCTACATATTCTAGAATCTAGACCTGCATCTGGTGCACTGGGTTGACAATCCAAAATCTAGACCTACATCTGGTGCACTGGGTAGGCTATGACAATCCAAAATCTAGACCTACATCTGGTGCACTGGGTTGACAATCCAAAATCTAGACCTACATCTGGTGCACTGGGTAGGCTATGACAATCCAGAATCTAGACCTACATCTGGTGCACTGGGTATCTCCAAAATCTAGACCTACATCTGGTGCACTGGGTAGGCTATGACAATCCAGAATCTAGACCTACATCTGGTGCACTGGGTAGGCTACGACAATCCAAAATCTAGACCTACATCTGGTGCACTGGGTAGGCTACGACAATCCAGAATCTAGACCTACATCTGGTGCACTGGGTAGGCTACGACAATCCAGAATCTAGACCTACATCTGGTGCACTGGGTAGACAACGACTTAAACAGAAGCTGAGAGTGATCACTACACAGGAAAGGAACCATAATCTTGAACAGCTTGAGACAAAGACCAATATACTTGGGAAGAGAGACAATAATCTACATTACCGCGGAGAAACAATTTCACGTGTAGCATGAGACAACTGATTAGAGGTTGCAGGTGTTAAGTTATCATCCTCCCATCGCTGACATTATCCGTTTCCTTGATATAACACATCAACACATGAATTATTCATTTCGTCGTTCTTAATCTTGATCCATCACCATTACTATAATTGCCATCTGATTAGTAAGTCTACAGAAGGACTGTTGTCGTTACTGGCTTAATTATTCGACCTTTTGCTCTGCATTGATAATAGCTTATACTTGCTCTATTACCGTCTTAATCATTTTCTTTATAATTACCCATTACATTATCGACTGGACAATTACCACACTTAAAAATGACTAATTTTTATCAGTTATGCTATTCTCAAACCTAAATGGCTGTTATCACGTGTGTTCGGTATTAAAGTATAAGTGGTCCATATCAGTTCACTAATCGCCCGCACATTACTGGATGATAATGAGAGATTACTATCGTCGTTGAGATATTTGTGGTAATTATTTGTCTAACTTATGGCCAGAACAATATTCGTCCTTGCTAATGACTTTTACTTGCATCCTTTATAATTTCTGACTTCGATCTGTCTAATAATTAGTATTTATACCATTTAGTTTAGTTTTTCCTAATGGCTTTTATTTATATTATATATTTCGTCTGCACCACCACTGTTCTCTTTAGTGCTTCTCTTCTTCAACTTTTAATTATTGGCTGCATCTTCCGTCTCCCCTGAATCATGTCATTTTTCTTAAAGAGGTACGAGTATGGGGTGATACTGAATTTAGGATGGTTACAATTGAAGAATTATTAAAAAACAAACCCTAACACTGTAGATGAGTTGGTTAAAATCACAAAGACCTTATCTTGCTGTTAAATAAAATCATAATTACACTCTTTCTCTCCCACTCTCTTTCTCGGTGTCTAGGTCAGTAATCAAGTACCCTTTGGAAACCCACTTGAGCACACTTGAGCACAACAGGCTGATGATAACCGTTACATTTTCTCAACTATTTTGCTGTCAGTTCGGGGGATAAGATCATTAAGACAAATCATTATTTTTCTCATTTTCACAGTATTCACGCTCACCCGGGCTGATTTACCAATTTTGGGCCATTCATTTATAGCAGGAGGAAATGACAATAAGCCAAGTACGTGAGATCTGGAGACAGCACAAGTTGAATGAAGGCCGTTCGGTCATCGTCTCTGGGACTTATTAGTTTCTTTTAACTTCTCGACATTATTCGACAGTTTGGCGCAAGGTTTTATTAACCAACCTTCCAGTGCGTGACTCAAGTAGTCTATTAAATAGCCTCTAGCTTCGTCATCTTTTTTTTTTATTATCTATCCTAGATAGTGACCCCCAAGGGTTTTCGGGGGTCATTATCTAGGACTAATACTTCTTGGGGGTCATTATCTTTATGATATTTAGTCTTTTATTTATGTTTTTGCGGTAATCCCCAACAGGCTTGTACTTACCACGCCAGAAAGGTGGATACATACCGGGTTAAAACCCTTGGGGGTCACCATCTAAGAAAGACCCTTTTTTCTCTTTTTTGTAAGCGACTATCTATTAAAGGCGAACCAACCGAACCAGTCTTTCTTTCTAGTGATGCTTTTCACGGTTCGCTCACCTGTCTCTTTCCCTTTCTTTATCAAAGGTCACTCTTAATCTACGATATTCATGCTTTTGACAAGGAATCAAAACCGATACACTTCCCCTACCTCACCTCGTAGCCATCAACTTCTGCTATTGATTGGGAATCCCGTAATTCGGTCAAATCCAAAGCCGCCCACGTGCAATTCAAAGCTACTCAGTTCTCTGTTCTGTTGTAAAAACTGTTTGATGACAATGGAATCCAACTTCTGACATCTATCAAATGTTGAGGGTTCCGTTGTCTTCAATCTTTGACTAGAAAATGTTCAGTTCAAAGTGCAACTTTACATCTAAATTTTACGCGGGAACCTGGTATTCCATTTTTAGAATATCTTTATATATATATATATATATATATATATATATATATATATATATATATATATATATATTATATATATATATATATATATATATATATATAAATTATATATATTATATATATATATATATTATACATATATAAATGTATATGTATATAAATATATATATATATATATATATATATATATATATATATATATAAATATATAAATATTATATATATATTATATATATATATAAATATATTCTATAAATATATATATATATATATAATATATCTTCTTCATATATGTCTATATATTTATATATATATATGTCTCTTCTTCACCCTATTCATAATGTCTATTCATATATTCATATATCTCTTCTTTATATTCATATATTAATTTATATAATATATATATAACAATATATATATATATATAATATATATTCTTCATATATAATAATATATATTTTAATTTCTTCTTCAACAATGTCTGAGCTTCAAAACTATTAGTATCACCACCTACCGATGGCCGTTCCCTTCTTCAACAATGTATCTTCTTCACCCGTCTTCAACAATGTCTCTTCTTCACCCTTCTTCAACAATGTCTCTTCTTCACCCTTCTTCAACAATGTCTCTTCTTCACCCTTCTTCAACATTGTCTCTTCTTCACCCTTCTTCAACCATGTCTCTTCTTCACCCTTCTTCAACAATGTCTCTCCTTCAAAGAGTAGCCTTGGTGACAGTTTTCTACAAATTATTTCATCGGTCACTCGTGTGAACTCTATTCGTACATTCTTTTTAAGATGCAGATCGATGGCTTCCTTAAGTTTAAGGTCATCTCTGTTGTTTTTAAAGAGTCCAGAGGTCTATACCAGCATTGTCATTCCTTTAGACACATTTCCAGACTTAATGGTTTAGAGCAAGGGGCCGTGCTGGCATAAGCCAGCTTAATCTAAACCCCTAGACTTAAACCCAGCTTAAGTCTAGGGCAGGCCGAGCCGTTTTTCCGAAACCCTTGCGTAGTTTTTTTCAAACTTGCTCTTGTTTAAAGCACTCGGTTTCCCACTAGTCTACACATGAAAAAAAATAATAGAATAGACAGAAATGCATTTTGAAATAACTGGACGCAAGCAGGGATTTAAAAAAGCCAAAAGGTGGGAACAAGGAATTCTTTCATGCTCGTTATGTACAGAATTCCATGGGAAAAGGTAAGACCATCATAACATTCAAAATTGAATAAAAAATATAATCAGGTCTATTGAGAACTTTTCTTTTTATCTTGAGGATATAATGCCCTTGGAATAAATGCACAACTGTAAGTCAGCTTCATTAACAGTAAATATAATCAAGAAAATCCTTCGTCAGGCCATTCCCGAGAACTAAATTGTCCAGAATATATATTGTACATACTGGTAGATCTAACTGCAGTCTTTAAATCTTTAATAACTGTCAAAATGTTGATAGGACTGCATGCTACAAATATGTGTTATATTGAGGTCACTGTAACAAAATAACATTTCAAGATGATGCAACACAGTTGAAAGCATTAGGAATAATTCATATAAAAATGCGTTTTCGTCCTTTGCTTGCATTAATGCACAGGAAGCAATAGCAAGGAAGTCACTGGAGGAACTTCCTGGACAGCTCCAACTAAATAATGGGTTTGAAACCCGTCTGCATAAGTGGTGAAGTTAAGAATTACCACCAGAATTTTAAGTATCTTTTGACCCAAAGACATTTCTTGCCATGACCCGGGTTCAGACTTCATGGGGTTGTGACCTCAAACCAGTTTACAAACAAGAGAGGTCACGAGAGGTAAATGAGAGAACCCTATAAAACGACCTATGATTCTGGGGAACACGAAAGAAAATACTGACTGCCTTCCAACCTATAATATTCAGTTTGGATTCATTTGTCGTTTAATGATCTTTAACAAAATCACGAGAGAGAAGAAAGGAACAAACG
>NC_089756.1:42141261-42153761 GCF_040412425.1 Macrobrachium rosenbergii | reverse complement strand
TGAAAGCTTGAATTTCTGGTCAATGGCCCCTTTGGTGTGCTTGTTCCATGTGAATAGCTTTTATCTACTGAAATAATAATAATAATAATAATAATAATAATAATAATAATAATAATAATAATAATAATAATAATAACACAGTGAAGTTGTGTGGTAGTATTCAAAGCGCAGTCATTTCATAGACGTAAGGAAAATTAAAACAATACGTAATACGTAACACATGAAATCTCCAGAGAAACAGTTAAGTCATTTGTAATATATATGCATTATGTTATAACGAAAGTTTATTAGGTTCCTCATTGCTGCGACGACGCTCTATGAAGGTCGAAAAATTCACCACGCCTTCGGATTTACGAAGGACGAAAATTTCACAGGGCATAAATATAAACCCATACGAAGGGCAAATAAAGCAATGTACCACTTCTTTTCTTCTTCTTCTTCTTCTTCTTCTTCTTCTTCTTCTTCTTCTTCTTCTAATGTTTTTCCCACTTTTAAATGAAAAGTATTTCTTCTTCTTCTTCTTCTTCTTCTTCTTCTTCTTCTTATTATTATTATTATTATTATTATTATTATTATTATTATTATTATTATTATTATTATTATTATTATTATTCAAAAGACAAGATTCATATGTTGTTATTTTTGTTGGGAAAAGTAATATGAAAAAAAGAGATCACAAAAACAAAAACAAAGTAATAAATTAATAAATCTAAAAATGATTAAAATGAAAGAAGAGTATTATTTTATTATTAAACTATTACTCATTAATTATTATTATTATTATTATTATTATTATTATTATTATTATTATTGCCGATGTTGTTATTTTTGTTCATAATATGAACACAAACATATAGAACTAATAATAATAATAATAATTTTTAATAATAATAATAATAATAATAATAATAATAATAATAATAATAATAATAATAATAATATTCCTGCATGAAATCATAACAATAACAAGAGCAATTAATAACTCCCATCTCCAACTGCATAGCCTAGTGTCATGTCAATTTTGAGTGGCAAAGTCTCAGTATGTTGAGAAATTCAGGCATATAAAATCAGCTTCTGAACCTATAATCACTAGTCAAGGAAATCTCAAAGAAGAAGAATCGAAGACCTATCACATAATTCTAGGAAACAGATCACCAGTAATGACTGGCGCTGTCCTGAAACTATGTACAGCTTAGACGCTCTTCTTATTTTTCTATTCGTGAAAGGTACTCTGGAGTACAGGTGTACCCTAACATAAAACCCACTACAGATCTCCGATTTATTGTATTATCAACAACAAATCCAAAATATAACAATTACGTCTATTTCAATTAAACTACGTAGAAAACACAAAAAGCTAATCACTTAGAAAATCTTTGGGTACACTTTTCCTTGATGCTCTAACAATTTTTTTTTTTTTTTTTTTTTTTTTATTCTCCAGATTTCACTCGTTGATTTCCTGCCTTTGCTTCACGAACAAAAAACTGCACTTTCCGTTTATTAGTTCTACTTTTTCAGATTTTCTTCTCGCATATCTTTATATTTAAGACAGATCCTACAGTTAGTCGCAGATGACAAAGAAGGCTGGGGTCCACACGAAACACTAAGTGAGGCTTCATCAAATCAATGGCAAATTGTTACGGGTACGACCGTCTCTTCTGAATTTTTTTTTTTTTTTTTACTCGGGATGACTACCCAGTTAGAAAAATCGTTGAATTTATCTCATTTATATCAATAGATCGTGAACAAAAGTTAAAATTAAGACAAAAAATTGTATTCACAAATTCATGCAAGTGGACTGTGAATGATTTGTGAAAACCCAAGTATGGCCCAAAATCATCAGGAGGCTTATCATTAATTTTTAAATTTTGTGTCACTTCAAAAACATCTACTTGGTATACCCCATGCATTCCCTTCCTCGAGTTCCCTTCGAAAAGTAGATATCTAACGCGGCGTTATCATCACAGCGTCGCAGTTGGTCGTGAGGATAATTAACTTTTTCAAATGACTAGATACCGGCGTACCCCTGTTGCAGTCTAAGGTTTTGCAAGGTTCAGTTTTTACATGTATGCAAAGTAATAACAAGAAAAACATTATTATTATTATTATTGTTATTATTATTATTATTATTAACGTATGTACAACTATCAAGGACAGACACACTGACAAGATATTGTGGGAGGTTTTCTTTTCCTGTCACATAGCAAAGTGATTACATTGTATCGGTCTAACAAAAATCCTGGTACCGCAGCGTCTGACACCATCGCTCTAAAGTCTCCCGATTTCATCAGCAAACTACCAGTTTCTGCGGCGTTCAGCTGCCTCTACCAATCTTCTGGTCGAATTTTCGTGGCTTAATGGTTGTTTGTAATTAAAAGCAAAAGAAATCTACCACAAATTCCCTACATATTCTTGTTTTGAAGAAAATAAAGAAGCAATACTCGTCTTTGCTGATATTTCAGATAGAAGGTATTGTCATTGTTGGTGCTGGGGAATGATAAGCTAGCCTTATGTGAACACCGACTCTTGCTGCTAAAGCAACCCCAAAAATTATTATGTAACGAATGCAGAGACACGGCGTAATAGCATTTGGCACTGAATAAAGTTTGTATTTACTATTATTCATGCCTCATTTTATCTTATCATGATAAACACGCAAGGAATAAAACGAAGACCTAATAAAGGGGAGCAAAAGATATGCCATCATGGGCCTTCGTATAAACACTGAACTAGACAACGTTGTAATCCGATTGTACAGGACGAGTTAGATCTCTCTCTCTCTCTCTCTCTCTCTCTCTCTCTCTCTCTCTCTCTCTCTCTCTCTCTCTCTCTCAGTCTTTGAGGTCTCGGGTGGGGAGGACCCACCGATATTGCCATGCCGAAGAATGTTCATATAAGAAATATTCCTATGCCACTTTTATTCATCTTTTCTTTCTCTTCCGTCTTCTTCTTCGTCTCCTTCTTCTGCTCTATTGAGATGGAAAGAAACTGCATAGCATTGGATAACCTCTTGCGGTTTCGGGCAGGCGAGTTCCCGGACGGAAAGCGGAAGTGGGCTAAAAACGAAATTTGGAGATGGGGAAGGGCGAAGAACATGACAGCAAGAGGCGGAATGAAATGGTGAGTGATATGAAAGGAAATAGAATTATGTTTTATGTGAAAGAGCAAATTGAACGACAGGAAAATGGAAAAATAGAGCTGAATTTAAATAAGTGATAGATAGTTCATAATTATTAGAATTATTATCAAGCAAAAAGTGATAGAAAAACAAAGAAGATACTTTGGATGAAAAATTCTAAAATAAGGAACTAGAAACAACTGAATTACGATGATCATCTTCTTCTTCTTCAGGTCAAACAGAATAATGCACTGAATATGACCTTAGAATTGACACTGCAATCATAATTCTAAACACGAAAGACTAAATATTCTAATATTCTCAAGTCATGTATACATGCGTTCATACATAAATAAACTAAGCTGTTTCCTTTACAGAGGAAACAATATGAACAGCTTGCATATGCATATATATATATATATATATATATATATATATATATATATATATATATATATATATATATATATATATTATCTTCATTTATGCATTTATATATATATGTATAAATATATATATATATATATATATATATATATATATATATATATATATATATATATATATACACTCGTATATATACGTGTGTGTGTAAATAAGGATCCAAAGTAATATACCTGATTAGCAAAACGAAACACATTTGTAAAAATATATACATTTTGTTTTAATAAGCAAATAAATTACAATGGATCCTTCCCACATAACTAAGAAGCACGGTACGGTGTTCTTATATATCATACATATGGAGAGAGAGAGAGAGAGAGAGAGAGAGAGAGAGAGAGAGAGAGAGAGAGAGAGAGAGCAAGCCAACATTGTTCAATTCCAAAACACACACCCTGTCTCACCCAAAATGAATGTGACAGGACAGGTAATAAAAATAATACCCGCCCCTCCTAATACAAAGTTATAAAGATTTCGTGGTTAAAAGGACAGTCTTGGCATCCCAGGTAAGCCCTGGCATGTGCGCCCTATCATTTGGCCAATAAACCAACTTTTACCTGCTACCTGGGCCGTATCCGAGCCTTACCTGTGCTATATCACCTTACTGTGATTGCTTCCCTCGGGATCGCGTACCTCATCTCTCTCTCTCTCTCTCTCTCTCTCTCTCTCTCTCTCTCTCTCTCTCTCTCTCTCTCTCTTTACAATAAGAAAAATATACATCTATAAATATAGATGGTTGTATTCTATGATCTATTTATTAAATTAATCTCTCTCTCTCTCTCTCTCTCTCTCTCTCTCTCTCTCTCTCTCTCTCTCTCTCTCTCTCTCTCTCTCTGTTTGTTGTATAGATGAGTTCATAAGTGCATGCACTAATGGATGAATGTGTATCTACATTAATTCAACAGGAAAATAAATCTGTAATTAAGAAGGTTGTATACAATAATAGTATTATCAAATTAATCTCTCTCTCTCTCTCTCTTAACAATAGAAAAAATCTGCAACAAACAAGGTTTTAGCCAAAGCTCTTGTTATTAGTTAATCTCTCTCTCTCTCTCTCTCTCTCTCTCTCTCTCTCTCTCTCTCTTAACAATAGGAAAAATATATCTTTACCTAAGAAGGTTGTATCCAGTGATCTTGTTATTAAATCTCTCTCTCTCTCTCTCTCTCTCTTAACAATAGGAAAAATATCTCTTTACCTAAGAAGGTTGTATCCAATGATCTTATTATTAAATCAATCTCTCTCTCTCTCTCTCTCTCTCTCTCTCTCTCTCTCTCTCTCTCTCTCTCTCTCTCTCTCTCTCTCCAATAGGAAAAATATTACTATAGCTAAGAAGGTTGTATCTAATTATGGTGTTATTAAAATAATCTCTCTCTCTCTCTCTCTCTCTCTCTCTCTCTCTCTCTCTCTCTCTCTCTCTCTCTCTCTCTATAGTTGAAAAAAATATATAACAAGGAGGTTATATCTAAAGAACTTTTATATAAACTAAAATTTTCAATATGTTAGCTGAAACATCTTCCAAGCATTCATGAAGTATTATGAGAACCTATTACAATTTGTACTGTTTATATTATACCGTATACTCTCATTTAAAACAATTACTGATCTACAAAGCTAATACCGAGAAAAACCATGGCATTTACGAGGATTTCTGAATTAATAGATTTAATTACACCATCATGACGTAGGCGTTTCAGCATTACTAAAATTCATTCATACATCTCTATGCTAATTGTGAAAATAAATAAAAGTTCAATTTTTTGCTCTTTGTGCAAAAACACCCAACTGTGAATACGTGTGTGTGTGTGTGTGTCAACGATAGGTTGTCCTCTCTCTCTCTCTCTCTCTCTCTCTCTCTCTCTCTCTCTCTCTCTTTCAGTCATACATCTATAATGCTAACTGTCAGCGAGGTGAAATCGTGAAACTAATAAAAATTGCGCAAAAACACACAACCGTTAACACGTGTGTGTATAAATAGGTTCGCTCTCCCTCTCTCTCTCGCTCTCTCTCTCTCTTTTTCTCTCTCATTCGCCAAATGCTCCCATACTTATCTACACCATCCAACAGGTAACCTCCAAATTCATCGCTTATTTTTTTTCCCACCTAGACAAAAACGAGAACACGTGAGACCCTTATGAGAGAGAGAGAGAGAGAGAGAGAGAGAGAGAGAGAGAGAGAGAGAGAGAGAGAGAGAGAGGTGAAATTATTGGTCAGGACCATTTTCCAGCGACCAGGACCTTATCATCGGAGGAAATCTTGATACGTCGAGAGGAAAGAGGCCGCTGTACAAAATGTACAGGTGACAGTGCGGTACAATGCTGACTTCATTTCGCGTTCTGGGTTACTTTTGGTGCTGTTAATCACGGTTTCCTTCCACCTAATAATAGTAATAATAATAATAATAATTTGTCATTATTATTCGTGAAGTAGTAGTAGTAGTAGCAAAAGTCATAATAATTATATTTGGGAATTATTATTATTATTATTATTATTATTATTATTATTATTATTATTATTATTATCACCGAAGTAAAAATCAATGATAAATTATGCTTCAACTAAATGACAGAAAGGACAGAAATATGTATATATATATATATATATATATATATATATATATATATATATATATATATATATATATATATATATATATATATATATATATATATATATATATATATATATATATATATGAATGTTTTATGCATGTATACGTACTTACACATATATGTGTGTGTGTGTGTGCGCGCTCATGTTACATTCCAAAATACTACACACGGCTACAATCAGAATCTAAAAATGGTTCTGATTAAAAAAAAAAAGTACGAAAGGGACTATTTCAAAACAAAAATTATAATTATTCATATCTGACCATTAACCAGCAAGCTACAGGCATCTAAAAGACACGCTTCTTAAAAATATTCCAGGATAACATACTTATTTCTCTTATTAACTAGCAAACTACTGGCGTCGCAACATTTGCTTCCAGCTAAGTTACTATCCATTTCAGGGACCGCAAGTCATCGTTTTTCTCGAATATCTTTCAAACTAATTATTTGATCGAAACGGTACTTTGACACAGTGTACGAGACACCTCCCGCTAATTTTTGGTGATATAGCGCATTGTCAATTGCTGTTAGTTAAGGCGTTTACTCTTGACTTTTAAAGGCAAAGTCGTATGAGTCAGCAGGACTAATCAACGCAATCGAACGTCCGCTATCCCCCATAAAAAGGAAAGGGGTGGGGGGCGGAGATGGGGAGGCCAGGAAAGTGGGTTGAGGGAGGGATGAGGAGGGGAAGGGAGAGGGAGGGACGGAAGGGGATAAAGGACGTTCGAATGCATAGTTTGGCGATGCTTGGCAACACCATGTATGTTAAGAGTAAGCACCTTAACTAAAACCATTTGACAATGCACTACATTACCAAAAATTAGCGAGAAGTGTCTTGTACACTGTGTCAAAGTACCATTTCGATCAAATAAATAGTTTGGGAAATATTTTAGAAAAACGATGACTCGCGGTCACTGAAATGGTTTTTTTGTAGGCAAGAATCATAGCCCCTTCGAGACAGGTAAGGGAACAGGTTTCCCGAAGTCTTGGACCTTCCCATACAAAAATTAACAGTCCAGTGCAGCATAATTTACCTGTGTGACTATGATGACACCTGATATTTCAGTAAATTACAGTCAATAACCACTTAATTACATTTCTTACAGATATAATTTCAATGTTTCTGCATCTCAATAAAAATTTTGGAAACAATTCTCAATTAACATGTAGATTTTGATTTCAGAGAAATGATGAGAATAATTATAAAAATTATAATTATAAATACAATAAGTCAAGTCATTAAAACGATGCTGCTGTTAAGGATATAGTGAGAATTATTTTATTCTGAAGCAACCATTATGCAACAATTGCATCAAGAATCCTATTATTGTCACTCTTATTCGTAATTCATAATAAATTATGTACGCTATAACTCCTATTCACTATGTAACCTACCATTCACTTTGGCTTTTTATAAAACGCTAATTGAATCCTGTTATTTGCCTTTCAACAAACCCAACTGTCTTGCACCCCTGATATTGTCTTGAAATAGTTGTGCTCATATAATCTAAGTTCCATTGCCCCTTAATATTTCTCTAAAATTTGTACTTTATTTTCAACACTCATTCTTCATATAGTTCTCAAATACTCTAAGTTTTATTGACCCTTAATACTTCGCTAAACTCAATTTAACTTTCAACACTCATTCTTTATATAGTTCTACAGTAAATAAAAGAATGATTACCTTATAATTATCCTTAAGCTTCAGTAGGAGAAATACTTCTCTGATACTCATACTCCTGCTATAGGGAAAATACCACCACCTTTCCTAAAGAAATAAAAAAGATCATTGTAAAATCTTCAGCTTTCTGTAGCAAAATGTCTTTGTAGCAATCACCTTACTTATCCTGTAGAGGGAACACTTGACTTAACTTTATCTGTGACCTCCAAACTCGAAAAGAGCTTCCTACTTCTTTTCAGATTCGATGATTTCATCCTGCACAAATTTCTGAACCATTTCCCAAGAAATAATGACAGTTCCTTCCGCCTCCTTGACAAATAATGTCTCTTCCGGCTATCCTAATAATAATGCTTCTCCTAAATCCCCGAAACTAATACTCCTTCCTATCTCCTTAAAAGTTATGTCTTTTTTCTCCTGCCCAAAAAATTAAAGTTTTAACCTTCTATTTGAAAATTATTCATCTTCATGTAAATGATGTAGGCTGCCTTACCCCACAAAAAATCTTCGGACTTGATAAAAATGATAAAAGTTAGGACTCAAAAAGCAAGACAGTTTTATACCCTCCGCTGTTTTGCATCGTCAAATACATGCCTGATTTCCTTAACCCCCTTACAATTCCCTCATGACCTACATACGTCAAGCCAATCAGCTGGGTCATTTAAAAAAACAATAGTTCGTGGTCAGCAAAATGTCAGCACATTTGAAATAGCGGGGTTACGAAATGAGAAACAATCACGGGTAATATGCGCCACATGCAACGTGACAACAGCAAAACAATTATTAAAATCGCAGCGGAACGACACCACAAATCGTCATGAAATTTCCGGCTAATCACAACACAAATATTGTTTACTAAACACGACGGCGCCGAAATCACCGAAGCGATTCAAAAAGGGTTTTTCGGGGGGCCGAAATAGCACCACATTGCATCTGGTTCCGGCATCCTAGCTCTGGCATCTATCGCCAGTGCTGCCATATGACAAGTCCAGTGGCACCCAATGGCAACTGCCATAATCTCCGCCATCATTAAAAAAAACTCCCATGGCATGTGAAAGCAGCTACCGTACAGGACACCCCCCAAGTCCCCACCGCCATTCCCATAACACCATACCTGCAAGACAAGAGAAGGATCCACCCTCGGATGTCCAATATAGGTAGTCATAAAAACCTCTCCGTATGGATGCCGATATATTGTAGCTTCTGAAAAGGAATTATTTTTATGACATGGCGAAGGGTGGGAGGGAGGGATAGGGAGAGGGGGGGGGGCGCGTTTGGTTAAGGGAAGGCACAAAAAGGGTCTCGACCGTCATTTGTTGGAGAAGAGCGGTGTCCCTCTGACCCCTTTCGATGGATGGAAAAGGGGTTTTTATTCTATCCCCCGCTTCTTTTGCCTCTCTTCTTTCTCCCCTATTTCTATCGTTCTCTGGACGCACTCCCCTCCCCTTTCATTTGTGTTTCCCTTCTCCCATTCGAGCGTGGTTTTTCTTCGGTAATCTTTGTCTTTCTCGTAATTCACTCGGGGAGTTTTTTTTTTTCCTATCATGAAATACGTTTTCCAATGTCGATATAATTGGAAAATTCGGGCGTATTTTTACACCTGGACTCGAAAAGTTTTTTCCCAATTACTTTGAATAATTCTGATTTTGCTTTTGACTTGAAACCTCCTCTCTTTCATCCCCATATTCTCTCTCTCTCTCTCTCTCTCTCTCTCTCTCTCTCTCTCTCTCTCTCTCTCTCTCTCTCGTGAGACTTCAATGACGATCTCGTACAATGAGCAGGACTTATTTTCAACAAAATTCATTAAAAAAATTTATGCGAAAAAAGAGTGTTATAAAATAATGAAAATAGATTGGACATTTACGGGCTGCTCGAAGGAGCAAGAACCCGTCTTGGCATAAGGCCAACTTAATTTTAAGATAACAGTACCTGACTGGAAATTGATTGACCCAAGAACCATACAAAACATCGATCGGGGTCCCCTACATCATCAGATTTGAAAGCGGGATAGAATAAAGCCAGTCGCCTGGCTGACAGAGATACGGATACTATAGCTGAGGATATGGGACGAAAGAGAAGAGAATACAGAAGCAAATATACAAGGAAAACAGAGAGAGTTGGGCAGACCCATTTGTATATTTGCTGACCAGTTAAGGTCTTTATTCTGGTATGTTTTCTAACGTCTATGGCGAATTCCTAATTTCAAATTAAAAACAATAATAGTTTTTAATGCAAAGACTCATTTAGCGCGCGCCTAATTAAAAATGAATTAGAAGAGAGATTAACTGACTTATCAGTACGAGTAACTGGCGTTACAACAGTAATGATCATCAACAAGGAAAATATAAACGAAAGTAATTTAAACGCTTCTTATATGATGGATGACTATAAAGCTAATTCAAAATAATAACAAAACCAAGATGTGATAATTAACTATCCAATAAAAGAAGCGGGAAGGTAAATGTTTTAAGAAGGAAAAATAGAGAAAATGGAATTAAATAAGAAGAGAGAAAAGAGTGAATATTAACTCTAAATGAAGAAAAGATGAAAACGGGTAATAAAGTGATAATCAACTTCTTAATTAAAGATGAGGGTAAAACTGTAGTTTTTAGAAAACCCAAAATATATGGAAACCGGTAATGAGTGAAGGTAAGTATGGAGATTTCAGGTAAAATACATTAACTGTTTTCATCTGATAAACAAAATTGAAAACACGTACGATCGAATGACATTACGATGCTTTCGTGAAAAATTTAATATTAAATCCACTTCAGAACCCTGAATTGCCAAAGGAGGTAACTGATTGCTAGTCGACTGTTGAGGGTTAAAGCTGTGGTGAGTGTGGTGGGGAGGGAGTGAGGAAAGGAAAAAAACTAACAGACATGGATGATCAATGATCTTTCTATTTGTATACCAGGACGCAATCGAAAATGGGGAGGCCTCGCTGAGGTAATGCCGCTTCCCATTCAGAGGGTATATTTTCTCTCTCTCTCTCTCTCTCTCTCTCTCCGAATTTATGTAAAATAAAAATATACAATCAGATAACAATAACATTGCTTTCATGACAACCGAACACCTACCAAAGCAGACCCAACCGCCCGCCCCCCCCTCCCTCCTCTCTCTCTCTCTCTCTCTCTCTCTCTCTCTCTCTCTCTCTCTCTCTCTCACCAGATTCCTGACATCTTTTCTTCCTTAGATTCAGCTCCCTTCAAAACTTCCCCCTTCCATCAAATTCTCACGTTGATTCTTTCCTTCTTCCAAACATTCTAAAAGCTCAAAGATTCCTCTTCGATCTCGCGTGTACACACGTGTGTCGAGTCAGCGTTTTACATGTAATGGCAGACTTTGGTACTGCAGCACTATTGCACGGCATTAACAAGGGTTAAGTGCTATTATAATCAAAATCGACAGGAAACACAGAATCTGCTTTTAATTTACAAAAACTTATAATAATTTTACTTTGCGCAGATGTTATATATCGCGACAAAGGTGATTTTGACGTCAGTATCTGTTGACCACATTCATACAAGTATTGCACTGAAATTGAACATTTAACATAAAAGGCAGTTTGTATTATTCTATTAACCCAATATCTGAATATGTAAGGTCGCGTTATCTTCTACCACACTCAAATTCAATTCGAAAATGTGAAATAATCCAGTCAACCGAAAACTGGTGTAAAAACGCCTCTATACGCACTGTTTTACACGAAGAATATTTCACACGTGTTAAGAAAATTGCCCGTGTAATAAGACACTTAAATAGGAGTAAATGTTTAGTTGAATATATTGTCGAAGATTCAAATGCAAGGTACCAGGCTACAAAATTATCACCACTACAGAAAATCACAGAGAGCAAATGCAGATATGTAGTTTAGCTATTACATCAGTACCGAATGTTACCCGCATGATTCTACATTGTATATGATGAAAATGAAATGAAATAGAAAGAGATTACAATGAATTGGCGAGAATTAAAACCAGAGAAAATATTAAGGTTAGGAAATGAATGAAACCAAAATCATGAAATTAAAGAATATTGAAGAGAATTAATGAAATTATGAATATGCGTGGGAACCATTGGTAAAATGAAAGATTGTAGGATTACGAATGTAAGTCAAAGTGATGATAAATAAAAATGGGAGAGAGATAATGAGAGAGAATGAAGGAAATCATAATCTTGCAAAAAAAGAAAAAACAGAGAATAAGTGACAATGTGATTCTGAATTTATATGACAATGAAATAAAACGAATAAAAATAAGAAATAAAAACACAAGTATTAATAAAAATGAGAGAGAGGCCATGAGAGAGAATGAGGAAATCAAGTTCTTGAGTGAAAGACATAAAAAAAGAGAATAAATAAACACAATTTTGGACTGATAAGACAGTGAAATAAAACTAATAAAAACACGAAAGAAAAACCAGAAGAGACTGAATAAAAACGAGAAGGGCTACGAATGAGAGAAGAAGAGAGAGAGAGTTCATCAGCAACTGTAAACAAGAGCAGAGATTCCAGCGCCTCCCCTAAGGAATCCTGGAATTAAAAGAGGAATATATATACTGCTGCCTTCAACTTCAGAGCTATTCCAGATTTTCCGTAGACATAGAGATGCAAGAGTAAGTGAGAACTTTTATTTACTTATGTCCAAGTTA
>NC_089756.1:42071261-42136261 GCF_040412425.1 Macrobrachium rosenbergii | reverse complement strand
TTTTTTGCCACTTGACTCTCTATTCAGGCCTCATTCCTGACCTTAAAATCAACATACCACAATTCCACTAATGACAATTAATTATGCAACTCATTCACGTGATCATTCATCATTTGTACGTCTTTAAAAATCAACAGTGTGTACCCTGAAAAAATACTGCGCATTACTTTTTACGCCTCCATATGCGGTCTTCCTTGCAATGAGTATTAAAGTTATCATCATATCATCCAAACTAGTGCTGAACTAAAACTTTAAAATTAATAATCAAATCCAATGCATTGCCTGATACTGTGAATTAATCTGGTATTTTCTTTCATCGAATTCTAACATTTTATTTAAAATTATTACTGCACTTAAAAATATTTTTGTCTAAGATTATAGTAATGCAAAAACATTACCCAACAAATTATATAAAATATTTCAAACCAAATCTTTTGTAAAAACATTACAAACAAATTATATAAAATGTTTCAAACTAAATCTTTTGTAAAAACATTACCCAACAAAGGATATAAAATCTTTGAAACTAAACCTTTTGTAAAAACATTACCCAACAAATTATATAAATGTTTCAAACTAAATCTTTTGGAAAAACATTACCCAACAATTGATATAAAATATTTCAGACTAAATGTTTTACTTGACTGAAAAACCTATACCTAAAATTATTTCACACAATTACTTACGCTAAAACATTCATTTGCTTTCAAAGCATTGCTCTAAAACTACTTCCTGAATTTCTATCTGACGCAACCCAAAATATCACTTATTATAAAAGCTCTATTATGTTGTAATTATTGTGCATTCTTGAATCATAAAGGATATATTTCCCATCTACTTACTGCAACACCACAAAAACTTGATCCAAAACTAGAATTAGATCAAAAAAATAATTATTATAAAAAAATTCTCTTAGAACCCATCCTCTCTCAGGTGACTGGAGTACAGCTCATACTCCACTTCATTAATTCATTAGGTAAATACCATCAACTCTCCTCCCCCTTCCCCTTCCCTTCCCCCCTGTCCTTCCCCTCCCCACACCCCCACCTAAGAAATCCCCTTCACTTGCTCATTAAATATTTTTCCTCTCTCTTTACCTGCTGGTGCAATACAAGAAGCTTTAATGATTGGCCCACCTGAAAGGTTAAATGATTATTGCTTTGGCAATATCCCACATTCCCCTTGTAAATAGTGGGCTAATCAACTCCCCACCCCCACCCCACACAACAAGATGACTCAGATGATGACACATTTAATGGGAAAAAATGTTCGTTTGTAATAGCCAGAGTTTCGGTTCTTCTTCTTCTTCTTCTTCTTCTTCTTCTTCTTCTTCTCCTTCTCCTAAATCCGGTTTTCTTTGTACTAATAATATGCCGTTCTTATTATTCAGATTTCCTGGAATTCTGTTTTTCCCCGTTTGATCGTTAATCTATTTTCCTTATTCACATGTTCTCCTATTCTTGGTTCCCTTGTTTTTATTTTCCTTATTTCCACGCCCTCGTGTTTTGTCTCTCCTTGCTTTACTTCTTGTAATGTTTTCCTTGTTCCTATTTCTCCAAATTCCAGTTATCCTCTTTCTAATTACTATATTTATCACATATTTATCTAATTACCATTTCATTCAATTTATAGTCTTTGCATTTCACTGGACGATCATATCATTCACTTGCATTCATCATTCATCACTAACAGTATCATTATCACCACCCAACTCTTGTTCCTTCCGTCCAAAAGAAACCATTTCCTAAACTTCATCTTGTTCTTTTTCATTCTCCCTATTATTAAGTTCAACTCTCTTTTTCCTTACTTGATTTGCACGTATATTCTTCTCCTTAGAATCCCGTCTTTGATTATTTCATTATTCTTCTTCTTGTGTGTGTGTTTTTTTTTTTTTGTGGGGGTTTGAAGGAGATGGGTGTGGCGTTGCAAGCCTTGTTGTTGAGCTTCATTAAGTATAATGTGGGTGAAAGAAGGCTAGCAGGTTATTTTTTTTTAATTAATTCTTTTTCTCTCTCGTCTTCATCTTCTCTTCTTCCTCTTCTTCTTCTTCTTCTTCTTCTTCTCCTCTACCTTCTTCTTCTTCTTCTTCTTCCTCTTCTTCTTCTCCTCTACCTTCTTCTTCTTCTTCTTCTTCTTCTTCCTTCTTCCTTCTTTCTTCTTCTTCTTCTTCTTCTTCTTCTTCTTCTCTTCTTCTTCTTCTTCTTCCTCCTCCTTCTTCTTCTCCTTCTTCTCCTTCTCCTTCTTCTTCTTCTTCCTCCTCTACTTCTTCTTCTTCTTCTTCTACCTTCTTCTTCTTCTTCTTCTTCTTCTTCTTTTCTTCTTTTTCTTTTCCTTCTTTTTCTTCTTCTTCTTCTCCTCCTCCTCCTCCTCCTCCTCCTCCTCCTCCTCCTTCTTCTCCTTCTCCTTCTTCTTCTTCTTCTTCTTCTTGTAAGAACGAGTCTGGGCGGACGGCGGGCAGATACACAAGACAGCAACAACCAATACTACTACAACATGATCTCTGATTCCCGTCGTACCTCAGTAATTTGAACCTCCATTGCTTCTTCCGAACATCGTCCCCCTTCATTATCCCTAATGAAAGAATGCCACCAGCATCTGGTTTATCTCTCTCTCTCTCTCTCTCTCTCTCTCTCTCTCTCTCTCTCTCAAATACAAAAACAGATATATACAATATACATGTATATATATATTATATATATATATATATATACAAAATATATATTTATATATACATATATATACATGCATATACAAATATATGAATATACATTTATATATAATATATACACATACACATATATGTATATCACATATATATGTGTATATATATCATAAACTGAACTTATGAGTTATATTATTAGTCTTAATGATAAGGAAACAAATCCGTCTGTTACTTGGCACTGTGACATCGTTGGACCTCAGCGGAATATGGATGCTGGCACTCTGCAGAACAAGTAGCGCGCACAAACGTCCAAGATTATGAATGCAGACACTGACGAACGAGTAGAGTAGCACGCACGGACTCTTTAGAACAAGGAACCTGACCTTCCTACGAACAATTAACGCGAACATACACTTACGTACCAGAAGCATGCATTAACTATGAGTGATATGACAGCAAGATGCATAAGTTCCCTATAAGAACGAAGCTTACACTAACTGTAAACAAAAAAAAAAAAATCTTCAGAGTATTGTTTCTGAAAAGGAAATAAGTACTTATTTAATTTTCAAAAATAACACTCAGAAACGTATCTTTTGCTGGTAAGGAATTCTATAAAGGGTGATTTTTTTTTTTTGAGGGGGCCGAATTAAATAAGTTCTTATTTAATTTTCAAAAATAACACTCAGAAAGGTATCTTTTGCCAACAAGGACTTCTATAAAGGATATCTTTTTAAGAAAATAAGTACTTATTTCTTTTTCAAATATAACACTCATGAAAGGTATCTTTTGCTGGCAAGGAGTTCTATAAAGGATATTGGGATAAAGACTTGCTGACCAGGGGTGAGCTACTGTAGGGGTTTACTGACAATGGAGTATACAGTATATTGCGTGGAGATTCTGATACGGAAAAAATACTGTAGAGATACTGACAAGACGCAAACGATTTACAAAAGGTCGCTGACGAAGAACAGGAGTCAAAACAATGACGAGACCTACATTAGGTATCATATCGTGAAATATTCAAGATTCGTCTCTCTCAATTGCGGGTATCACACACGGCAAAACTTCACAAATACAAGTTCACGAAAAATCTATGTCAGAAGAGACCTTGCAATTACTGGAATAACTCATTCCACATTAGTCGAGTCTTCTGCGTAATTATAATGTGCAACCCAAAAGATGTGAATTTCTCAAGAACCAGGAAATATTTTCGATGTAGCGAAGGTCGGATTTGTTGTGTGTGAGAGAGAGAGAGAGAGAGAGAGAGAGAGAGAGAGAGAGAGAGAGAGAGAGAGAGAGAGAGAGAGAGAATTTGATGATAGCTTTGCCTTATCTTTACGCTTATTATAATACTATTTTGAGAATACTCACATTATTTACATACATTCACATACAGGCATATATATATATATATATATATATATATATATATATATATATATATATATATATATATATATATATATATATATATATATATATGACTACATCAATTCTCTGTACACTGGATAAACCAGTCTTGAGCAAAAACAACTGGCACGGTGTAATCGACACGCCCTACTTCTTGGAAGGTAATAGCCGAGAACACTTACAAAAGCCAAATACAATTACACATAAAATATGAAAAAAACTAATGCACATAAAAGCCTAAAACACAATACATAATGAAAGAAAATGGCACAAAATAATTGCTAAAATACACTCTAAACGTTAAACCGCATGCAAATTGAAGGCGCGTTTTCAAATTAACTTGCAAAGAAGTAAACACAACGCTCAACCTCACAAAAGAAAAAAATTAAGTAAACAAAAACTAATCCTAGAACGCATAGTGAACGGTGGAAGCCACCCTACTCTCCTTTCGGATAAATTGGCTAATGAGGTACAGTCTTCGGCAAAACTGCATTAAACGGATTTCTTAGGTGCCTGCGCCAAACAAGGCTTTGTTGTCTGTTGTAACTGGAAATAAAGATCAGATCTGGCGATACCGGACGACAAAGGTGAGCAAGAATGAAAGACAGCGATCTATACCGGTCGACTGAGGAAGGAGGAGGAGGAGGAGGAGGAGGAGGAGGAAGAGGAGGAGGAGAAATTGTTCTCGCCTGAATCACAGGTGGCAGACGGCTCCTTTGCACGTCGAAAACGACCCTGCTAGCTCTCTCTCTCTCTCTCTCTCTCTCTCTCTCTCTCTCTCTCTCTTCTCTCTCTCTCTCTCTCTCTCTCTCTCGTTTCAAAATCGCGTTTCCTGCGAGCCATTAAGCGACGGTTCGTACAAAAAAAAAAAAAAAGTTAAAAACTGCATTCACATCATCATAATCACTTCAGGCAAAAACCTAGCAAAAAAAAAAAAAAAAATTCTGGTCCAGATACTGAACATGCATAGACAGAAAAAAAAAAGTTCAGATGTACCTAATCTGGGATAAGATACGTGGAATAACTTCTTGACATCCTCAGGCTTCGTCTACGGTCTTTGTAGACCTTGATGGCTTTATATGGTTTGGAAAAATAGATAAAATATTGCTGGAAATTATAATACAAGAAAAATCTACTGCCGTATTAAGAGCCTACGTTTTTATAAGATTCAGTCGGTGTAAGTGTTGCAGTATTTTTCCTCGTGGTTCGCCTTCTCGTAATGAAGTCTGGTAATTTAAGCTTAGATTCGTATAAAGGTTTAAATACTAGGTTGGTTATTTTAATTTGTTACACGAGATATTGTCAGTTTTTTGTATTCTCTTATTAGGAAAACACATGACTAGGAAAATCTGTAGGAAAATATGGAAAGATTCCTCTTGACGAAAAAAAAAGAGCGATGACGCAATCGAACGTAATACCAGTTCTCATTGCGACTGCTTCGCTTAAGCTAAAAAAAAAAAAAATCTTTACATCTTCTCTTTCTTTGGACGTTTAAGATGCCCGATTGCCTTCTCCGTACGATGAACTAAGTTTTCAGTTGTGAAAACTAACGAACAAGCCCCTTGAAATAATTGTGATGACAAATTTTCATGAGAAAAATGACTAACATCTTTTTGCTGATTTTTGTACGATAAATGTTATGAACTGAGGAAATTCGTTATAAAAACGATTATCCAGAAGAATTTAAAAAAAGCTGATGATGATATTAGTACATCTCGGAAATAGTATAACAGGAATATCTGGAATTCTTTTTCTATTTTCCTTTACTCATAATTTCTTCCTTTTACCGTAGAATGGCAAAGATTAATAGTTCTTTGATCTTCTTACTCTCTGTTGTTTATCGGGTCTTGGTAAAGAAAAAAGGTATTAGGTAACCTCTGCAAATGGCCCTTGTAAAGAAAAATTAAGGGGAAATCATTCACCAACTGATACACATTAAGCCCCTCAAGTAGACAAGTAGAAGCATGTGAATAATTTCCGGAAATAAGAACGAGGAAAACCGTTTCTTCAAAAGTCAGAGTATTTCGTCAGGTTCGTGATTAACGAGAATGTTAGAAGTAACGACAATGCAACGTTTAATGACAGCAATTCAAACAAAAAAAAAAAATTAAGAAAGTGTTTGTAAGTTTCAGTTGTCATCATAGACAGGCCAGCAGTGATTGGTTAGCTACAAAATAAGGGAATTTCTTAATAACCCTTAGTTGATTAAGGTTACCTCTGACACTCTTAAAGATTGCTTGTCTTGAACTCCCAGATTATTACGAAAACCTGAGAGAGGCAAATTCAATTCAGATCAACTTAATTATTGGGACGTCTTTTTTTCTTTTTCTTTTTTTTTTTGGTTACGAAAGATTATGTATCTTTCTTGACACGAGGTATAGTTTCCATATATGAGAATTATGATATTCTC
Organism: Macrobrachium rosenbergii; assembly: GCF_040412425.1. NCBI lineage: Eukaryota > Metazoa > Arthropoda > Malacostraca > Decapoda > Palaemonidae > Macrobrachium > Macrobrachium rosenbergii. The sequence goes on along the minus strand of NC_089756.1, from coordinate 42,129,779 downwards.
CTTGCTGAAGGGATTGTTTAATATGACTTGTGTTAGTATTTCTCGTGATAGCACTTTCATAAAGTCAAGAGCAGTCTTGCCAATGCATCTAAGCACGTGGTTGACAGAAGCCACGTTGAAGATTAAGAAAAGTTGCAGAAGCGTGATAAGTGCTGCCATCAACGAAAAGCCTTATCTCTAAGAATACATTAGGTCTATCAATCTGCTTAGGCTCCAGCAAGTCACCTTTGGATAAGGTTCCCTCCTGTAATCCACAAGCTCACAGAATACCGTTGGTAACCTTAGACTTGAACTTCAGATACACCGTAAGTTATCAACTTCCAATGTTGGACCACAGAAATTGGCTGTGTTTTGTTTTAATTGTTCCGCCACTGTTATAAACTGTTCCACGTCAAGAGAGGCTTGTTTTCACACCAGAACCAGACGTAAGAGGCAGTTCATTATCTTTTAGCTTTTCAAGCAAAGGACCGAAGAAGAGAAAAGAAAATGTGTGACTTACGACAAAGGAAACGACTGACCACTTCTTTAAATAATGAGATTTACAGATCGCGGGAAAATCAGTCTGGCGAAGAATGGAAAAAAACAACGACCACATCTCAAGCACAGCACCAATAATATAGCTTGAATGCCGCTGAAGGCACATCAAAACATTATCACCGACCTCTGGGATTGACAAAGGCGTCTTGAATGGCAATAACCTGAACACTTTCTTTTTTTTTTTTTTTGTATATAATTTTATTGCTTTGAGGTCTGTGAGGATGGTAACTCTGATTTAACTTGACTTATCCTTCAGGGTGATAGGAAGCAGTAACAGAAGCAGCTCCGCTCTTGGGGACAGAACAGCACGCCAACAACAAAGTAGCCTAGAGATTTAGTTGAGAATTACGCTTTCATTCACGGAAAAATAATGGACTCGTTTCTACTATTAGGCCTATTGGACTTCATAAGTGAAACTGAGAAAACAGTACCAAGAAACCAAGTTTTTGCGGATGTTTCGTCCAAAACAAACATAAAACTAAAGACCAAATAAATAACCACTAAAGACATATTTTCAAAATGGTACCAATACAAAACGACATTCATCATTCAAGTCATACATACATACATACATACATACATACATACATACATACATACATTTAAAACGAGGTTATAATACATCAGAAAACAATAATGACGATGATCATAATCACGTACAGGAAACTTTTTTTTCGCATTCCATTAACAAATGGTCTACTGAGTTAATGCCATGTTCAGTGTTTCACAGTCTCTTCGATCGAGATAAAATACGTCAGATCAGCTCATGCGAAAGATACCCTTGTTTGCGTTTCTCTCTCTCTCTCTCTCTCTCTCTCTCTCTCTCTCTCTCATATAAGCGACTTAATTCTAAAGTCTTTGCTGTACATGTAGAGGCAGAAATTCCACGCGTGTTTAATTATCTAATATTAAGATCTCCTTTACTGATTGATTTGACAAAGCTAGACTCGCGGTTACATATTTCTTCTGAGCACCCGACGAGAGGGGAATAACCGACCAAAACCTCATAAGGGCGACAGACTCGATGCCAAGGACGGGATTCTCGACCTTCGAGCGGGCGTCTCACGGCGCCCGAGACGTTTCCCTCCACCCGCATAGCTTAGTCTCATTAGCCTCAGATCGGGTTTTTATGTTAATTTTCGGCGAACATCAAGATGGGCCGATGGTGGAATCGATTTAATGAGGTGATTTTTGAAGGTATCGGTCCAGAATCGGGTGCGGCTTCGGTTTTCATTCTTTTTTTCTTTCTTCTTCTTTTTTATAAGGACGGTCTCGGCCACAGGGTCGATTCGACTATGAGCTTTCGACTAGTCGAACATTTAGTTCGATCCATAAAAAGGACGGCGAGTAAAAAGGGGGTAATAGACAAGTACCTTTGCTCGTGGGACAATCTGGGTCGGAAACTTTACAAAGGAAAAATGCGCAAGCGGTCGATTGCACTCAAAGGAGTTATCCATCCGTAAGGTAGGACGAAAAAAAAAAACAAAATAAAATAAATAAAAAAAGGGTCCTTGGCGGCGACAGACGTCTCAGAAGCAATTTAGGCAATTGTCTGTGTTACTTACATTATTATTATTATTATTATTATTATTATTATTATTATTATTATTATTATTATTATTATTATTATTATAGAAAAATGCGACCCTGTAACGAGGCTATAATTCGAGAATTAAAAGCCACAGAAGTGTTAAAAATATTTATTATTATTATTATTATTATTATTATTATTATTATTATTATTATTATTATTATTATTACCGATTCTTTTTATTCACTTTAATAATTTCTGGTGAAAAGAGAACCCATTAAATGTACTGCAAATTAAGATGCTGTTATAAAACAGTAATGAGTCTACCGAATTCTATATATATGGACAATTCTAAAAAAAATTTCCATAATAATATACTTTAAAGTACTGTACATATGTGCCAACAACTCTATAAAAAGTACATCTTCATTCAAGCCTCAGTCAGGATACTCCTCTCTTTCTGTCCAGGGTAGGGAGAAAATATACGAAGCCCGCTGAAAGTTTAGTAAATTTTAATCGGTTTTAATTCTGCCGTCTTCAGACCTGCATAAAATCGCAACCCTGAGCTTTGCAAGGCTAAGAATTCCTTTGAAAAATAGCATATGTAATGATCAGACTTCCTGTGCTCATGAAATCCCTCAGCCTCAGAAGTTCAAGCGAAGGTGCAATACATTACTACCCTAATACTATTCACCTTGCATTATACCACATTTTTATCTATTTGTTAATTTATTATTTTTTTTCTTCTTTAATAAGTGGGGTCTCTTCTTTATGTGTTTCCCTTTACCTCCTCTTACTTCTTCCTAATGAACACCTTAATATTCTTTGGAAGATGTAATTTCAAGTCAGTGGCCCCTGTGGGCTTGTTCCATATGAATAGGTTTCATCTTCTGAATAATACATAATAAGATTCCTTTAAAAAATTTTTCGTAAATTAGATTTTGGTCATTCTTTCAGGTCAATGGTCCTAAAGCTGTCTCTCCTGGAACTACCAAGTGTTCTGGCTCCGTATTTTTTCGTCTGACTTCTCCCCAGAAGATTTCACTCTCTCCAGTCTAATACCAGCTCATATTTTGTTCCGTAGAGCTAGGAAGGGCCACAGGGCCTCATGGTATCTCCCAGTATTTTCTCAAGGAGTTTGCGGATGAGCTTGCGCCACTATTTCACTTTTTTTTTTTTTTGCCTCGTCCACATTTTTTATTTGTATCTAGCACTGAAAAACGCACAGATCTACAATCTGTTCTTAAGAAGTGTGTCCACTTGAAATCAAGCTCCTTCTATAACTATCTATAACTACCGTTATGGCTGAAGTCCTTGAAACTACTAGGTGTTCACGATGTAGAACACCTGGAATCTCACAGCCTCCTCCGTGAGTAACAGTATTATTTATTTTTTTTTTATCTCAGTCATCCTATCCGACTGGGTGGTATTTAGAGTGTGGAGTTCCGGGTTGCATCCTGCCTCCTTAGTAGGAGTCCATCACTTTCCTCAATATGTGCGCTGTTTCTAGTAGCACACTTCTGCATGAGTCCTGGAGCTACTTCGGCATCTAGTCTTTCCAGGTTCCTTTTCAGGGATCTTGGGATCGTGCCTAGTCTTCCTATGATGATGGGTACAATTTCCACTGGCATATCCCATATCCTACTTATTTCTGTATTATTATTATTATTATTATTATTATTATTATTATTATTATTATTATTATTATTATTATTATTATTATTATTATTATTATTCAGTAGATGAAACCTATTCATATGGACCAAGTCCACAGGGGCCATTGGCTTGAAATTTAAGCTTCCAAAGAATATGGCGTTCATTAGGAAGGAGTAGGAGGAAGTAAAGGGAAAGTAAGGATTCTGTAAAGCAATATCAATTGCGATGAATGTTTTACCTTAAAGGTATAAGAAGCTTTTGGGAATTTTTTAATATCTGCAATCTTTTGGAATGATTTAAAATTAAGCCCAATTAGCCAATGAACACCTTTTACTATCTTAATATTATGTCACAAGTTCATTTTTCGTGTGCACATTGGTTATCTGGAGGTAAATTTCTAGATCCAACAGGTTTATTTGGTACTTGAAAATCGAAAATTCAACAGCCTTGGGACACAGGCATGAGAAGGAAGCAACATAAATTAGTGCAATCACAGTTCTTAATTTGGAAAGCATCCACAATACCCGATAATTTCTGCTTCCGTTTGCAGAATGCTTCACAGAGTAGAAAGCGACATATGACGTTCAGTTTGGAGAAAACAAACACATTTTTTCTAAATGGAAAAAAAAGCTGTCTAGGCCGTCATGGATTTCTCTTACGTAAACAGAGATGCAAATTAGTAGGAAATTGGTCAGTAGTGGCAGGTATCAACAGCAGGAGCATCAACCGAAGAATGCTATGCTAAAAACGCCTGATTATATATCTAAACTTTCCTGTAAGGTATTGACATACTGCTGTCCATGAGTAGGTGATAGGAAAAGACAGTAGATGTACTGAATAAAAAAAATAAAGGGATTCAATTCGGGCCATCAACGATCAGGCAGAATTACTTCGCATACCTTGACCTTGAAATCATTATCTTAATTCGTCTCAAGCAATATTTATGAACTATATGATCCGCGGTAACGTTCTGCAAAATGTTGAAATAGCAATTATGATCCAGTGTGTCGCCGTACGTAGAACTAGTCCCGTCTACCAGGTAAGCCAGTCCAGTCTACAAAAATAAGCAAACGACGGTTGGTTCTGGAATGTCAGGAATGTCAGAAGAATTAGCTAAATAAGAACGGAGACGCCATTTAGACCTTGGGTACCACTTAACATTTACTCTGAACTCAAGCCAAGACCACGAAGAGGCAATATCGCTGTTTCTTTTGAGTTTTGCGATTCAGTAAAAGTAATTAAACATAAAGTCTCCTTCGGATAGTTGTCAAGTCGTTTGTGGGTGACTTTAAAGGGTACGAAGTTTTTCGTCGTCAGTATTAATCGGTATTTTGACATTCTAATTTAGGCTGACAATAATATTTCAGAACAGTCTCATGATTTTGGTTTTCTGGAAAAAAAAAACTATTGGGCCGTCTTTATCTGTCCGTCCGCACTTTTTTCTGTCCGCACTTTTTCTGTCCGCTCGCAGATCTTAAAAACTACTGAGCCTAGAGGGCTGCAAATTGGTATGTTGATCATCCACTCACCAATAATCGAACATACCAAGTTGCAGCCATCTAGCCTCAGTAGTTTTTATTTTATTTAAGGTTAAAGTCAGCCATGATCGTGCCTCTGGCAACGCAACAACACAGGCCACCACGGCCGGCTGAGAGTTTCATGGGCCTCGGCTCATACAACATTATACCTAGACCACCGAAAGATAGATCTATTTTCGGTGGCCTTGATTATAAGCTGTACAGAGAACTCGATTGCGCCGAAGAAATTTCGGCGCATTTTTTACTTATTTAATGTGGTAACCCAAAAATAATACAATATTGCACTTTCCTTCATTCAATTCCCTGTCATGTTTTTAGGAGAGAAGCCAATTATTATTATTATTATTATTATTATTATTATTATTATTATTATTATTATTATTATTATTATTATTATTATTATTATTATTATTATTATTATTAACGTTGTTGTTGCTGTTGTCGTTTCGTATTGTTGAGTATCCACTGATAACATAAAAAAAAGCAGATACAATGAAGACGTGAAAAAAATAAATCACACGTGTAAAATATTGGACCAGTGACTAAAAACATTTTGGTCAGGCACTTTACTTGGTTAAAATTGCATAAAATCACAATTTTGAGAGAAACAATAAGTATGCCAAAAACTTGCTTGTTCTTACATTAAAACAGAGACGTCACAATAAAATCATCTGAATACACAGGATGCAAGAGAACATATGCAAGTTATAGGTGAACAGAACACTACATAACAAGAGTGTATAGAGCTTGCGCGGGGTCACTGAAGTTTTCATACTGGTGTTCATCCTTCAATCCGCAGCAGTGGCAGTATGAATCTGACTGTGACTGCGGTCACATGTTTCTCAAGAGCCACTCTTTTTAGGAAAATGGATCTTTGAATAATAATAATAATAATAATAATAATAATAATAATAATAATAATAATAATAATAATAATAATAATAATACTTTTATTACCATTATTATTATTATTTCCGTAGATGGAACCTATTCACATGGAACAAGCGCATAGGGCCAGTGACTTGAAATTCATGCTTCCAAAGAATGTTGGTTTCAGCCTCCCACCACAGACCCCACACTGCAACAGTAACTGATCAAGATACTGAGCCAGTGATTTTTCATCGCCATGGGGGAGACGCGAACCCGCAACATCTGAGTGGCATGCCATGACACTAACCACTATACCAGCGGACCAGCTGGTATAGTGTTTGGTATTGTACTCTTTTTTCTGTTCCTGATCACTTCAAGTATAACCTTCTGCATTTTCGTGTTTGCTTCGGGTCTGGGCTCGTTAGGGGCATTCTGTGTTCTTATAAATAAATATGAGTGCATTATAAAAGAAACCGTTTATTAATTATATCAATTAAAAAGTTATTTTCTGTGTAAACAAAAGGTAAATTTTACCAAAACAACAAAAAGTCTTAATGCTAAAAGCCAATCAACTGGTAACGATAAATAAAAAAAAAACTAATAACGCACATAAACAAAATAAAAACGACAGGGTATAAAAGTCACCGTCCGACATCCGGGGACGCAAAAAAACACCAGCATGGCGAATAACTTCGAACAGATTGATAGCATATATACTTTCTCAGGAAGCGCTGGAAAAATACAAAAGGCACCGAAGCCCCGAGCTCACGCAGGCCAGATTTTTATCTCACTCCCAACGTAAAAAAAAAAAAGGGAGAGAGAGAGAGAGAGAGAGAGAGAGAGAGAGAGAGAGAGAGAGAGAGAGAGAGAGAGAGAGAATAAAAAGATTAATCTGAGAGTTATCAACGTTTCTGCTATTTCATTTTCCGGCAGCGATTGGTGGCGATCTACAGTGCCAATATAACTCCACCTTTTTAGCTATGAAATTGAATTGCATTTTGCGCGTGCGTTTGTGTCAGTCCTTTTTTTTTTTTTTTATATGGACGCCAGAGTATATATTTATATGAGAATATTGATATACATGTGCGCGACACACGTGCTCATGAACGCGCAAGCATGGCAGGGAGTACTATATATATATATATATATATATATATATATATATATATATATATATATATATATATATATATATATATATATATATATATATATATATATATATATATATATATATATATATATATATATATATATATATATAGTATACATATATATATATATATATATATATATATATATATATATATATATACATACAGTACAAACATACATATACACAAACACACACATATATACATATACATATATCAGACCAACAGCACAGAAAAATACACCTTCTTCATAAACTTTTACAGCTACATAACCGTGTTATCAAGCGTTCAAATTTAGACACGAGAAAGCACTTGAGGACGAACAAGAAATCCGATATAAAGGAAAAAAAAAAAACATTCGCACAAAAAAAGATCGAAATAAAAAAAAACTTGAATTGTTAAGAGTTAACTAAAACAAGGATTCTCCAATCATTGTATATCGTGTTGCTTTGTTTTGAACCCTGGAGTGAAAAACACATTTGAGAAGAGAGGAAAAAATATAGTTTATAAAATTGATGCAAGAGGGGGAAAGACCAAACATATACACGGGGGAAGGGGTATATGGATGGGGTAGGGGTGGGGGAGGAGTGGGGGCGTTGGTGGGAGGTGTTCGGCCACTTCGACGCGACCGTCCGTCCATAAGCTGCAACTTCAAAAAGGAAAAGCGGCGCGTTGATAAAGTGCTTCTTAAAGTGACATTCTTTTCTCGGCACTTTTTCCTTTCTTTCCTTTTCCGTCGCCGAGTGAAAAATAAGGGAAATTTGTCTTTCGTCCCCTACGGGTCTATCGGAGTAAGCCATTCTGCATACTACCGAGTTTTTTCCAGAGTCTTCTCGGCGAAAAGTCCTTCGTGGGGGAAGGGGGAACTGAGCAATGCCAACCCTTTGAGCGATGGAGAGCGAGAGAGAGACAGAGAGAGATAGAGAGAGACAGAGAGATCAAACGAACGATTCTGGGAAAGATCTTATAACACTCCATAATACTTCGATTGACACGATTTGTCGCTTTTCAGGTGCGCTGGCACACAATAGTATCACACATGCTGGGAAAAATCAAAGGAAGAAAGAAAAAGAGAGAGAGAGAGAGAGAGAGAGAGAGAGAGAGAGAGAGAGAGAGAGAGAGAGAGAGAGTGTAGAAACAATCTCAATAACACAGCCCTGTGTCTGTTTGTCTCTTTCAGTTCTCCTTTCCAAACCGTTTAGAGAGAAAATTAAAAAATGTTTTGCAATTCCCATTTCCTCCTCCTCTACTTTCCCGTTTCGGGAAACCAAGGCAAATCGCGACGCCATTTTATATAATACCAATCAGCCAATCGATCTTCGAATAAAGGTATTCGATAGATTAAAGGGTAGTTTTATGAGAGCCGTACCACAAAGGGACATTCGACCTTCGACGTAGGTATAAGGCCGCCGGTTTGGGTCACCTGTGTCGCGCCATGGGGCAAATGACAGTGCTCTTGCAAAATAAACTGAGCGAGCTGTGACGCTGCATAATAAACAAAGGGTTAAAAAAAAAAGAGGGTAAAATACATTGCACTCATTTTTTTGGTGTTGGGGAAATGTAACGTTTTAGTGGATTCATGAAGGAGGTTGTAGCAAGTCAACTTACACAGGCTAATAAATGTACGCGGATATGTACACACACAACCACAACTATAAAAGGTATTTTTATTAACTGAATACATCAAATTCTGACTCCATTTATACCCACTGAAATAGGTAAGGACTCTGTTGTATAGGCTCAACTTTCAAAGCCCGGATAAGTTCTTCGTTGGAGGGTGGGTAGAGCTCTCGGCCAGCACGCTGTTGGCCCAGCGTTCGACTCTCCGACCGGCTAGTGAAGAATTAGAGGAATTTATTTCTGGTGACAGAAATTCATCTCTCGTCAAAATGTGGTTCGGATTCCACAATAAGCTGTAGGTCCCGTTACTAGGTAACCATTTGGTTCTTAGCCACGTAAAATAAATCTAATCCTTCGGGTCAGCTCTAGGAGAGCTGTTAATCAGCTCAGTGGTCTGGTTAAACTAAGGTATACTTAACTTTTCCGTTGTATAGGCCTAACTTCAAAGCCCGGATGACAGTTGAATTCCCAATATAGCAATGTATGGTGAAGCAAGAGAAAGAGAAAATGGTGTTGGATGGCATAAGCAGTGCTCACACCATGAATAGTTTTATCGATAAAGCCATTCGGCTGCCATAGCAGTTTACAACTGCTTTGGCAACATCATATAAGAATAAGGAGGGCGGAAAAGTTCGCGCTTATTGGAAATCATTACAACTTTTTGTTCACGGGTGACAATGAAGCGAAGAACATAAGTAAGATGGTAGTCCAGTCAGATATGTACTAACAATGCATAGGTATACTGTGTACAGAATATAAGGCTAGTACATAAGAGTAAAATCAATGTAGGCCTATTATTTAATTAGGTTAATGTCTAGGACCATACGCAATCTGCCGTAAGCTTCAAAACTGTATGACATGAACGGATAAATGTAACTTTCTTAAATTCAGTCCCAGTCCCCTAAAAATATATATATATAATAATAATAATAAATAAAGGATGCAGAAAGATAATAGAGGACAAAAGTGGGTTTTAACCCCGAATGACAGGATGAACTTGCCTCACGAATGATCAAAAATATACATAAAACCATAGGTAACCAACAATGAACATTATGTCTATAAACTAATGTAAACATTACTGAAACTTACAACAATAAAGTGTTAAACAAAACAACTTTATAGGCTGCATACCTTTTTGCATAAATATTATGATTATATTTGCTTCATTTTAATTATTTCATGACTTCCCTACACTAGATAAATCTGAAATATAAGCATTTTGTTTATATAGTATAAATTAAACAGAAGTATGGATTCATGTACGTGCAAAAACATAAACTAAATTAGTGGTCAATGGCTTTTCGGTCCTAAATTTCATGATATGTATGCATGCAAACATGCACTCGCACAAAGTGACAAATTGTGCATTGCATCTACAATTCACTTCCTAACGAAGCCAAAATGCCACCTATTCGGACGCGCGACATGAAGACATCAACTGCAACCGTTCATCGAAGCCCATAATGACACTCGCTGTTTCACCAAAAATAAACGTGTCATAATGACACTTATCATTATGCAGGTTCATATAAATATTTAGTGATCATTATCGCCATTTGGCGTTCCTTTTTTTTCATCGGCTGGTGACGTCGACCCTTCATTTCGCGCCTAAAACCGCCATAATTGTGGCCGATGGGACCTCATTCCGATTTCATATGTTATTGGCTTGATGCTTCGGGCACCACAGGGGAAATGTTCGTCGATTAAATAGCTCCTCCTCCTCCTCTTCCCCCTCCCCCTTACCCCATATCTAGTCAAAAGGCTTGTTCAGGGGTGGGCAGGGGTTAGAGAGAAGGCTATTACTGGCTCCAGTAATCAATAACACTGTCAGTCTTTTGAAACGATTTGAATTTCATTTTTTAGCACCCTCTTTCGTCACTCAATCTAGCAGGCGGGTAATTGAAGGCCTAACATCGGCCCATGGGGATGTGAGAGAAAAAGAGAGAGAGAGAGAGAGAGGCAGAGCAATATGTCTGGTTTAATATGATCCAATATACGATTACGCGCCCCAGTGGCATCATTGCTTTAATGGCCAGTAACTTTCAATAAAAGAACGCGGGAACCATTTATAAAGTGCAATAAATCTGGCTCTTCACAATATGGCGGGCGAGACAAACCGGGGAGGCACCGACAACACAACTTCATTCTTTTACGGCCTTCACAAAAAAGAAAAAAAAAAACTATTCTCGCCGGCATCTGCATTTCACGTCATTTAGGCCATAATGCGTCGATAGACGGCTTCTTCTGAATGTTCACCGGAAAGATTCGAACGGACGTCTTGGCGAGTCGAAGGAAATCGTCCAAGAAAATAGCAAAAGGCAACTTTCCACCGGTGGAACACAAGCCTCTCTCTCTCTCTCTCTCTCTCTCTCTCTCTCTCTCTCTCTCTCTCTCTCTCTCTCTCTCTCTTTGAAGCTCGAGTGCGAGTGTGTATGTGCGTGTATGAGTACGTGTGTATTTGTGTGTGCGTCTGAACGATGTACGATAATAGCTCCATTCGGTCCCTCCCGTCACCCGCCACCAGTAGCTTCATGGAAATACAATAACAGTAAATATTGTTATCGGACTTTGATTGCCCGCCCGTTCTTTGATCCGGTTAATATGCAGCCTTGACTTGTTGAGTGGAAATTGTAATACTCTTACAAGGGCTTCGGCTTGTATGCGACACTGGGGCTTTTGATCCCGAAGTAATAAAGCAGATCCCAGCCGGCCCAGAAAGACGCTCTCCGATTTCATACCATTCGATTCCGCGGCATTTTAGATTTCTATTTTAGAAACCTCTTGGCTGCTCTTCGCTTTATTTTTTTACGTAGCGACTCAACTACATCACTGCATGAAATACAACATCGCGCAAATTCAAAGACGATTTGAAAGATGGAGAGACGATGAGAGTGAGAGAGAGAGAGAAGAACCCAAAAGAAGATAACCCGCTCTTTCGACGAACGATGGAGAAAATCCACGAAGAAATTTTCAAAACTAGACGTGAATTGATACAGTGAGAAGGGTCTGTTCGAGCTGGGCGAGGGTTTTCAACTCTTACGTTCACCAGGAATATAAACTTTGTTTTTTTACGTCCTTCTGCAAAACAGAGCTGTGTAGTACGATGGAAATGTAGCCTTATAAAATGCAAATTAAATTTGCACATAACTCCCCAATATAAGCCATCAAAGTAATACATGAAATAGCCTAAAACCCTCTGCCGAACGAAGTTAAATAAAATCGCGCGAAGCAAACTGGGAAGTCTTCCCCCTCCTCGGGGCCTGGTTGAAAGCGATGATTTGGTCTATTACCCTTGATGAGATAATGGCGCGCCTCATAATTGATCTATCAGTTGGTAATTAATACAGCAACAGACCTCCTCCATCCAGCACGCTGCTTCCGAGGAAGGAGAGAGTGAGTGAGAGAGAGAGAGATGGGGAGAGGAGTAAAGAGGAGCAGACGATGGGGCCGTTAAGTGAAGAGAATGAAATTATCGCTGAAGGAAAAGGGGAGCTGAGAAAGCGCAGAGTGGAAGGAGACGAGAGTGAAGGAGAAGAATGAGGGAAAAGGTTCAGGATACGAGGTGTTATTGACAGAAGTAATTAACACCGACACGAGAGTATTTCCAACTCAACTGCAAGGGAAAAACAAAACCAAAAAAAATCACGCTTTAGATAAGAAATTGAAATAAAAAGATACGAATTTTGGGACATCAAGGGGGGTGTTTAACAGTAACTTCGTTTTAGTAGTAAGAGATGCAACTGAAAAGCACTATAATTATTTCTCTTCTTGCTATGTGAGATATGTGCGTCCAGGACTTTCTTTACGAAGCATCATCTGATCTCTCTCTCTCTCTCTCTCTCTCTCTCTCTCTCTCTCTCTCTCTCTCTCTCTCTCCTTGTTGGGGGAGGTGAAGGAAAACGTGACGGGTCCCTTTTCCTTAATGTTATCATATGAAGTTGACAGGTGAGGGAAAATACATTATCAATGACCTTTTATCCTTACAAATGATCATTTTTTTTTTTTTATCATACGAATTTTATGGTCTACTAGAAGGTCGGTTGCTTAAGGTAAAGGCGGCTTTTGCCAGCACGGGACCTTGTCATATGTACGGTACGACACGAATGAGAGTGGGCCTGTTGTGGACCACCGGACCTTGGACCACTGTAGAGAAAGCCGTGCTTCTGTGCTCTCCGAACGGCTCGCATCATCCATCAGTTAATGGAAGATGATAATCTCGAGAGTGAATCCCACTGAATTTTCAATTTCTATTCCTCAGCTAAGAGTGACGGACCGAGTCTATTGGTTGCTACTTTGGCTTGTTATCTACGAGTCACCTCCGAGATGCTAGTACTAAATATTGCGGAAGCTCAATGGGACGCTGTGTTTAGTACTAGCCCCTTGGAGATCAAAGATATCATTTATGAATATAATTTGTCGACCACACGATATAGAAATGATTGTATATACTTTGATCCCCGAGGGGCTAGTGCTAAACACGGCGTCCCATTGAGCTTCCGCCATGTTTAGTACTAGCACCTCAGAGTCTATTGTTTCTGGAAAGGAAAGTCCACCGTCATTATGACTTCCAACTTCAATATTTTGGAAAACAACTTGGAGACCACGACACTGAGTAAAATACCCTACGAACTAAATAAGGTGCGACACTAAGGGATATTCAAGAACATATTTACAGACACAGTCGCTCAAATATATTTACGACACAGATGAGTTAATTATCCTTTAAAAAAAAAAGGGGTGTGTATAAACTAAAACTGACCAATGAGGCCGATAGGGGCTCGTAAAAATAAACAATTATATTTTGGTTCCTTCACGAAAATGAATCCCACTTTTCCGGTGTATTTTTCAAGAAAAATAGCATAAAAAGAAGTAAAACATTAACACAATAATAATAATAATAATAATAATAATAATAATAATAATATTATTATTATTATTATTATTATTATTATTATTATTATTATTATTATTATTATTATTATTATTATTCAGAACGTAGGATAGTCATATAACAGGAAAGTGAAAAAATAAAATGGGCAGGGGAATATAAAACTGAAAAATCAAAACAGAACTCTATGTATTTCCAAAACTATAAATATCTACCTCGCAAATCATTTGCATCCTAAAAACAAGTTGTAAAAACAGATTTAATTTTTCCGAAACAATCTATTCAAAATCAGTATAAGTCAAAAATCCCTTGCGATTAATCCATTCAAACCCAATCAATTCGTCATCAGGAGACGCAACGAAAAACCAAAAGCGAATGTATTGAATACGAATACAAGAGAGTCGGTGAAACCGCCAATTTAAATAACTAAGTCGAATATGAGATCCAAAAAAAAAAAAAAACAACGAAAATAATTGCCGGATCTCTGACAATCAGTTATTCATTATCTGTAAACCGCCCGCATGAAAATTCCGGAGATATTTTACAAATTAGACTCCACAAAGCGCAGCAATTTCAAGCAAGCATGCCATGGCCTCAAAAAAAAAAAAAAAAAAGTTCTCAAAATGCCATCTGATCCTGACATTAAAATCTAATGGACAACTTTCCCCCGATTTATACACTACAATTAACCCCAACTCTTCAACTGGACACAATTACCTTTTAATGATATAGAATTTCAAGGGACATTAGGGCAGAATTAAAGATATTATGCTTATTGAGTCGACCGCTTGTACTGCTGATAAAGAAAATATCATTAGAGGAAAAACTTTTTTGTAATTGTTGGATAAAAACATTGCCTATACGAGTTAATGCCTGACAGAGACAATATTTCATCTCGTCCTTATTGTTCATAATATAATCTGGTTATGATATTTCAAGGATTATGCTACCATATTTTATAAACCATACTGAAAGTTGACAATTGATGTTTTTATCAATTTCAACTGGAAGAAGATCGCTTCAGCAATTCATTATTACATCTTTTATCATTTCATTTGTGTGTTGCATTTAATAACAAAGAGCAATGCCGTTCTTCCCATAGATGATGTTTACTTATGCAAGGTCTCATGTGGGGCTACGTTTTGCTTGCCAGACATCATCTCTGCCATTTGACTCAGTTACGTCTTTATGATAACAGATCAGTATCGACCTTTGAAACTTTAAAAAAAAAAAAACACACACACACAAGTTGGAGGAGAGATATATTTCTCTTCTCCAATTTGTGATTTTTTTTTTTACATCTTTCTACGAATTTAAAGTTGATTTTTATTCATTTCCTCGAATGGTTACCAGGTACGAGATATGAACATTCCTCTCTCTCTCTCTCTCTCTCTCTCTCTCTCTCTCTCTCTCTCTCTCTCTCTCTCTCTCTATTCTACCTGGATCTTGATTCACACTATGAATGGAATATTCATACAGATCAGTGAATGAAACTTGAAAAAATCCAAAATTGGAGAAAAAATTTGTGATTTTTTTCTTGGTATCCTGGTTCACACTATGGAACTGAATACTGAATTTAGGCTGAAGGCCAAGCACTGGGACCTACGAGGTCATTCAGCGCTGAAAGGGAAACTGAGAATAGAAAGGCTTGAAAGGTGTAACAGGAGGAAAACCTCGCAGTTGCTCTATGAAACAGGTGTTAGGAGAGGGTGGATAGCAAGATAGGAGAGAGAATAAGAATGGAGGTACAATAAAAGGAATGAAAGCGGTTACAGCTAGGGGCCAAAGGGACACTGCAAAGAACCTTTCTCTCCAACTACTGCCACCTTCCTTTTTTTTTTTCTTCATTTTTAAGAAAATTCTGACCATTGCTCGATTTTCCGTACAAAGGGTCATTTTTCTTCGCGGCATCTGATACAACTTTTGCTATCTTTTTTAAGAAGACGGACTTCCGTTCTACTTTCTGTACAAAAAAAATTATACCATATTTGCAATACTTGAACAAGAGTAAAAATCAATGCAACCAGATGATAGTTGGAAGGATCTGACTGGGCATACCCTTACATACAGGCATAACTAGCAAATGGGAGGATAAATGGCGGACTTGAAAATTAGACAAAAAAAAAAAAAGCAAAACTAAGTAAGTTCTTCCACAAGTCCTTCAAGAAATCAGAACATGAAAACCCTCTCAGTTAGTTGCTATGACAATCGCCAAAGCTGAAACAACTGTTCTCTCCATAAAAGGTAAGAATATCGGGATTTGAGTGCTAACTTGTCGCAAAATATAACCCAGGGCAGGCCATCGTACATATAAAATTTCACCTTAGCATAAATATTTCTGTTAGGGACAAAGAATCTTTAACTTAATCGGGAGAATTTTGCTCTAATGATATCATTGTTCCTAGGTTCTCCAACACAGTTAATCTTAGCGAATTTTAACTTTATAATCTTATCGTAGCCAAGATTCCACGGTAAAGTTACCAGGGTGAAATTTGTCACCAAAAATCCTCCAGCAGTTCACTTCTGAAGTGTAGCTTATTGCTATTCAAAACTCACGGGCCCCTTATGGGAGGTGGTACCGTCAGTGCACCTCATGCGGTGCACTGTAGGCATTACTTAAGGTTATTTGCAGCGTGCCTTCGGCCCCTGGCTGCAACTCCTCTCGTTCCTTTTACTGTACCTCCTCTCATATTCTCTTTCTTCCAACTTACTTTCCACCCTCTCTTAACAACTGATTCATAGTGAAACTGCGAGGTTTGCCTCCTGTTACGCCTTTCAGACCTTTTACTGTCAATTCCCGTTTCAGCACTGAATGACCTCATAGGTTCCAGTGCTTGGCCTTTGGCCTAAATTCTATGCTCAATTCAATTCAGTTCAAAACTCACGGCAACTACCAGTCTCCGTAGATGTTCTTCAGGTGTGCACGCTAATGACCTAAGCATGATGTTTGTCGGCTGGAAAAGCGACAAAAACAACCATTGAGTTCTTCAGATCAGTCCAAATTGTGCGCACAGCATAAACAGTAATGATCGACGGAGCCATCATTCACATACAAAATGAGTGGACATTCATAAGGAACAATACAAAAAAAACCTTGCCAAACAAACATCCACTGAACAGAATAAGAAGAAAATACGAAGAAAAATATCAGTTAAGTAATACCAAAGGTAGATCTACAAACAAATAATTACAGACATCAATATATAACAAAACAAACAACTACGTTAGGGTAATATGAGGCTTTCAACCACCCACAGAAATATAGGGGAACTCTCCTTGTGTCAGAGAGCAAAGAGCTATGAAGATCACTGACTGATCAAGAAATAGTCACGGATTTAATCCTACCAGCGAGGGAGACAGAGGAAGAAGCTCTCTCTATTCTTTGAGCAATACTGAAGGCAGGGATGACAGATTCCAGTAGTAAACATTAATAGATTATAATCATCAATGTGAATTTTAAAGTCATGGTCCTATTGCAACTGGCTTCTCCCTGACAATCACCAGGCTGAATTTTAATATAGTTCTTTTATTACGTTTAAGTCCTCCCTCACAGCCCTCTAAGGCATATGACTTTTAATTTAAAGGCCCGTATGGTGCTATCTCTTCTATTAGGATTGCCTAGATGGATTTTAACATTTAATAATAAATCATATGCTCCTTTAAAACTACCCAGGATGGCAAGTTCTCCTTTAAGGAATTCCAACATCAACGAAAAATAATTCTCCTTCAATAGCTGTCAAGAACACGAGAGTTGTCAACAACAAGAGGGAGTGAGATCAGTTAAAGGAAATAAATTTAGTCTAGTGGCCAGTTTCTGCCCTCCACTGACACCGCGATCAAAAGAAGGATTTCATTCAACACCTTTTTACATGCAACAGTATACGAATTAGTTTTTACGGCCGTTAGTTTTCAAAAGTTTCCCCTCTAAGCAAATGTATGCACGATATGTCGGTGTCAACCACAGATCACACAGACCGTTATACTGAACAAGAGAACTCAGCAATTTATAATCTATCGACGCCAAAGCAACATTAACGATGCCACTACAAAACTTAAAAATAAGCAGGCTGTGAAACAAAAGAAAATGCCGCTACAGCCAGGCGTTCCTCAAAAGTGGTCTAGAAAACAAATGAACACAACTAAGTACAGTAAATACTATTTTGCATAAATTAATGCCGACTGCTTAGAAAGCAAGCCATTCTACCAAAGCAATGGTCATCTAGTGTACATTACCGAACGACTGGTTTATTTCGTGAGAATTTAATGTTTAGGGAAATTTTCGGCACCAGGAGCAGAATTATTTAACTATAGGTAGTATATTTATTTGGTAAAGGAAAAATAATGAAAAACATAATACAATACGATTAGATAAAACAAGAAAGAAAAATGAGTATGTCAGATAAATTACAGCCCCTTATACTGGAGCAACTTACAATAGAACATGAATAAAGAAAAAAATCCACGAAGGAAAGAGAAACAATGGAGTGCTGCAAGGCCTTTCGACTTATAGTCCTGTTAAGTAAAGGACTGTAAGTCGAAAGGCCTTGCATAACTCCATTGTTTCTCTTTCCTTCGTGGATTTTCTCTTTATTTATATATTCATCATGTTCCATATTTTCGTGATTCAGTTATAAATGGGACGTGAGTATACATTTAATTAGCCTTTGCTACAGACCCTCAATCTCTTCCAGAGAAAACGGGATTATAATGAAAAACTAATGATATATGATGAGGAAGTGGGTTAAACATCAATACGAAAAGTATAATGCAAAACAATGAAAAAAAGGAAATAAGAAAATGAAGAAATGTTCGTACACGCTACCGACAAATGAAATATGAATAAATGGAATGTCAAGTAAAGGTGTAATGTCTCCATATAAACACGTACAGCATTGTAAGTTCAAGCACATACCTTGCACCCTAGATGCCCAAGCAGTAAGCGTCGTTGACCTGATGCTGGGTGGGCCGGGGCCATGGTTGCCGGTTTGAATCCACCTGCAAACAGGAAAGAATTGCTGTTAATCGCAAGGTGATTCATTTTTACTGAGAGAGAAGGATTTGCAGCCCCCACCCTTTGTGTAAATGGAAGGTATGGATACGGAAGGATTCCTCATCCTTCCGTGCTCCTAAATATTTACAGTATATATATTATATTATATAAATATATATATATATATATATATATATATATATATATATATATATATATATATATATATATATATAATATATATAATATATACATATACAGTATATATATTACATATATATACATATACTGTATATACATATACAGTATATATATATAAATATATATATATATATATATTACATATATATATATATATATATATATATATATATATATATATCAAATAAACCACAGGTGAAGAAATGACATCGACTTTATCCACGGCTCAACTTCCAGCTTTCTTTAACGAAAGCTCGTCTTGCTTGTCAGGTTAATGAGTTTTTATGCTTGATTCCATATGAATGCGTGGACATGACTAATAACTTTGTTGCGTAAACACAACAGACATCTATCGCTGACGTTTCTTTTAATTTCTTGAATGACTAAAGAAATTATATGACAATCAACGGGGCCACCTGATTGGGAATTTTCAGGTAGTAAGCGGCTTAAGATAGGGTATTGTTTTGATGACGATGGCATGAACAACTAGCTAGCATGGCGCAGCGAAAAATCTCAATTTCGGTAGAGAAATATCTTTACTACAACAAGAACAACTACTGCTACAACTACTATTACTACTACTACTACTGTTGTTGATATTGCTACTATTACTTTCTTACTCAACGTAGGCATACGTTCAAACGGAACACGCCAAAAGACATGTTTATGAAAACAAGAAACATATTGTGAAGATAAGCAAAATATAAAGTGACCAGGAATCCGTTTAATATATTTCTCTCTGAAAGAACAATCAAGAAAACTCAGTAGAGGCTAAAAATATTTTCCTGGGAATAAAGTACTCGGGATCACAAGGAGTAGGTATTACTATTTTATCCGCATATGTGTGTATTGGTGTGTGAGTGCGTGTGTGTGTGTGCGTGTATGTGTGTCTGGGAGACAGAAAGAGGAAGCTTTAAAATACTCTATTGCAAAAAGACTGGGAACTATGAAAGATATGAACCGCTTGTACCTTCACACGTAAAAGAATGGGAACCACAAGTGGCAATCATACAGTCAAACCAGTGCTGAAACAAGCACACAAACACAAACACACAAACACACATACACCTTGCGGGAAGAGCAAAGAAACAACGCTCAAGCATTCTGAGGTTTTCAGTGTCACACAAACTCACACAAACGCACACAAACACACACACACACACCGCGGAGGGAACGGCATGAAAAGGCGAAAGAGATATTCATAACATGAGCCAAGACAGGAGAGACAGAACGAAGGGGGAGCTGAGAGAGAGAGAGAGAGAGAGTACAGGGGGGGAAAGGGGGAGGGGCAGTAAGGGGACGTAGGAATTCCCTCGTCTCAATGCCAGCCTTCCACCCCCACCCCCCCTACATATTCCAGGACCCCCAGGGACTACCACCCCGACCCCATTACACACGACCATCTTGTGGTATGAAACAACAGGAGCCTTTTATTGACGAGATTACTTGGGGGAGGGAGGGAGGGGGAACTGCAATCCGAAAAGAGGGCAAACGCTTTTTGTTTTTTCTTTTTTTTATTTATTGTCTTTTATTCGCTTCTGAGACCGAGAGTGAGCTCGGCCCCGGAATTATTGCATTGGTGTAATTGTGCGTGTGCAAGCCGGCATATGATATGCAACAGAGGTCGGGGCCGGCTTGAAAGAGTAAATACGTCTAACGTCAAGAGACAGAAGGAGCGGCTGGGCTGGGGATAATCGTTCTTGACTTCAGGATCACTTATTAACAATAATTGATTCCCGACTTTGGAAATCATTTTTCCGTGCAGAAATATGATAAGAAAGGATGAATCAAAGGACTGATATAATCAGCTGTTTCGATTTTGCGACGAGAAAAAGATGTCAATGGATACCGCTTTTCACTAAGTCGTGAATCCAGATTTTAAAGATGAAGTAATCAAGAAATTCTCCGAGAATGTTAGATAGTACGCACCTCCTAACTTTGGAAATCAGGGGACAAATAACGAACTACAGGAGGAAGTTAGGTACTACCTGTATGACGCAAATTAATGACAAGAATCCACCCAATTACGTCCTAAGGATATCTTACAGAACAAAAAGAAAAACGAAAAACAGCGTAATCTCTCAGAGCTAGAATAATGATATATATTCAAGAGGATATCGAGATACTGAAAAGAGCAAAGTGAGCACTGGAAGATGTGTCCAAATAATGAGAGAACAGTATGAGTGAGTTAGTTTTACATACTCTGCTGAATCTACTGCTCTGTGAAGATCCACCTGCGATACCTAAGATTTATGACTTGAATTTCATGAGCAGATCTAATCTCATGCATCCATTTACCCTTCCTTCACCCTTGTGTTGAGAGATGTGCGTCAATAAAATAATGTACTTTAACCACTACAGTCAAGGAAGTATGTAGGATCATTCCATTTACCTCCAACAGAACTGAGGAGATGAAATGAAGAGCAGAAAGGGAAGCTAGAGAAGACTGAGAGGCACTAAACAAAGCAGAGTATGGGCTTGTCAGTTGGCTGTGATTTCAATAATGTTTACGTATGGAAAAAGAGCAAATTGAGAGTAAAAACAAGTAAAAATGCGCCGTCAAGTTTCTTCGGCGCAATCGATTTTCTGTACATCCTATAATCAAGGCCACCGAAAATAGATCTATCTTTTGGTGGTCTCGGTATAATGCTGTATGAGCTGCGGCCCATGAAACTTTAGCCACGGGTCGGACGTGACCTATCCTATATCGTTGCCAGAAGCACGATTATGGCTAACTTTAACCTTAAATAAAATCAAAACTACTGAGGCTAGAGGGCTGCAATTTCGTATGTTTGATGATTGGAGGGTGGATGATCAACATACCAATTTGCAGCCCTCTAGCCTCAGTAGTTTTAAAGATCTGAGGGAGGACAGAAAAAAGTGCAGACGGACAGACAAAGCCGGCGCAATGGTTTTCTTTTCAGAAAACTAATTAGCAATTTTGGATAAGTAGAGGGTAAAAATAAAAGAAATGCAGGAGGATAAGACCAAATAAAACAGACGGCTGCTGAGAAACTAAGAACTATCCCACAGAAATACAGGAGCAAAAGAAACCTTATACACTAAATCTGAATCAATGGCTTTCTGCTAAGATTCAGAAAACCCTTCCGTTATTCATAAGCGAAGGCAGAAGATTATTTCAAGTCTTGTTGCGGAAAGCACCAGACATCAGTAAATTTAGACAAAAGTTCCAGTTCTGTGATTGAAAGTTTTATGGAGGATCAGAGGACGTACTTTACGTTGAGGGAAAAGTGAATGGTTTGGTGAAACGTTGGTTGGTGAGAAGGTTTATTGTCTACATGGCTATCTGATATCTTCCTGGTTGGAGTTATGCGAGGAGTCAAATAAGAGATTTGAAAGTAGATGCAAAGTTCCTGGATAAGAAAATGGACCCCGCATAGTTCGTGAAATGAGATTAGTGCCTTTAACGTAATTTGGGCGTGGGAAACATAATGGGGTTATTTCCAAGAAAATTCTAGGGTTAATTTTTAAGATATGAGTCCTGCTTTTGTCATGGAAAGGTCCGGTACTCAGTTACATCTCGGGAAAATGCGACCGGGAATAGTGGAGAGAAACTGAAGAATCTAGTGAAAGTGGCGGAGTGTTATAAGGGTCAGTGGAAACCAGGAAGATGGAACAATGAATGACAAAATGAATGGTGATAGAATGGAAGCAGCTGATTGTAGGATGATAGAAGTTGTCCATTACACTGAAGGCGAGGCTAGAGATTGTAAAGGGAACTGGGTTGTCTCTGGAAATCAAGGCTGGAATGTTTGAAGGGCTTGTTAAGCCAACTCTCTTCTATGGAAGGGAAATGCTGATGTTAAATTCAAATGAAACGTAAAAGGTTATTGTTAAAATTAATTAATTGTGCAGTGAACATGGTGAAGAAGAACTGACGGGTTGAGAAATGTGGAAATAAGTAGAAAAGGGTAAAACGGAAAGCAGAGTGGAAAGGACTGAGCTGTGTTTTAAGGTGATTCTGTCATGCTCAAAGAAACGAAAAGTATGTGCGTGATACTAATGAGTAAGTAGAATGGGCGAACGAGGCTTTAATGGGCCTGATGAGCCTTCTGTGTAGATTTTGAAGCAGCTGATCTCCGAACCCCTAATCCATCTCCATTTTTTATGAGAAACAGCAGAGCTTGAATTACAGGGTGTTACCACTAGAAAGTCAGCTTTCATGGTTCTATGTAAGTTTTTAGAGATGAGGTTGCCAGCCCCATGCCCTTTTCTAAACGCCAACAGACACTGGCACGCATTCACATCTGGGTCGAAAGGTTAACAGGAGTCAGGATCGAACCGAATTGAATTGAATTAAATTGAATATAGAATTTAGGCCAAAGTCCAAGCACTGGGACCAAAGAGGTCATTCAGCGCTGAAACAGAAATTGACAGTAAAAGTTTGAAAGGTGTAACAGGAGGAAAACCTCGTAGTTGCACTATGAATCAATTGCTAGGAGAGGGTGGAAAGTAAGATGGAAGACAGAGAATATGAAAGGAGATACAGTAAAAGGAACGAAAGGGTTTGCAGCTAGGGGCCGAAGGCGCGCTGCAAAAAACCTTATGTAATGCCAACAATGCACCGCATGAGGTGTACTGTCGGCACTATCCCCCTACGGGAATGGATCGAACCGAAGGCTTTGCAAATGAGAGCCCACTGCTTTACTACTGAGTACCAAATGTCTTTTTTTCCCCATAGCAAGGGTGGCTACATAAAAAGCTAGCCTCCCGGTTTTCAGCAAGTTTTTTCTGATAACGGTGTGAGCACCTCGTCTAACTCACCCTGACTGAGAACTACCACAGTCATTTAACTTCCTGGTACATAAATCCCTCAGATCATCAGAGGCTCAATGGGTTTTAGTGGACTGCAACCTATTCCAGCTGAGCTAGTTAGGCAAACTTGTTGGTGAGGAGAGGATATATATATACTCCGCCTACAAACGCCGGTTAGGCGCAAATACTTGATTTCCAACCGTCTGTATGTTTGTATATACTATTCTGCTGGCCTATATATGTTGAATTTCTACGCTATGTGTCATTCCTCTCAAGATGGCTTCGCAAGCCGACACCCATCATGATTTAAAACCACGTTGCATTTCTTCCCTGTGGTATTTGAAATATGTATGTATGTATGTATATGTATGTATGTATGTATGTATGTATTTGTATGTATGTGTGTGAACAAATACGTATTATGCTCTTCCTATTTAGAAGAACTTTGCATAGCATCGCCAATATTACAAAAATTTATAAAAATATATATAGTCACATTCCGATGTTGAACAGGAATTCTGCGATTTATGTGCCTGTTCATAATAACAGAGGAAAAAAAATACGAACTGCCTGACAGGAAGGACTTATAAATGAACAGCGGTCTTTTAAAGTGTATCAAATCGATATATAAAAGAATGAAAAGTCATGTAAAGTGTTTTCATTCATCGGTCAACATCGGTCAACATTGCTTCTGTAGTAAATGGAAAACTAGCAAACATTGTTCATCATACATAAGCATAATCAACAGCAATCCTATCAAAACGGAAACAAGCAAATATTAATCGTCATAAATACCCACATCTAATGTTGAAAACACATTAACAACTGATATCGAGCTGAAAAACATCATAGACAATTTTGATCAACCATCAACAACACCGCTGGCCAGCGTAAACACAAAATAAGCAAAACACAAACCGCATTTCGCATAAACACATCGTCATTCACATAAACGTATTAAATTACGTTTGGTGGAGGGGGAAAAAAAGGCGGCACTAAAAATCTAATCCCACTTGATATCAGGTCGGAAAACGTCATAAACATTTCGAAAAAGGTCGGTAAAAATAGTAAATACAAACGTTGGAAATTCTGCGCGCGTCAGCCCGCCACCACCACCACCACCACCACCACCATTATTTTAGGGAAGAATTACACAGCAAAGAGAGATTTGAACGTTTACGTAATGAAATTAACAACAACCGTTTATTCTATGAAAACCTTTTTGTCATAAACCTGCAAATTGTGGCGTGTTTTATTTTGTATTTTCCTCTGCTTTTAAAATACAGGTAATCCACAATGGTCGAATTTAATTCGTCCTGTTGTGTCGGCTATTTCGCCCTCCCGCTGGAATAATCTTGGTTTATAGAAAAGCAATCATTGGTTAAATCATCCATTCGGATGCATGGGTGCTTTTATTATATGAATTAATGGACGATTTGATTAATCTCAGATTTCATTTCAAATTACTCGTTCTCATGACAGCTTAAGCGCAAATTTTCTCCTCTAAATGGAAGAGAGGAATTAGGGAAAAAATAAGAGTCCAATTGACGTACATGAAAGGCCGGAACGAAGGGAGAGAGAGAGAGAGAGAGAGAGAGAGAGGACGATACTGCGACACGAATTCTAAAATTACTTCATAATAATAGTAATCATTACAATAATAATATCAAATATACAATTAAGAGAGAGAGAGAGAGAGAGAGAGAGAGAGAGAGAGAGAGAGAGAGAGAGAGAGAGAGAGAGAGAGAGAGAGAGGCGCTTTAACGACATGAAATCTAAACTTATTTAATAATAACAATAACCATTATAACAATAATAACTAAAATACAGTTAAAGACAATTTTGAAACTATTATCCTATCTGGCTTTAAGCCACCCCCACCCCCACCGCAACCCCCTTCGCCACTTTTAAGAAAAGAGTTATGTGAATGAGAAGTAAAACCGTGATTAACGAATGATAGGAATAAATCAAGAAACCCATGGCGATACTAAGGCAGAAGGAATCCACGAAAGAGTAAAATTGGATTCAAATGTTGAAAATAAAGATATAAAACGATTTTAGTCGAAGAAAACCCAGTAAATGTTCGTGAACACATCAACTAAAGTGTGTCGAGATAGTCTGGACATGCAGAGAGAATTAAGCACATTTCTAGAATCTTATCGGGCTTGCTGAACGATTTGTCCGTGACAGATAATACTTGGAGCAGAGTAAAGTACGAGAAATTGAACTGACAGGTTGGAAGAGACCAAAGGAAACCAATAAAAAGTTATAAAATAAAGAAAGCAATGCAGCCAAGGGCTGAAGGATGCTACAAAAATGATTCTGCACTACCTACAGTACACCACTCGAGACGCACATAAACTGGTACCCAATGCGGATAAGAGTAAAGCAACATTAGTAATAAAGAAATACGTGAGATTACGGACGACATTAACAAACAAGTCAGTACATTTACGGGCACGAGGAGTTGCTGACGAGGCTTTATTTATTTATTTATTTATTTATTTATTTATTTATTTATTTATTTTGTAGTTACAAAGGTACTGAGAAGCGACGGTTGTACTACGCATCGTCTTTCCTTGACTTTGTAGTTAGAGACTGACTGAGTTGGCAAATGATCTTGTTTGCCTAAGAAGTCTTCCCACTCTACAATAATAATAATAATAATAATAATAATAATAATAATAATAATAATAATAATAATAATAATAATAAGTAATATAGCAAGTAACTATAGAGGCCTATCACCTGCCTACCAATAATGTGGAAGTTACTAACAGGTATCTTCAGTGAAAGGCTATACGACTACCTAGAGGATACAAACACCATCCCCCACCAACAGAAAGGCTGCAGAAGGAAGTGTAGGGCCACAAAAGACCAGCTCCTAATAGACAAAATGGTAATGAAGAATAGTAAGAGAAGGAGAACCAACCTAAGCATGGCATGGATTGACTACAAGAAAGCCTTCGGCATGATACAGCACACTTGCCTAATAGAATGCCTGAAAATATATGGGGCAGAGGAAAACATCATCAGTTTCCTTAAAAACACAATGCGCAACTGGAATACAGTACTTACAAGCTCTGGGATAAGACTAGCAGAGGTTAACATCAGGAGAAGGATCTTTCAAGGCGACTCACTGTCCCCACTACTCTTCGTAGTAGCCATGATTCCCATGACAAAAGTACTGCAGAAGATGGATGATGGGTACCAACTCAAGATAGGAGACAACAGAATTAACCTTCTGATGTTCATGGGCGACATCAAGCTGCATGGTAAGAGCATCAAGGAAATAGATACCCTAATCCAGACTGTAAGGATTGTATCTGGGGACATCAGGATGGAGTTTGGAATAGAAAAATGCGCCTTGGTCAACATACAAAAAGGCAAAGTAACAAGGAATGAAGGGATAAAGCTACCAGACGGGAATAGTATCAAACACATAGATGAGACAGGATACAAATACATGGGAATAATAGATGGAGAGGATATAAAACATCAAGAGATGAAGGACACGATCAAGGAAGAATATATGCAGAGACTTAAGGCGATACTCAAGTCAAATCTCAACGCCGGAAACATGAAAGCCATAAACACATGGGCAGTACCAGCAATCAGATGCAGCGCAGGAGTAGTGGAATGGACTGAGGCAGAACTCCGCATCTGCACCATAGACCAGAAAACTAGAAAACACGTGACAATACACAAAGCACTACACCCAAGAGCAAATACAGACGTACTATACATAACATGAAAGGAAGGGGGGAGAGGGCTGCTAAGCATAGAGGACTGCGTCAACATCGAGTGCATGGGAAGAAGGACTGATAATAGTAGACGAAGACCCAGAAATATACAGAGACAGAAGAATGAAAAACAGAACAGAGGAATGGCACAACAAACCAATGCACGGACAGTACATGAGACAGACAAAAGAACTGGCCAGCCATGAAACATGGCAATGGCTACAGAGGGGAGAACTCAAGAAGGAAACAGAAGGAATGCTAACAGCGGCACAAGATCACGGCCTAAGAACCAGATATGTCCAAAGAACAATAGATAGAAATAACATCTCACCCAAATGCAGGAAGTGCAATATGAAAGACGAGACCATAAACCACATTGCAAGCGAATGTCCGGAGCTTGCACAGAACCAGTACAAAAAGAGGCATGGCTCGGTAGCAAAAGCCCTCCACTGGAGCCTGTGCAAGAAACACCAGCTAGCTTGCAGTAATAAGTGGTATCAGAACAGCGCCAATAGACCAGACGTGACGCCGATTGACAAAATCAAGAAGAAAGTATCACTCATTGATGTCGCAATACCATGGGACATCAGAGTAGATGAGAAAGAAAGAAAAAATTGGCAAGTATCAAAACCTGAAAATCGAAATCAGAAGGATATGGAATATGCCAGTGGAAATTGTATCCATAATCACAGGAACACTAGGCACGATCCCAAGATCCCTGAAAAGGAATCTGGAAAAACTAGATGCCGAAGTAGCTCCAGGACTCATGCAGAAAAGTGTGCTACTAGAAACAGCGCACAGTGAGAAAAGTGACGGACGCCTAAGGAGGCAGGAGGCAACCCGGAACCCCACACACTATAAAAACCACCCAGTAGAATAAGATGACTGTAACAGACAAAATAATAATAATAATAATAATAATAATAATAATAATAATAATAATAATAATAATAATAATTTTGTTGTAGGGAAGTTCTTATTCTTAACTTCGTGCTGGTTCTTATGGCACCGAAGCAGAGTAATTAATAAAACATTTGGTACTCTTTGTGTTGAGATAATGATCTTATTCTATGAAAATAGAAATACGTCAGCGAGATCATAACTAAGTCCCCAAAAATTTAAGATACAAAATACAGCACCTTGTACTGTAATTACTTGAAATGTCAACGTTTTCATTAATTACTGGTCCACTATCGACGACTACCAGTCAATTTTATATTGAGAAACGGAATTAACTTGATCAAGTTGTCTGTTTTCCTTGTTATTAACTAAAATTTTCAGTTACAATATATTCTCTTGGGTTTATAGTTTTAAGCTGAAGATTTAAAGAACGAAAGATAAGAAAGCCCGTCTTTTTTTAAAACATCGGCCTATCCGATTACACTGATTATATAATAATATTTGGGGGGGAAATTTTTGTTTTTTAGACATTCATTTTCATCAAAACGTATTTAACAAAACGATCTGGTCTTCATTTAAGTATTTTCTCAAAAGCAGAAACACCTTGCTGGTAAAAGCTGTTTACAAAATTTCAAAAGCGAATTTAAAAAAACAGTCTCATGCTTGGTACCTTATCATGAAATATAGAAAACTAAGATTAATAAAACTGAAAAATGGAGGAAACTGTTCTACAGAAAGAACTGAACAAACAAAAACGAAACGAAAAATGTATCGAGTATATTTTCAGATTTGCATAATTAAAGTAAAAGAAAACTACTTCATAGTTTCACAGTGGCAACAAGGGAAGCCTGGGACTGCCAGCGTGAGAATACCCCACTTAACAGAATCGGATTCTGACGCTTTAAGGAAAGACTAAACAGCACGACCACTAGAAGTATAACCACAAAGGACAACAGCAGAAGTGTTTCAATGAAGCTTAAGGAAGATAGCCAAGGAGAACACTTCTGAAGGGGAAAAGGAAACCACTTTCGAGGCATTTCGTCAGTGAAACAGTAAATTCGGAGCTACTTTGGCTTTTTATCTACGCGTCGCCTTCGAGGTGCTAGTACTAAACATGGCAGAATCTCAATGGGACGCCGTGTTTAGTACTAGCCCTCGAGATCAAAGTATTACATCAGCCTATTTTTATATTGCGTGGTCGACAAATTATATCAATAAACGATATCTTCGATCCCCGAGGGGCTAGTACTAAACACAGCGTCCCATTGAACTTCCGCCATGTTTAGTACTATAGCGCCTCGGAGGTGACGCGGAGATAACAAGCCAAAGTAACACCGTAAATTCTATTAGACATCTGACCTCTTGGTATAACCTTGGCCTTAACCTCACTTTGCATATCGGCTTCATAAGTGTCATTCGATGGGCAGTTCGATTCCCGCCGCCGGCTGATGAAGAGTTAGAAATTTATTTCTGGTGATAGAAATTCATTTCTCGCTATAATGTGGTTCGGATTCCACAATAAGCTGTAGGTCCCGTTGCTATAACCCAATTGGTTCTTAGCCACGTAAAATAAGTGTAATCCTTCGGGCCAGCCTTTGAGAGCTGTTAATCAGCTCAGTGGTCTGGTAAAAACTAAGCTCTTACTTATTTTACATAAGTGTTGCACCCATGCAAGATATAAAGTCTATCTCGTATTCGTATATTTCAAGAGTTATGGCCATATCTTTAGCTGACTGACGGACATATTGAGCGACTGACAGACCCACACAGACAGGTCATTTACTTGATGGACGATAAATCGGCGGCATAAGAGTGATTTCCAAACAACAGATCTATATAATTATAATTTAACATGAGAAACAACACTCAACTTTGTTGAAGCACTGGTTAGTACATTAGTTAAATCCTGAAATGCCGAGAACGGGAAATATAGGCGCGGAGGGTAAAACTTAATTCCCTTTTAATTTCTGAGAATGATTTAGCAGTGATCCACAGTCACTATTAATAGCAGCGATCGGCAACTACGTCATCACTTTGCGCTTAGCTACACACAGCTACACAAGGTCGGACAGACAAATCAGTTCGACATATATTGTAATGGCCAACAGCAGGGAAGTTTCCTAACATTAAGTTGAAAGAAACTGATGTTCCTGGCGCTGCTTTTGTGTTTAGCAGTGTGCTAGATCATTCAGTATGTCAGCTTAAACGTTGGTTGGAGTGCCGTGGTTTGCCAGTGATGGGAAACAAGGCTGTGCTTGTAAAAAGGTGAGAACAAAAACGTGTTATGAAGTATTGAATGAAATAACCAGAGAGGCTCCAAGCATACCTGCTATCACTCTTACAAAGTCATTAACAGCAGTGCTTCGTGGCCCCTACCTTTATCACACCTGTACCACTCGATATGGTTGGCTGGAGCTCCATTATTTACACAAAGTTCACAAAGTTCATTGCTTTGTCATGGGGCACCCAACTGCGTTTGTATGTCCGACCTGCTTGATGTAAAACGAGCATGCGCACTGGCGCGGCCTATTTTTAGTAACAGTGGCCTGTTGTCGATCGCTGCTATTGCAGTGCGAATGACTGATATAAATCTCAGGCTTTACTCGTCATATATCCCACTAGCTATATTACTCAACTAATCGGATAATATCTCTTGATGAAAGAGCATCAGAGGAAAGAAAATAGCCTTAAAATTAATGCAAAACTTTAATCAACAAGTCACCTAGAACGGCTATCCTTTAAAACATCAGACCTGCCATAAGCTTTTCTTAGGTCATTGTGCGCCACATTCAGACTTCACACACAACTGTTTCCTGAAATGCCATCAGAAGAACTAGCAAGAGCCCGTGCTGGTATATGGTCAACTTAATCTAGACAGACAAATAAGAACTCTCTAAGAACGGACATTAAAAGCCTGAAAATCAAGTGTACATGGCCACAAAACTCCGGTAGCGATTTATTTTTTCTTAGTGTATTATGCTGGAGGGTGGAAATCAACTATGCTGTCAATTTAAACAATGCTATACTGATATTCGTCATTTTACATTAACTGCTTTCACTATATAAGCTCTTCAGTGACACTAACAAATAGAACTAAGCCTAGTAATAGCCAGTTTAACGGCACTAGAAAAAAACAAGGACATTACGTTACTTCTTCCAAAGGCTCACTTTTAACTGCTTATTAAAAATTTGCAAACAAAATTCAAATAATTTTAACCCGGAAAGTCTATATAATATAATATAAAGGTCTATATATAATATAATAATATAATGAGCGTTCGAAATTGCAACCCAAACCTAAAATAAAAAAAAGGCAAAATTTAAAATGATCACAAGATATCATCAGCTCACAGGTTTATAATTGGTTCCGATCAGCGATAAGCATGCGATGACGGGGGAATTAAGGGAGAAGGGAGGGGAGGGAGGGGGATGGGAGAGTGGTCAGAGGGTGGAAGGGGTAAGGGAGAATATAGGACGTTAAGGGTGCAGATGACACGAGCAGATAAGCACACGAGCCGACGTGTCTTAAAACCCATATAATGCTGTTAATGGGTTCCGACACATTTCATTCGGAAGGCGGCTCGCCAGCTCGTGGGAACGTCCCACTTGAAACTGTAATCAGTTTTTATTCGATCTCTCTCTCTCTCTCTCTCTCTCTCTCTCTCTCTCTCTCTCTCTCTCTCTCGAGGACTACGATGAGCTGTGATTAAAAGCGGAAAGGCAGTTCACACACGAGCCCCGCTTTCGATTTAGAGAGCTGTTTGGCCATCTATTAAGTCTAATGAAAGGAGAGAGAGAGAAAGAGAGGGATGGAGAGGTGGGTTGAGGGGAGATGGTTGAGATATCTCCACTATCACGTGATTCAATCGCTTTATCTCGAAAGAGATAGAAAGTAAATCATTCATTTTTCAGTATCCTGTCAGATCTCTCGTGATCTGGGCCAACAATGAAGTTGAATTGAGGTCCTGTATAATATGGATTGTAATGAGAAGGGTAACAACTCATATAGTTTGGGGATAGACTGTGATAATTCACAACGCTTAGTGACTCCCCGAACGTTCAAAATTCAGTTAACATGGGACTGAATTCATATTGAAACCAATGCATTACTTGCTTCCCCCTTTTTTTAAAGAGGGTGCTCTTTTATACAGAAGCATGTTCTACCATTTCATAGCTTTTGTAAAAATCCTTACAACAACAACAACAACAACAACAATAATAATAATAATAATAATAATAATATAATAATAATAACAATGGCGCCGGAACTAACCATAAGGCTGTGCTCTACATTGTAAAACAAACTTTTTGTTCTGTTAGTTCCGTATACAGGAAAATGCTTGCGAACAATCAGTAAAACCAAGAGTTGCCATTTTCCCATCAGTAATAATAATAATAATAATAATAATAATAATAATAATAATAATAATAATAATAATAATAATAATAACAACTTTGGCAGCAAACATGTCGTATTCGCGGTTTCTTGAACTCCAAGTCACTTGCCAACACAAATTTCTAAGGATCTTTATCACAGGCATTAGCCATAAACATCTCGAATGTAAATGCAGCCAATTGTAATAATGTGACTGAACTTTAATACAGAAAAATTATCTAGCGCATTCACAGCTAAAGTTACAATTTCGATAATGTGGGTATATCGTTAGCTAGTGTCAATGTGCTTAGTAGATACTCAGCAGCCCATCTAACCACTACGAAGCCAGATGGTTAAAACAACAATAATATGAATTAGTAAATAAATATCAGCCTAATTTATAGGATAATTAAATGAGCTTAAGTCTAATTTAGAGGATAATTTAATTAACATCACCCTAATTTAGAAATTAATTAAATACACTTCAACCTAATTTAGAGAATAATTATGTAAACATGTCTAATTTAGAAAATAATTAAATAAACATCAGTCTAACTTAGACAGTAAATAAATATCAACCTAATTTAGAAAATAATTAAACATCACTCTAATTTACAGAATAATGGCATAAACATCGGTCTAATTTAGAAAATAAGTACATAAATATCAGCCTAATTAAGAAAATAATTAAATAAACATCAGTCTAATTTACAGAATAATAAAATAAACATCAGTCTAATTTAGAGAATAGGTAAATAAATATCAGCCTAATTTAGAAAATAATTAAATAAACATCAGCCTACTTTAGATAATATAACTAAATAAACATCAGTCTAATTTATAGAACAATGAAATAAACATCAGCCTAATATAGAGAATAACTAAATAAACATCAGTCTAATTTAGAGAATAATGAAATATACATCAGTCTAATTTAGAAAATACTTAAATAAACATCAGCGTAATTTAGAGAAAAACTAAATAAACATCAGTCTAACTTAGAGAATAATGGAACAAACATCAGTCTAATTTAGAAAATAATGAAACAAACATCAGCTTAATTTATAGAAAAACTAAATAAACATCAGTCTAATTTAGAGAATAATGAAATAAACATCAGCCTAATTTAGAGAAAAACTAAATAAACATCAGTCTAATTTAGAGAATAATGAAATAAACATCATTCTAATTTAGAAAATAATTAAATAAACATCAGAGTAATTTAGAGAAAACCTAAATAAACATCGCTTAATTCAGATAATAATTAAACAAATATCAGCCTGATTCAGATAATAATTAAATAAACATCATTCTAATTTAGAGGATTAAAAAATAGTTGGTTGCCCTGGGGTGCAAACGTGAATCACTCACGAATTTCACAAGTGACATGAATTTTTAGACATTTCTACGGACCCCTTTAGGAGGAAAGAAAATTCAGACAGGTGTAAAACAATAATTCTAGAGAGAGACTCACTGACCACATGACAAAGTTGTCTTTGTCATTTGTAACTGACCTATTCGTGTCAACTGTCTCGCCACTTTCGAGAAAAAAAAAGTAAATAAATTAGATAAACGCGTTTTTCTTTCCCTGACTTTTACTTAACAGTAAGTGGTCGGTTTGTCAACAGTCTCATTTCCAATCTACTGGCCCTCCCTCTTCCTGTACAGTCCCCATAATCTCTTTATTTTCCAATGATTTTCCTTTAACGTTATTTTTCTACACGATTTTATTCTTATTAGCAATTTTTTCCCACATAACAGATGTTCTAGCAAAGGCAAACAAGTACTCGTGAATTTTTGGAAGTGGTATAATTGCTGTTATTATCAATAGGTTATGAAACGAAGAGAGCAAAAAATCATGTTGTTTTCGGCGAACGGAAGAATCCTTTAAAAGTGACTAAATCTGTTTAAGATCTCGAATTCATAAACTGATATCAAAGCGTCTTTAACGTAGAATCATAATCTCCCTCCTCCCTTTTTTTTTCATTTTTAGCCTTATTTCCTGGAATAGCAATATTGGTATCTATGGATAGTTAATTGTTGCTAGCCAGCATGATACTGAAATCAGATTCCAAGGATATGGATAGCATCATGGATTTTCACGAGAGCTAAATTAGGCCCATACACCTGAGCAGGATGGTCGTGTCAAACTCTGCCAAAACGACGTCCATCTTGGAAACCCAAGACGAACACTAGTAAAAAACAGGGATCATGTGAAGATTAGCGAACCCAACATCTCCATGTCGAGAACAGCGAACCGAATGATCCCTAAGTAAAGAATGGCCCCCAACCCTTTCCGGTCCGAACTCTAATTCCACATGATGGCTAGTACTAAACAAGGAGAAACAGTGATTCATCTACACTGTTTCACCGTGTTTAGTACTAGCCCCTAGGGTTGTCAAATGTATTTCGCCTTGTTTAGTACTAGCCCCTGGGGGATCAAATGTCTGGTACCGAAGTGTCCATATCTAGAACGGCGAACCCGATTATTCCCATGTACCCAATAATCTTCATGTAAAGAATAGCGAATCCTGCTGTGAGCAGGTAGGCTAACCTTGACATGATCCAAAAATAGTACTTATCGTTATTTTAAAACAGGTTGTCGAAGTGGCAGCTGTCGCAGAAACAACAGGAGGCACCGATGCTGCAAGTGTTCACCATCCCCGAATCACTTAGTCACTAGTAACGAGCACCGTACGACCGAGAGAGAGCCGTCACGAAGATCACAACGTCTGGTTCACAGACAGGGGAAACAGCCATTACATAACAGCCATTTCTTAATTCATGCCGAAAGATTGTTCGATGGTTTCCTGGACTGTTACAAAAGAAATTCGTCAATTGTCCTCTCAAGAAATACATGTCTTTTTATTCAGTTGGCTGAAGGGGACCGTTGTGCAAACGGTCGAAAGCTCCATTTTTTTTAACCTTTTTGTATTTTGAAAAGTACAGCCGCTCATTATACATTATTGTGGCTTTTTATTTTATTTAAGGTTAAAATTAGCCATAATCGAGCATCTGGCAACGATATAGGACAGGCCACCACCGGGCCTCGGCTAAAGATTCATGGGCCGCAGCTCATACAGCATTATACCGAGACCACCGAAAGATAGATCTATTTTCGGTGGACTTGATTATACGCTACACTTAGGAAA
Source organism: Macrobrachium rosenbergii (assembly GCF_040412425.1). NCBI lineage: Eukaryota > Metazoa > Arthropoda > Malacostraca > Decapoda > Palaemonidae > Macrobrachium > Macrobrachium rosenbergii. The sequence continues at coordinate 42,093,845 of NC_089756.1, read as the reverse complement.
ACTCGATTGCGCTGAAGAAACTTCGGCGCATTTTTTATTTGTTTACTTACTTTTTCCTGTCACAGAATGGTGATGCACCATAGATAAAAATGAATGTTTCATTATCTACGACCAAGTTTCTGTACTGCCGACGCCACATACGCAAATCTGTTAGAGTTCTAAGCGTTAAAGCCCTTGTTTATGAAACGGCGGAACGCAATAGGAACATCAGATTTCACGAGGATAACGACCGCCTTGGTTCTCCAAGACAGAAGCTATGAACTAAAAAGGCAAAAGTAAAGTAGCTGTGTTCGAGTTTTTCCCATGTTTCGAATTGGAAATGGAATTAGAATATATAGAATTTAGACCAAAGCGCTGGGACCCATTAGGTCATTCAGCGCTGAAACGGGAATTGAGAGTAAAGGAGGTTTGTGAGGTGTAACATAAGGAAAACCTCGCAGTTGCATCATGAAACAATTGTTAGAAGAGGGTGGAAGGTAAGATGGAAGAGAGGTAATATGAACGGAGGTACAGTTAAAGGAATGAAAGAGGTTGCAGCCAGGGGCCGAAGGAACGCTGCAAAGAATCTTAAGTAATGCCTACAGTGCACCGCGTGAAGTGCACTGATGGCACTAACCCCCCACCCTACGGAACGTTTCGAATTGGGAGATGCCAACGGAAAACCTAAGTTCGAGCTCACAGTGAATAAACCTGTCGCCAGTAAATAAAGACATCGTCTTGGCGATGGACAACAATCAGCGCGGGAGTGTTATCATGATGATCGGATGTTGAATGTAAGAGCAATACTGTTTTCCCGACGGGAAACGTTAACAAGTCTACCTTATATAAAGCACATTTGACTGTTGAGCTAAGATAATCCTCTTCTTCAATTTATACCACCTGTAATTCACATTCACGCTTCCTTTTCAAGTTGAAAGAGGAAACAATTAGACATAAAACTCGCGCGTGCTTAGATATGTCTGTCTGATAAAGCGCAATGTATATCTATGTTATTTTCTTGTCTGTACAGTGCCAAGGAAAGTTTGCAGGCAAAATTAGGGTACTGCACTTTGTTAGACAGACATATCTTTCAACTTGAAAAGGAAGCGTGAATTACAGCACCAATATGCAGTGAATACGCCTCGCTGTCGAACTTCTCAGTTCCAGAGGTCGTTTATTCCTCCCACCGTTGGACTGTGGAATAGCCTCCCAGAGGATGTCGTATCGTAATTGGAACTTCAGAAGTTCAAGCGAAAATGCAATGCATTACTACCCTAATACTATTCTTCTTGCATTTTAATACATTCTTATCGATTTATCTATTTATTATTATTTTTTTTTCTTTTTAATAAGTGATATCTCTTCTTTCCGCATTTCCCGTTACTTCTTCTTGCTTCTTCCTAAAGAACACCATATTCTTCGGAAGCTTGAATTTCAAGTCAATGACCCCTGTGGGCTTGTTCCATATGGATAGGTTTCATCTACTGAATAATAATAATAATAATAATAATAATAATAATAATAATAATAATAATAATATAAACTGAATAAGAGGATTATCTTAGTTCAACAATTAAATGTGTGTTATATATAAGGTAGACTTATTATTGAAAAGAAAGTCTGTGTGATCTAGATTACTCTTATACCTTAAAAATTAACCGCCTCCGTCTCTCATTCGGAATGAGGAGTTTCAAATACTGCATAATTCTATTTATGCTGATAATATTAATACTCTATGCAGAATTTGAGTAGTAAATAATTATGCCTAAACTTGTAAAAGATAAAAGTCCAAGGCTCGGTGGAATACAACTGAGTCCTTTCCTCTGCTTAACGTCAATACCATAAACAAAGTAATGAGAGAAATAATATAGAGAGGCACCTATTAATCAGGAATACATACGCGGTACACAGCGACAACACAATTTTAGTAATTCACTAAATATTTGCAAAAAAATAATGCCGTGAATTCTAGAAAATTATTCATTCCAATATTTCTTTAGTTAAAATTTTCGTTGCAGATATTTGATTAACTTATAATTTTAACGGTGCGTAATATTCAACTATGTGAGTGTAAGTCAAACTACGCGTCACGTTTGATCAATAAATGACGAACACAAACGTCCTTTACGTTGCTTGGAAACCTGATTTTTTCGCATATCTATCTATAATAATAAAATCCCAGTGGATATTTCTTGTTTGTCCGCCCCAGGTAAGGGCGGGGGAGGTAGGGGATCGGGAAGGTAGGGGAGACATGACACATCCACCCTCCCTCTGCAAACCTGTTTGTCTACCCTGGGTTGGGGAAGGGTTGGTAAGGGATCAGGTAGGGAGACATGACGCATCCACCCTCCTCCTGCAAACCTGTTTGTCTGCCCTGGGTTGGGGCAGGGTAGGCAGGGGAGACATGACACATCCACCCTCCTCCTGCAAACCTGTTCGTCTGCCCTGCGTTAGGGCGGGGTAGGTAGGGGAGACATGACACATCCACCCTCCTCCTGCAAACCTGTTTGTCTGCCCTGGGTTGGGGCAGGGTAGGTAGGGGAGACTTGACACATCCACCCTCCTCCTGCAAACCTGTTTGTCCGGCCGGGTAGGTAGGGAATCGGGAAGGTAGGGGAGACATGACACATCCACCCTCCTCCTGCAAACCTGTTTGTCTGCCCCGGGTTGGGGCGGCGTAGGTAGGGGAGACATGACACATCCACCCTCCTCCTGCAAACCTGTTTGTCCGGCCGGGTAGGTGCGGGGTAGGTAGGGGATCGGGAGGATAGGAGAGACAGCAGGGCCGATTTCCAGCTTTCGCAGCACAAGCCAAGCTCGTACGTTATTTTATTATACACACGTTATCTGAATTCTGTCATCAACACGTACACGATGTGTGCTTCCAGTTACAAAATGACTGAATTTCGTTAATTCTTTGTGGTATTTAACAGAAATGTGGCTTTTTCCTGCGACTTCCCCGTTCACCGACTGACATAGAACATCGGCGTATAAGGGACGAGAAAATATTTTCCTTTTACTTCAGATTAGTGTTCACAGTAAAATATATCATCATGGCAGCCTTTAAGCCAGGAACCGTGCTGGAATAAGGTCAGTTTAATCTAAAGTTTAGATTCTAAACCTAAAGAACCAATTTCAAGGATTCACTGTTTATCCTTCCCAGACGGTCCTATGACCCAGGTAACAAGTTAAAGGTTTTTTAAGGGTTTTAATTCTGATACGATGCAGTTGCACAGCTTTAAACCTGGAAGGTAGTTTGATCCCGTTAAAAACACTTGAACTATGAACAGCCTATTGTAAGATAGATACCCATCAGTCATCCTAAGTTCCGTGTCAGCGCATTTGAAGAACAAATCCGTAAAGTAAATATGAATGAATTAAAATATTTTTGACATATAACTGAAAAATCAATAAGGAGAACAGGTAGGGTCCTTGAAAACCGTGAGTGTAGAATTTTCAGTGGACATTCCAAAACCAAGTTGTTCTCTTAAGGCCGCCACTAACGCTCAGTTATACCTACGCAGTTATGCCTGCACAGTCGGACTGCGCAGGCAAAACTGAACCCACTAACGTTCAGTTATACCTGCGCAGTAATGCCTGCACAGTCGGCGGGCGCAGGCAAAACTGAACCCACTAACGTTCAGTTATACCTGCGCAGTTATTCCCGTGCAGGCAAAACTGAACGTTAGTGGCGCCTTTAGTGTACGCCAAGTACGAGAGTTAATGAAAGATTTTGTTAATTTGGTGAAAACACGCGGGAATAAATTACACGAAATTTAAAAGTTAGAATATACATATGTCTCATTTAAATCATGCAGTTGGGTTTAAGAAGTCCATTATGAGTTTCTTGTAGTATTTCGCAAGAGAGTTAAAAATCGGGATGACCATTCTGCATCCGAATTATCATAAATAAGGTTACCCTTTGACGTACGAAATATCAAAGCAAAATTGACAATTCTGCAAGTTCTGCGGTTGTCTTCTAATTAAGAGAGAAAAATTTCGTTTTAAAGGGTTAACATTGATTTGAATCACCAGAAATAACTTCAAAAATGGCCTCAGCACCTCTGAAAACCCAGAAAAAGAGGTATTAGATGACCCATTAGGATCATTAAAAAGCACTACTGAAAACTGCTCGGAATCCAGGATGGTGGAAGACGCCATCTTGGAGTGAGATCTTGGATTGTGAGATATGTTCAATGCTACTACTTATTTAGCAAACAAGTTATTTTGAATTTCCAGTATATATGTAGAGCATATAATATGCTGACCCTGGAATGTTAACGCCTGCAAACTATACAGCAGTAACCGTTTGCAGGAGCTAATATTGCAGGGTCTGCAATTTGGCAACTCCACTACAAGGAAAGGATCTGTCTTTAAACTTAGCAGGTTATGTTGAGAACGGATGCATTAGCGGAGTGAAATAAACAGAAAGGTAGACAGTTAGATGCCTAAGAAACAAAAAGGATACACGCCACTAAATTTTTCGAAGGCAAAACTCTCCCTCCTCTACACCTCCCCCTCCCCTCCCCAAATTTTGCAACATTATGCGACCCAACGGTTCACGGGTGGTCTAGTATGATATAAATTGAGAGAACGACCACGAGGAAAGTGATTCAACGAAGTGAAAAAGCTTTCGCTTCTGCTTGGGAATGCAGGCTTAGAGTAAAGGCAAAAGAAATTGCATTCTATTTCCCATTCCTTGTCGCCGTGTTCATAAAGAGTATTCATTCTAACGGAGCATTCCATCGGCTAGGGTCTTCTACAGTATTGCTCCTGGCGTCGGAACAATAATAATAATAATAATAATAATAATAATAATAATAATAATAATAATAATAATAATATAGGAAGAAATTGGAACTCTCGGCAGAAAAGCAAATAAATATATAAAACAGGCATCACTAATTATTTCTCAGGTCCTATACCAAACCGCTTTGTTAACATGATTGGCTAAAATCAGCTTCTCCTATAATTCCACATGAGAAAGACAAAATTTATAAGAGGCATATGGATAAATCCCTATCCGTGAAAACGCAGACTGCTAAAAAATACGAAGGCATCCATAAAGTAATCATCTGATGTGGCGTAAACATCATCGCACTGGATGCTAAAATTCTTATTATTACTCAAATTCTGCTGGTGTTACAGAGCGAGTTTATATTGCATTTGTTTAACAAATGACCTGGTATAGAAAAAAAAATGCATAACAAAAATGGTCGTTGAATAAGACAGCGGAATCAACATCAAAATTAAACATAACAAAAGTTCAAGGTCACTTTGGCCTGCGGCCCTTACGGTAGTGTCACAAGAACGTGTTTTCTGAAATCTTTTGGTGCAGCATCTTGCTTTGAAACTTTCAAGTACCACTATATATGTATATACACACACACAAATATATACGTATATATATATATATATATATATATATATATATATATATATATATATATATATATATATATATATATATATATATATATGTGTGTGTGTGTGTGTGTAAGTATGTGCATGTGTTAAAGCGCAAGTGAATGTGTACTATGGCCGAAATGCCTTTATTTGTAAAAAACGTAGTTGTGTTTTTGTATAGACTGAAATTCTTATGTTAACGGCTTAGTATACAGGAAATCAGATTCTTCCCTCTCATTTCTGCAAAATAATGATAATATCGACTGCACTTAGGTTTCTTCTATGTTATGAAAAAATGCGAACGGTGCCAATACACCTAAAACACCCTTCTGACCTCGATGTAGAATCATTTCCAAAATAAGCCTGAAACAAACTTTTGGGAGGCAATAGTGCTTAATTATAAGCCGTTCATGACGAAATGATCTCTCTCCACATCTTCCTCCTGTATTTCTCCTCTATGGAACACAGTATAGAATTTAGGCCAAAGGCCAAGCGCTGGGACCCAAGAGGTCATTCAGCGCTGAAACGGAAATTGACAGTAAAAAGGTCTGAAAGGCGTAACAGGGGAAAAACTTCGCAGTTGCACTATTAACTAATTGGTAGGAGAGGGTGGAAAGTGAGATGGAAGAAAGTGATTATGAACGGAGGTACAGTGAAAGGAATGAAAGGAGTTGCAGCTAGGGGCGGAATGGACTCTGCAAAGAACGTGAAGTCATGCCTACAGTGCAGCGCGTGAAATGCCGTGACGGCTCTACCCCCCTACGAGGTTCTAATTCTCTTCTATGGAACCGACATCGGCATCACCTCCACAAATCTTGTGAATTTCTGTATCTAAAAATTCTGAACTGCACATTCTTCATGCTCTTAGATATGGGGAAGAATAGGCTGATCATTTAACTTTATTATGATGCTCTGAGTCAGAAGGATCATACGAATATTTACAGCATCTTATGAAAGATGCCTGATGCCATCCGACACGAGCTCATTTCCCGCCAACTTTCATCTTGCCGCCAAAATTCGCACCTGATTTTTCCACACGGTAACAAAACGTACTTTGCGTGACAATGCCCTAAGGCAATACCATAATTTCAAAATTGGCATCAATATAAAAATATATATATATATATATATATATATATATATATATATATATATATATATATATATATATATATATATATATATATATATATATATATACATATACATATATATATATATATATATATATATATATATATATATATATATATATATATATATATATAGTTTGAATGTACCCATGTGGCGTCAAATATGTATAAAGGACTCTAGAGGTGAGGTTGCTACAGCCCCATTCCCTTCCTGTTCTATGGTCTAAGCTGACACTGCTACCTTTTAAGAGCTGATCAACTGTATTGGCCAAGCCGCAACTGAGCAATGGACCTTGCAGATGAGCTACAGTAAGGGAAGAAAGTTACTTTTAGGTATCACCAGAAGTTGGATTCTTTTAAAAGATATACACACATATATATATATATATATATATATAAATATATATGTATTTATATATATATATGTGTGTGTGTGTGTGTGTGATATGTATATACAGTATATATATATATATATATATATATATATATATATAGTATATATATATATATATATATATATATATATATATATATATATACAGTATATATATATATATATATATATATATATATATATATATATATATATATATATATATATACAAGTATATATATATATATATATATATATATATATATATATATATATATATATACGTAAATTCAAGTATCACAAATTATGCTAACCATATCTACGCTTAACTGCAGAAGATTATATTCAATCACAGATTCCTTTTTCATCAAACCTGTAGTAAAATTATTACACTCGGAAAACATATTAGATAATCACTGCTATTAAATTAATCTGAAAGTCAATTAAGTTCCCATAGCAGCAGTAGAAAGCACAACACCAACCAATCCGCAGGAAATCAGTGTAGAGACTTAAATTATTTAAAATGTGTGTAGACTCAGTTCTCTAATGAAAACCTGCAAAGAGACCAACATGACTCACCAAAGTCTGTACTCAAACCCACATAACCTAGGGCTCCCAGAAATACGTATACACAAACCGACATAACCCCAAAAAAGTTCGTGTATAGACCTATGTAACTTTCTGAAAGTCTGTATACCGACCCAAATGATCTAATGAAAGTTTTCGGGAGACTCAAATGGCCCAGCTTAAAACCAGTACAATGTCTAAAATGGACAACCTAGAAAGTCCAAGTATGCCCACATGACTTACCAGATTTCTATAGGTAACCCTAAAGAGCCTCCTTGAAAGATGAAGCTGGACTTGTGCCAGCAAGGTCTCTTGCTCGTCAGAGCAGCCCAGTTGTACTGCATCTGTGAAAAAGAGAACCATCTTTGATGCAATACCCGCCATGCGTACATCCAATATATTAACGCATACGATCAACAGAAATTGGCAAATTTATATTGATAATCTAATGAACGCTGAATGTTTATTTAACGGTTCATCTGATCTACCAAAACTCTTAGTAGAGCGGAAAATAGTCCACAGAAAGTCAAGTGTGCAGACCAAAGTAGCAAACGGCATATACAGGGAAAGACCTATGCAACTCGGAAACAAATACTATAGAAGTCCCATACCAATTACAGAAATCGTTTAACTATTTTTGTCCATACTACACAGTATACTACGCCACAGAGAGTCCGTGTATAGACCACAGATGGCTAACAGAGTGCCCAGAGAAAGACCTGTGCAACCCGGAAACAAGTACTATATAGAAGTCCCATGCTAATGATAGTTTACCTATTTTTGTCCATACTACACATACACCACAGAAATTCAGAGTATAGACCCAAGTGGCTAACGGTAAGTCAATCACTGTAGAGACCGTATCAAGTTGTTTAACAATTTTTCCCTATAATACACAAAATTAAATAAAAAGTTAAGCCTCATCCAGCCTTCATAGAAACGGCGTAGGGACCCATCCAACGGCAGGAGAAAGTTGCCAAGAGACCGCCAGCCCATAACGAGGACCGGCGGTCAGTCCATTTAGGTGGAACTGAATAAGTATGGGTTCCATATCGTCGGTCGCCGCCTGCCTGCAGCTGTAGCTGTAGCACCAGCAGCAGTAGCAGCAGCATCAGCAGCAGCAGCATCAGCAGCAGCATCCGCCTATTGATCTCCGGCGTCAAAATTTGAGTAAAACGTGTAATAATTGTCTCGGGTGTGGGCATCATCGCAAAGATCGCGTTTTAATTAAGGATGATCGACCATTGTTTGAATTGTCTAAAGTGCTTAGAGGGGGAGTCGAGGTATGATTGCCTTTATGGACGAACTATTATGAATGATTCTGTCCGGAGAGAGAGAGAGAGAGAGAGAGAGAGAGAGAGAGAGAGAGAGAGAGAGAGAGAGAGATTGATTATTTTCATCCAACTAGTGTCACAAAGAGAGAGAGAGAGAGAGAGAGAGAGAGAGAGAGAGAGAGACTATTTTCATCCAACTGGCGTTAGAGAGAGAGAGAGAGAGAGAGAGAGAGAGAGAGAGAGAGAGAGAGAAAAGGGACATTAGCATGTTCTCTTTGTAATGAGAAGAGATAAATAAATTCGCATTATACAATCATAAGTCTATAATTACTCGCTCCGAGCCAAGGGAATCTCGCCCCTCCGCCCCCGGGGGCCAGGGGCGGATGTCCCGAGGCCGGCCGGATGTGCGATAGCACGTTGTGTGATCGACCGAGTGAAATGGACATTCCATGCGACGTGCAGCGCCGGCGAGCCTTTGAAGGTCTCTGGATGCAGATCGGCGGACGAATTCATAGTTGACAATGCTAAAAGCATTTACTAGACATTATATCCGCCCCCTCCCCACCCCACCCCTCACGCCCCCTCTTCCCCTGGGCCCCAACCAACCCCGACCTCACCCCAAAATTGGACGCTAGCGTTTAAAGAAAAAAAAGAAGAGAGAGAGAGAGAGAGAGAGAGAGAGAGGAACAGGTAATCATTTTCAATGATTACCGTTGGAAGGTTCTTTTTTTTTTCCTTCAAGTTAGATGCCAGATTTTTTCGTCCTTTTTCTCGTGATTCTTTTTTTGAGTGCAACGAATCCGAGAATTTAATTTCTAAACTAGAAAGACGGGCGTGTGTTTGTCATAGGCGATCGCAGAATGCTTCGAGGGCTATACAAAACATTTCAGAATTATTTAGATCCTGTTTTTTTCTTTGCGCAATGTTGATGTTCGTTTCTCAAGATGCCTCGTATTCAGCATAACTCTAAATATCATTTGAAGGATTTTTTTTACTTGATAGAAACCTTTCAGAATGATTTAGATTCTATTTTTTTAATCAATGTTGATGTTCGTTTCTCAAGATGCCTCGTATCAACGTAACTCTAAATATCGTTTGAAGAATGTTTTACTTGATAGAAACCTTTCAGAATTATTTAATTCTATTTTTTTTAATCAATGTTGACATTCGTTTCTCAAAATGAATCGTATCACGTATTTCTAAACATCATTTGGAGAATGTTTCAGTTGGTATAAACATTTTAGAATGATTTAGATTTACTTTTTTACGCAATGTTGACGTTCGTGTTTCAAGATGTCTCGTATCAACGCAACTCTAAATATCATTTGACGAATCTTTTACCAGATGGAAACATTTTAGAATGATTTACATCTACATTTTTTTCTTTACGCAATGTTGACATTCGTTTTCAAGATGACTCGTATCAACGTAATTTTAAACATCGTTTAGAGAATGCTTCAATTGGTATAAACATTTTAGAATTATTCAGATATAATTTTTTACGCAATGTTGACGTTCGTGTTTCAAGATGTCTCGTATCAACGCAATTCTAAATATTATTCGAAGAATCTAAATATCATTTGAAGAATCTTTGATCTGACGGAAAGATTTTGAGTTGAGTTGAACATAGAATTTAGGCCAAAGGCCCAGCACTGAGATCTATAAGGTCATTCACCACTGATATGAAAATTGACAGTAAAAGGTTTGAAATGTGTAACAGGAGGAAAGCCTCGCAGTTGCACTGAATCAATTGTTAGGAGAGGGTGGAAAGTAAGATGAAGAAAAAGAATATGAATGGAAGTACAGTAAAAGGAACGAAAGGGGTTGCAGCTAGGAGCCGAAGGCGCGCTGCAAAGAACCTTAAGTAATGCCTACAGTGGGCACTAACGCCCTACAGGGGGAAAGATTTTAGAATATCATTTGAAGAACCTTTTACACGTTGGATTCCGCGTTTCATTTTGGTCATAACTCAGAGATCACGAACGCAGGCTTCGCCGTAGGTGCAGACGTCATAACAGGAATCAGCGGGAAATAAGTGTCGAAATTACTTTCTTTGTGCGAGAGGAGGCATCCCCGTACAGGGCAGAAGAGGAAAAGGTTTTCCCCCATAACCAACAAAGACGAAAATGACAGGACGTCACTTTCATCATTTTATTACTCTTTCGGGATTTCAATTTTGTTCACATCCTTCCCGGCGTGACAGTTGGGAAATTAGTACATTCTCATTGTTCCTCTTTGTCTTTTATCCGGGGCATTTGTATGTCAAGGGTTTTTGTTATTAGTTTAGGAATCAGAACATTATGATTTATATTTTCATTTTCCGGCTGCGTATTCTGTTACAAGAAACAGTATATACAGTCTGAGCGTTCAGCTTATAGATGAATTCAACTGTATTCATTCATTTATTCCTGTCGACCTTAATGACGAAACGAAATATACAAATAAATAAAAAGCATAATGTATTAATTCACGAGGAAAAAGATTCAATCTTCGATACCATTACTTTTATTTACTTATTATAATTTATTTTAATAAACTTATGATTAAATCTCTCTCTGAAACCAATCACGCCTCACCAAATAAAAACACAGGGATAACTGAGTTTTGTAGGCAGTATTATGGCCGACCATATCAAATTTATCCTGGTCTCCTGAGCTAGGAAATGTTTTTTCATCAGTGCACGAAAGAATAATTCTAATCGGTAGCGTTGGGTAAACGTCTATAATGTATATATGAAAAAATACACCCCAGTAGGAGATTCTCCCCAGCTGAACTGGAGATCATTGCCGTCTCAGCTGTATTCAAGAAGCCCGTGACAAAATTCCCTGTGTCCAGGTCATACATGTCAATCGAAGATGGGCATATAAAGCCCTGTCCACACTAGCGGGCACTGCCCGACGGGCAAACACTGTTCCCATAACCCGTTCCACTATACTGACCTACCGAGTATGGAGCCAGAACGATGCGATTGTCTGGTAACACTACTTCAGAAGCGAGAGACAATATAAACAGCTGGAAGTGCCCGTCGGGCATGCCCGCTGGTGTGGACAGGCCATAAAATAACGCCGAAAAGTTCGAACTGATGAAAATGTGAAAAAGATTAGTATAATTTTCTCAATGAATATTGGAAATTTGATATGCGATGCTACCATCTGAAGAAAGATAAGAAAAACGAAGAAAAATTAATAGATGATTGTGCCTGAACAGTAATAATTATCAATTCTATTATTATAAGCAAGTTGTCTACACCATAGGCCTCGAACTTGCATGAAGAATTTATTTATGAACGAAAGATGAAACTTGGATCTAGGCAAAGTTAACGAAGTTGAACAGCTAAATGGGAATAGACAAAAATGAACGGTTGGAAATTAAATAGCAGGAAGCAGCGTAGGTGGAGTCTATAAGGGGACTCCAAAAACCCCTTCGAAGCGGCTACAGTGCGCCACAAAAGGCACACTGCAGGCACTAAGTTAAGTATACCTTAGTTTAACCAAACCACTGAGCTGATTAACAGCTCTCCTAGGGCTGGCCCAAAGGATTAGACTTATTTTACGTGGCTAAGAACCAATTGGTTAGCTAGCAACGGGACCTACAGTTTACTGTGGAACCCGAACAACATTATACCGAGAAAGGAATTTCTATCACCAGAAATAAATTCCTCTAATCCTTCATTGGCCGGCCGGAGACTCGAACAGAGTGCTAGCTGAGAACTATACCGACCCTTCCAACGAGGAACTACTGCAGGCACTACCAGCCCCTATTGCCAACGGCGTATGCAGCAAATAATAAGAGTAATTCAAATTGTGATGAAATTAGGGGAAAACCCCCTCTTGCCTCATCATGCCATCATTAGATATATTTAGCCAAACATGCGCATAAAAACAAGGATCTCTTCGGCTTCCAACAGCTGAGGCAAAAGAGCTTCGGCGGTGATGAAGGAGTTTCGACCAAGAGGACGAGTGGAGGACAAAAACTCACGCGGACTGACACACTAAGGTGTGGCTTTGCAATGCCAGAGGAGGGAAAAAGGGCATTTAAAATGAGAGAGAGAGAGAGAGAGAGAGAGAGAGAGAGAGAGAGAGAGAGAGAGAGAGAGAGAGAGAGAGAGAGAGATAACAAATTGTAACATTACAACTACAGAATCACCAATGAAAATATGGGGAATTTTTCCTAACAGTGATGTTTCATAAACATACATATACATAGTTAGTTAGTTATTTTATCGACAAAAGTATACAATACACATATATATACACACACACACACACATATATATATATATATATATATATATATATATATATATATATATATATATATATATATATATATATATATATATATATATATATATATATACTGTATATATATACTGGGTGTTTCAAAATTAGAGGCCCCCTCCACAGAACAAATGGAAAGTTATGAAGTTTTCTGCTATAGCCTATCTCCAAGTACATTATTTTAAGTTTCTATTAAGCTGTTTTTCATTTTACATTTCTTGTATTTTCAGACTGAGTGACGGAGTTAGATACAGCCATGGCTAACGACTCGGAGGAAATCAGATGGATTGACCAAATCTGGGCTATAACCTTCAGAGAGGCCAGGGATGCTGGTGCATCCTTCATTTCACGTTCCTGGATAGCTAAATGCATTAAAAGGGATGAATCCTTGGTTAAAAGAAACTGGAACAGAAATCCATATGACTGTCATTGCAAAAAGAGTGAGGATCTTGGAAGGCCTGAAGTCCTTTCTCAGGAGTCAAAAGACATCATAGCTGAGGCAGTGGGTAGACCAAGAAAGTCTTTACGTAAATTGGCGCTCGAACTAAAAACAAAAATGGGAAAGAAGAGAAGTTATAGTGCTGTATATCATGAGCTGAAAAAATCTGGTATCAAGCCATTTCATGTTATCAGCAAGCCCAACATCACTCAGCAACAGAGAGAAGACCGTGCATGGTTTTGTGGTTCATTTCTTAAAGACTGGGATGAAGTTAATTTTCTCCATGTTGCCGCATCAGATGAATCCTTCATTTACACAGTCAGCAAGCCAAATCATAAAAATGACATCATTTGGGCTACAAAGTTGGATGATATCAGCAATGATGTGCGCTATCGCCAAGTTGTGAAATTTCCTGAATATGTGGGAATTTTTCTCTGTTTCACAGCCAAACGGTTCATGTGGATCATCAAAGAAAAAGGACAGTCATGGAATGGCAAATACTTCAGAGAAACTGTGCTTACTGGTGGAGTATTTCATTTTCTCAAAGATCCTGAAAATGTGTTATCTGTTGAAGAAGTCACATTTTTGCATGATAAGGCACCATGTTTCAAGGCTCTTCAGACACAGGAGCTGATTCGAAACAGTGGTATTGATTTCTTCTCATCAAGTGAATTTCCAGGTAGCTCCCCTGACCTTAATGTGTGTAAAAACATTGGTAGTATCTTAAAGGATCGTGTTGAAGCGCGCACAGTGAACTATGATGGTATACCAAGCCTCGACGACCTGCGAAGAGAGGTGACCAAGTGCTCAGGAAATGTAGTTTGAGACTCAGCTTTTTTGCGATTTGCTGAAATCATACCCCTCAAGAATGCAGGCTGTGGTACAGGCAGATGGAGGCCACACAAAATATTAAATACTCAGAGAGAAACTTAAATAAATACCTGTTCTGAATTACTTTTGTTTTTGTCCATATGAATTTTAGTTTATGTTGTAGAGGGGGCCTCTAATTTCAAAACACCCTGTATATATATATATATATATATATATATATATATATATATATATATATATATATATATATATATATATATATATATATATATATATATATATATATATATATATATATATATATATATATATATATATAATAATAATTTTTCATGAATTATATACTGTACACACACACATATATATATATATATATATATATATATATATATATATATATATATATATATATATATATATATATATATATATATATATATTATATATATATATTTATATATATACATATATATTAGATATATATAGTTCCTCATTGGACTAAGTTTTAGAGTTCTCGGCACACTAGCACTTTGCTAGGCCCGAGTTCGAGTCTCAGACCGGCCAATGAAGAATTAGAGGAATTCATTTCTGGTGATAGAAATTCATTTCTCGGTATAATGTGGTTCGGATTCCACAATAAGCTGTAGATCCCGTTGCTAGGTAACCAATTGGTTCTTAGCCACGTAAAATAAGTCTAATCCTTAGGGCCAGCCCTAGGAGAGCTGTTAATCAGCTCAGTGGTCTGGTTAAACTAAGGTATACTTAACTTATATATATATATATATATATATATATATATATATATATATATATATATATATATATATATATATATATATATATATATATATATATATATATATATACATATATATATGTATATGTATATATATATATGGTCATTAATCAATTACAAAACTTCTCGTGACAAAAGTATTATTAGAAAACCACTTGAAAGTTATAAGATTAAAGGCTAAGTATGAAGTACTTTCATGCATATCATACACGCCTTGAGGGAATCTTTCCAATGGCTTTCTTTATCTATTGGTGAGGAGCAGGATACGAAAGCCCTTATGAAATTAAAAAGGAATAACCGAAAATAATGTTGCCTCTGATCTATGTCATGATAATCAGCTCACTAGCTACAGAACCAGCGTTTGATTCCCGACTGAGGTGAAGGGCTTTAGGTCGAATGTTGAAGGATGAGCCTACCACAGAAGTGGGCTTAGGGTTAACACTCTCACTTCAAGAGGAAGAAAGTCTTTTGAGAAGAGGGTGCTGGACCATTGCCCACTTCAGCCGTAGTTCATAGCTGAACTCTTCAAGTCACGAAGCCTCTCATTAATGTTCCTTCATTGGTGCCTTGGGGTGTATGAGTATGTTTGTGTATGCAGTCGTTCACGTCACAAATCACAGCCAAACGCTGCCTTACCCTCCAATATTTTTTCCCCCAGCCTCACATCTTAACTCATCTCCGAGGGTAAACAGATCCTTATTCCACCTCCCTCCAACCCAATAAAAATTCTTAACCGACTTGGCACAGCCGTAGCAAGATACTACGGAATCGACACTCGTATTATTCAGGAATTTTCATTTGCAGCGATCTCTCTCTCTCTCTCTCTCTCTCTCTCTCTCTCTCTCTCTCTCTCTCTCTCTTAGATCTTCAGTTGGAGGCTTTTGACTGCCTGGTTGCTCTCGAGTTATGGTGTAATGAGGCAAGAAGAAGAATACCTCTCTCGACATTACATCATTCCTTCAGCTCTTTGTGCAAGTTTATGCGCCAAAAACACCCGGGGGGGACGGGGAGGGAAGGGGGGAGGGGAGGGGGAGGAGCATCGTAAGCAGACGGCGGACAGACATACAGAGAGACGGATGCGGAAACGGCTGACAGATAAACAGGCGCATAATACCTGCCGTCCTCATCAGACGTTTATGAACGTTATTCGTGGAATAATGAAAACTTCAGTAACTTCAAAGTTTTTGATAATACAAATCTCATTCTATGAAATGATTAAGCTCATGATTCCCTGATGCCTTTGTTTACTATTTCCACTGAAATCCACTGAAAGCCCGAATAGGAAATGAACAGAGGAGGACTTTCTCCTTCCTATTCAGGCCTCAAACTAGGTCCGGGAAGAGAAATGTATTTAATAGATAAATAATTAAATAAATATAGAAATAAAGAAAACAAATTCAAAATGTCTTCCTGACAAGTTAATTTGAAAGGCCATCCTATCAGACAAGATTTGGCGCACCAAATTCATGCTCTAAATGAAAACTTGGCCTGGAGAGTGAGTGTTTTTTTTTAAACAACATGCCTCTAATTCCCTAATGAATATCTTCACGATCTCGCATATCTAGCTTTGCTATTAAGAATTAAGCGTTGATTTTTTTTATGTCAAAGTTAAACGTTTTCTTGAAAACTTGTTTCACAGTGTCATTGATTTTTATTTTTACATTAACGTCCTTCAGTAAAACCTAAATACCTCCAAGTATCTGCATTTGCATTGCTGCTATTAAGGCGCAGTAGTTAAAAAAAAAAAAAAAAAAAACGGCTACTTCTATATACCTGGGTTACACGCGCTAAGTAAATTGATGTTTATCACGCTCCATTGCCTAAGTAGATCTCACATCGCTGCGACGTCTCGGAAGGGGAAAAAAAGAAAAAAAAAACAAGAGGAAGTAAAACAAGTTCTGATGCTGATAACGTCTATGTTCTCTCTCTCTCTCTCTCTCTCTCTCTCTCTCTCTCTCTCTCTCACTTTTATGTTCCCTGTAGATGCAAATAGTTCCTTGTTGTGTTCTTATTTCTTGTTCCTTCTGAAGAAATGAACTCATGAACTCTCTCTCTCTCTCTCTCTCTCTCTCTCTCTCTCTCTCTCTCTCTATATATATATATATATATATATATATATATATATATATATATATATATATATATATATATATATATATATATATATATATATATATATATATATATATATATATATATATGTATATATATATATATATATATATATATATATATAGATATATATATATACATACATATATATATATATATATATATATATATATGTAGATAGATAGCTAGATAGACAGATAGATAGATAGATATACGAGGTCTCTCTTTCCTTCTCTTTACTTACAAATTCACCTCAATATTAGCGCTCTCTCTCTCTCTCTCTCTCATTTTGTTCCTCAAGGTACGTACATCCAACCAATTAAGAAGCACTTCGTTTTCGTTAAATAATATTTCATCTTTCGATTCAAGTTCTACTTTATCGGAAAAAAAGGAGGAAGAAAAAAATACCTAATATCGTTCGGTCGTTATGACCCTTTTCCTGTGCTTTTCCTCTTCTTTCATTTTTTGTATCGGATGAGAACTGAGACGGGGAAACAGAAAGGCATCCAAATCTACCAGGACCGTTCGTGAAAATCTTAAAGGATTATTTACAAAGCAGGGCGGGAAAATGCGCATTTAACGAATGTGGGTCAAATGACCCCTGACATCGGCCAATTGCGCGGTTACATGACCCTTCTCTTCTTCTTGTTCAGTCTCTCTTATACGATTTTCAAAACATTATCGTTAAGTGAAATAATAAGATTAATGAGTTAAACATGCAATTCAATAAAAAGATTAACAAGATTAATGAGTTAAAATGCAATTCAGTAAAAATATTAATAAGATCAATGAGTTAAACATGCAATTCAATAAAAATATTAATAAGATTAATGAGTTAAAATGCAATTCAGTAAAAATATTAATAAGATTAATGAGTTAAACGTGCAATTCAATAAAAAGATTAGTAAGATCAATGAGTTAAAATGCAATTCAATAAAAAGATTGAGATAAACATACAATTCAATAATAAGATTAATGAGTCCAACATGCATTCCAGCAATAAGATTAATGAGTTAAATATTTAATTCTAAAAAAGATTAATAATTTAAAAATTCAATAATAAGATTAATAATTTTAAATATTCAATAAGAAGATTAATAAGTCAATCACAGACTTCAGCTCAAAGGAACATTCATTACAATTATAACAGACAACTTACACTGATTACAATAACAAACCAAGTGAAAAGTGATTCACCATCAAGTATTGTTTTACCAATCCATTCAGGTGCAGTTCGTTCGTCAATAGATCACTTGATCCAGAAAAACAAAGGCAATTCATCTCTTAGTCAACCGGAATCGTAATTTAAGATTCTGGCCTGAATTTTCAACAAATATTCTTGGTGAATGAATTGCCAAATCCTATTCACGAAACCCTTATTCCTCTTTTCATTTTTCTTCAACCCACATCTAATAAATAGCATTCGGTTGCCCTCCCCATAGGCCTCTTCACTAAAAATATCAGTCCATTAAATAAAAGAGTAAAAAATCCGCCGAAGCTTCTTCGGCGCAATCGAGTTTTCTGTAAAGCTGCTACAGTGTTTAATCAAGGCCACCGAAAACAGATCTAGCTTTCGGTGGTCTCGGTATAACGCTGTATGAGCCGAGATCCAAGAAACTTTAACCACGGGCCGGTTGTGGCCTATCCTATATCGTTGCCAGAAACACGATTATGGCTAACTTTAACTTTAAATAAAATAAAAACCACTGAGGCTAGATGGCTGCAATTTGGTATATTTGATGGTTGGAAGGTGGATGATCAACATACCAATTTGCAGCCCTCTAGCCTCAGTAGTTTTAAGGTTTGAGAGCGGACAGAAAAAGTGCGGACAGAAAAAAGTGCGGACAGAAAAAAGTGCGGACGGACAGACAAAGCCGGCACAACATTTTCTTTTACAGAAAATTTAAAAACGTGGAGAGGGAAGTTAATTTTTTCCTATTCATTTCTGTGTGAACGATAATAAGCCTTAAGTGCTCCCATGTAGCGAACCATTTTTCGAATGTGAAATTGATATACCGAAAGGTTCTCATGAATGAGCAACTTTCAAATCTCTAGAAATGGGAATTTTTCCTTTTAACTGTCAAACATCGATAAACAGTATTTTTCCTACGTGCAATTTTTACGTATCAAATCCCTAGAAGTAGTGTTATTCTTTATCCTTTTTTTTCGTTAAAGTCAAAATCTCAAGCAATAGTTTTCTTTCTCTATTTTTCTTAACTGTCAAACATCGATATATAGTATTTTTCCTACGTGCAATTTTTACGTGTTAAATCCCTAGAAGTAGTATTTTTCCTTTATTTTTTCTTTTCGTTAACGCTAAAATCTCAAGAAATAGTTTTCTTTCTCTATCTTTCTGAACTGTCAAACATGAACAAATAGTATTTTTTTTTCCTACGTGCAATTTTTACGTATCAAATCCCTAGAAGTGGTATTTTTCTTTATCCCTTTTTTTTTTTTTTTGTTAAAACCAAAATCTCAAGAAATACTTTTCTTTCTCTATCTTTCTTAACTGTCAAACATGGACAAATAGTATTTTTTTTTCCTACGTGCAATTTTTACGTATCAAATCCCTAGAAATGGTATTTTTTCTTTATCCCTTTTTTTTTTTTTGTTAAAACCAAAATCTCAAGAAATAGTTTTCTTTCTCTATCTTTCTTAACTGTCAAACATCGATAAACAGTATTTTTCCTACGTGCAATTTTCACGTACCAAATCCCTAGAAGTAGTATTTTTTCTTTATTTTTTCTTTTTCGTTCAAGTCAAACGACGGAGACAAAAAAGCAACCTCGAGTCGCCTTCAATGAATGAATGACGCCTAATGTCAAGAATGAGAGAGGAATGTCGCTACTCGGAGGCATCGGGAAGCTCGAGCGAACAGCATAAAAGTCACGTTAACGTTTCTCAGAAAGTCGACGTCAGCGCTGACGTCACCAGCAGCGAAACCTGTCTTACGAGATACGACGTCCGAGAGGCGCTGTACAAACCGCAGGGAGAGGAGTACATGTTAATATGTCCTTATCCAAATAAAATTTTGAAGGGTTAAGTTGCGCTGCCTACTCTTTAAGGACTACCGAAGGGAAAAGTCAGTAGCTACTGGGTTTGGTCAATACCTGGATGGGTGGGTATCGATGGCCATGAGCATAGGATAGCGTCCTCATTCCACAAATCAATACTTGGATATTAGGACACTCCAGCAGACCGTAAGATTCTGGTCTGATCGGCAATGGGAGTTAACGAGGGCAGGAAAACAAACATGGAGAAAGGCTGACTCGTTCACAAATATCTTCACTAAAAGCGACATCAGCTGGATATTAACCAATAATATAAGTACTAATAAAAAAGAACTTTTAAATGGTCCAATGGGAATGCTAAGAGCAGCCGTTGATTAAGGAACCCAAAGGAAATAAATTCGCAATAAACTGGTGAGAGGCCTGGGTCAGATCGCCATAATTTCCGTAAAATTTCCTTATATTCATTTCAAGATTGTCGTTAAATTTTGCACTCTAAGTTGGCACCATCTACGCCTCAACTTGTACACAAGAAAGAGGCGTAATTTTGGAATGTCTCTGTACCTGTTTCTGGATCTGTAAAAATAACTCGTTTTACTTACAGTGTTTCCAGTTCAAGCAAAACTCCCGCAAAGATAAATAGCGCCTTTTAAGACTTAAATATTTCGATCTCTGGGCTGATTGACTGATTGCTTCATTTATAGATTTTAAACAGATTTCTATCTCTGGGGACTTTCATAATCTTGATAATCTCAAGGAATACGTCTGTCTGTCTGTCACAACTTTGTAAACCAAAAACACAATTTCTCTCTCTCTCTCTCTCTCTCTCTCTCTCTCTCTCTCTCTCGACCATTTTATTAAAGCCTTGTGAATACAGGAAGCACTGAAATTGCATTTTTGAAAAATCATACACCATAGATTTCCTTAAACAAGAGCATTAGGTATCAGGCAAATTAAATCTCTGTCGGAATAATGAAATTAGAGAGAAGTCATACGAATTAATTGAGGTCTTACGTGTCCCTTCCTGATGGGCGCAGTAATGTGGCAACGATGCCCGAAGGAATGTTTTTTTTTGGGGGTATCAAAGTTACCTCATTAAGCTCTAGAAGTACAAGTTTTTACGGTTAAATATCGTGTTTCCTCTTTTTAACTTACTCGAGCAACTACCTTCAATTTACTCCTCTTGCTCTGGAAATTAAATAAATGGAGTTAAATCCCAATTATCAAAGGTCGTTTGAAGCTTGAATTATTGCGGAAGAAAACAATACTCGCTTGATTAAAATCAAGACTCTAAAAAATTCTGTTAAAATAAAATGTTCTTCATTACAAAAAAAAACAAAAATAAAATGTTCATTACAAAGACAAAAATATAATATTCATCATTACAAAAAGACAAAAGCAGTATTATAATAAGGTAAATAACAAGAACATTAAAAAAAATTAAATACCTATAAGATATTAGAAGCCACGTAAATAAAAATTTCAGTAATTAAATCAAATTTATTTGTATCATTCAGACAGTACATTTTATCGTCTACATAAGGTCTATAAACAACTCATTAATGTATAACATCTGGCAATATATACTGATGACCATATTTGGTAAAACTAATGGACCAGTTGTCACCACTCGTCTTCAGGGCAATTAACAGAAAATCAAATTATTCAAAATCTAAATGCTTTACCGAGTCTCTAAATGTATAATATATTTTGTCAATTCTCTCTCTCTCTCTCTCTCTCTCTCTCTCTCTCTCTCTCTTCTCTCATTTTACGCAGCTCCTATTCTCTCGAGTCTTTTTGCCTTCATAAGTGTTTTTCTCTTGACGCCATTTTTGCGTCACCCTTCCATTAACTTATTAGGAGACGCATTCTTTCACTTCATACAGTACTTCTAATTATCTCTCATCTCCTTCATCAATATCTTCTCCAGGTCTCATTTTATCCCTTTTTTTCATTCTCCCAATCCCCTCCTCAGTTTTCCGGCCGAAATTCTTCTTCTTCTTCTTCTTCTTCTTCTTCTTCTTCTTCTTCTTCTTCTTCTTCTTCCCGTTTTCTTCTTTCACTCCTCACTTCTTCGGTGCTTCTCCGTCCTCCTCCTCCTCCTCCTTCTTCTTCATCCTCCTTCCTCCTCCTCCTTCACCACCTCCACCAGATGGAGCCGAGATCTGCTCTTTGAATCTAATCCAGTTCAAACTTTGAAGTTAGACAATTACTGACGGCCGGTTGTCTCACATACTTGTGTCCTCCACACCTCATATTGAAGCTGCAGATTCTAGCCCCCACCCCCTCCCCGACGACTCTCCCCTCCTCCTCCTCCTCCACCCATACCCCCTTCCTCCTTCTATCTCTCTCTCTCTTGATGATATCCTCACTTGCTCTCTCTCTC
>NC_089756.1:42056261-42066261 GCF_040412425.1 Macrobrachium rosenbergii | reverse complement strand
GTCTCTTAAAAGCGATATCTCATTCACCCGCAAAGCTATAGGTCATGAGAAGTGAATCAGTCACCGTTAACCTCCTCCCAGACGGTCAACCTTTCTTTAGACCCAATGGCTCACTGACCTTGCTCCAGGCATCTGCTTCCTTCCGATCCCAGCTTCTACTCCCTGAAGCACCTTGTCAGACTCACCTCTGTTTCCACAGCATCTGCCTTGACCACCCTACTTTTGCTTGTTCATACCCGCATGAAATGTAATTGCTTTAGTAATTAATGTATGACAATAGGATGGAAATTTGTCTTGTTTATTTTTTGTGGAGACGGCTTATTAGCGTACATTATATATATATATATATATATATATATATATATATATATATATAAACATTAAGCTAAGACTACAGTATACCAAAGACCCAGGTACGAATCCTGAGTAGGTTCAATGAATTTATCAGTGATAGTACCCTTGAATGTAAGTTATTCCCAAGGTAAAATGAGTTCGGCATTACATGATATTTATGGCTTAATATTTGCCAGTATAAAAGAAGTTACGTGTGTTTAAGTGGCAAAACTTCATAAAGATTATATATATATATATATATATATATATATATATATATATATATATATATATATATATATATATAAAGCAAGCTTTGACTAGACTAAGGGTAATACATAATACATAAGAAGAGACATAAATGACGGAGGTCAATAGGTCTTGCAATATCATTTCTACTTGTTTAACGACGGAGACTTGTGGCGCGGAATGAAAAGCTTGGAGATGTGAGTATCTGTGATGATCGTTGTAAGAAGAAATAATCAATAAGGGAGAAACAGGAATATACAATGTTACCTGACACAGAAATATTTGAGAGAGAGAGAGAGAGAGAGAGAGAGGATAGGATAATATTCATCACCTGATCCAAAATTCTCAGAGGAAAAGAGGGAGAGGAATATAATCATAATCCCATCCAAAAATATGAGAGAGAGAGAGAGAGAGAGAGAGAGAGAGAGAGAGAGAGAGAGAGAGAGAGAGAGAGAGGATAATATTCATCATCGGATCCAAAATTCTCAGAGGAAGAGAAGGAGAGGAATATATTCATATTCTCATCCAAAAGTATGAGAGAGAGAGAGAGAGAGAGAGAGAGAGAGAGAGAGAGAGAGAGAGAGAGAGAGAGAGAGGATAATATTCATCATCGGATCCAGAATTCTCAGAGGAAGAGAAGGAGAGGAATATATTCATATTCTCATCCAAAAGTATGAGAGAGAGAGAGAGAGAGAGAGAGAGAGAGAGAGAGAGAGAGAGATAATGTTCATCATCTGGTCCAAAATTCTCAGAGGAAGAGATGGAAAGGAATATATACATAATCCCATCCAAAAATATGAGAGAGAGAGAGAGAGAGAGAGAGAGAGAGAGAGAGAGAGAGAGAGAGAGAGAGAGAGAGAGAGGATCCAAAATTCTCAGAGGAAGAGAAGGAGAGGAGTATATTCATATTCTCATCCAAAAGTATGAGAGAGAGAGAGGATAATATTCATCATCTGATCCAAAATTCCCAGAGGAAGGGAGGGAGAGGATAATATTCACATTCTCATCCAAAAATATGAGAGAGAGAGAGAGAGAGAGAGAGAGAGAGAGAGAGAGAGAGAGAGAGAGAGAGAGAGAGAGAGAGAGGATAATATTTCATCTGATCCAAAATTCTCAGAGGAAGGGAGGGAGAGGATAATATTCACATTCTCATCCAAAAATATGAGAGAGAGAGAGAGAGAGAGAGAGAGAGAGAGAGAGAGAGAGAGAGAGAGAGAGAGAGAGAGAGGATAATATTTCATCTGATCCAAAATTCTCAGAGGAAGGGAGGGGAGAGGATAATATTCACATTCTCATCCAAAAATATGACCTTACCTTACCTTACCTTACAATTCGTTCAGCCCCAGGTCCCTCAGTGTGAGGCGGGATGTCTACCAGAGAGTTGCTAACGCATCTTCCGGTATATTTTGCATCTTCCAGTCTTGGATGGTCTGGGATGCATCTTAGATATTTGTCGAGCTTATTCTTAAACACATCTACGCTCACTCCTGTTATGTTCCTCAGATGAGCTGGTAGCGCATTGAATAGACGCTGCATTATCGATGCTGGTGCGTGGTGGATTAATGTCCTGTGTGCTTTCCTTAATTTTCCTGGTATAGATTTTGGCACTATTAATCTACCTCTGCATGCTCTTTTGATAATTTTAGTTCCGTGATGTTTTCGGTAATTCCTTCTATCTGTTTCCATGCTTGAATTACCATGTAGCGTTCTCTTCTCCTTTCAAGACTATATAAATTTAAGAATTGTAGTCTTTCCCAGTAGTCAAGGTCCTAACTTCTTCTATTCTAGCTGTAAATGACCTTGTACACCAAAAATATCCTTTTGGTAGTGTGGGTACCATATTATATTGCAATATTCAAGTGACTACGTACGTACGTTTTATAAAGCATAATCATGTGTTCAGCTTTTCTTGTTTTGAAGTGCCGAACAACATTCCCATTTTTGCTTTGCATTTTGCCAATAGAATTGCTATTTGATCATTGCATAACATATTCCTATTCAACATCACACCAAGGTCTTTAACTGCTTCCTTGTTTGTGATTGTCTCATTATTAGGTCCTTTATATGCATATAGCATTCCTACTTTATC
The DNA here is from genome assembly GCF_040412425.1 of Macrobrachium rosenbergii. Lineage (NCBI taxonomy): Eukaryota > Metazoa > Arthropoda > Malacostraca > Decapoda > Palaemonidae > Macrobrachium > Macrobrachium rosenbergii. Next base: position 42,063,590 of record NC_089756.1, on the reverse strand, counting down.
ACCATAGTTCACTGATTCAAATTTATCAGAGTTAAATACCATCCTATTTATCTCTGCCCATTTATATATTTTGTTTAGGTCTCTTTGTAGCGAGTTCTATCTTCATCACAAGCAATTTCTCTACTTATTCTTGTGTCATCTGCAAAATTCTTACTACTGAGTCCTTAACATTACTGTCTATGTCTGCAATCATAATCACAAACAGCAATGCAGCTAACACCGTACCCTGTGGTACACCGGATATTACCGTCATCCGATTTCAATCGTTTGCAATCACTATCTGTTTTCTGTTTTGCAAAAGTCAAGAGAGAGAGAGAGAGAGAGAGAGAGAGAGAGAGAGAGAGAGAGAGAGAGAGAGAGAGAGAGATAATATTTCATCTGATCCAAAATTCTCAGAGGAAGGGAGGGGAGGATAATATTCACATTCTCATCCAAAAATATGAGAGAGAGAGAGAGAGAGAGAGAGAGAGAGAGAGAGAGAGAGAGAGAGAGAGAGAGGATAATATTTCATCTGATCCAAAATTCTCAGAGGAAGGGAGGGAGAGGATAATATTCACATTCTCATCCAAAAATATGAGAGAGAGAGAGAGAGAGAGAGAGAGAGAGAGAGAGAGAGAGAGAGAGAGAGGAGAGAGAGAGAGAGGATAATATTTCATCTGATCCAAAATTCTCAGAGGAAGGGAGGGAGAGGATAATATTCACATTCTCATCCAAAAATATGAGAGAGAGAGAGAGAGAGAGAGAGAGAGAGAGAGAGAGAGAGAGAGAGAGAGAGAGAGGGAGGGAGGGAGAGAGGATAATATTTCATCTGATCCAAAATTCTCAGAGGAAGGGAGGGAGAGGATAATATTCATATTCTGATCCAAAAATATGAGAGAGAGAGAGAGAGAGAGAGAGAGAGAGAGAGAGAGAGAGAGAGAGAGAGAGAGAGGATAATATTCACCATCTGATCCAAAATTCTCAGAGGGGGGGAGGGAGAGGATAATATTCACATTCTCATCCAAAAATATGAGAGAGAGAGAGAGAGAGAGAGAGAGAGAGAGAGAGAGAGAGAGAGAGAGAGAGAGAGAGAGAGGATAATATTCATCATCTGATCCAAAATTCTCAGAGGGGGGGAGGGAGAGGATAATATTCACATTCTCATTCAAAAATATGAGAGAGAGAGAGAGAGAGAGAGAGAGAGAGAGAGAGAGAGAGAGAGAGAGAGAGAGAGAGAGGATAATATTCATCATCTGGTCCAAAATTCTCAGAGGAAGAGAAGGAGAGGAATATATTCATATTCTCATCCAAAAATATGAGAGAGAGAGAGAGAGAGAGAGAGAGAGAGAGAGAGAGAGAGAGAGAGAGAGAGAGAGAGAGAGGATAATATTCATCATCGGATCCAAAATTCTCAGAGGAAGAGAAGGAGAGGAATATATTCATATTCTCATCCAAAAGTATGAGAGAGAGAGAGAGAGAGAGACAGAGAAGGGGGGGGGGATAATATTCATCATCTGATCCAAAATTCCCAGAGGAAGGGAGGGAGAGGAATTCACATTCTCATCCAAAAATATGAGAGAGAGAGAGAGAGAGAGAGAGAGAGAGAGAGAGAGAGAAATATATTCATTACCTGATGTAGAAATATTCAAGAGAAAGTGTATATTCATTCACTACCTGAATGCAATGCAACCCCAGTGTTCGAGACAGATGCAAGTGTATGAAAGCAATAAATACTTAACAATACTCATGTACTTTCTTCAAATTTGGCGGACCAAACTCTATAGAATCCTACAGTATATTCTAGAGTTTGGTTTATAAAATGTCTGTAAAAGTCTATAAAATGTTATACTATATATTCTCTAGACGCTTGACCTATAAAAACATTTTGTGCTGCAGGTAAAGGCCGTCGGAAGTGACCAAGAAACCCCTTCTGAGAATTTAGAACAACATCAAGGGAAAAATGACTAAATCCGAATCACGTAGAGAGCGTTTCAGTTCTCTACTAGACCTACTGCAAAATTCCCAACTACTGAAGCATTTCGGCAATAAAAGAAACAAAAAATGCCCCTGCATCAAATACTGAGCACTGACAATCCTGGGGATGCATCAAGCAGAAGAAAATCATATTCGATCGCCTGTAAAAGAGCAATCAACAAAGGGAACACCCCTAAATCCAGCGAGGAAAAATTGGCTCTCCATACCCTAGACCCAGTCCCGCCGCCAAAGTTACCCAATGGCCCACGAAACCCTTTCAATGGGTGAGTCAGGCATTCTGGTATTTAAATCTAGTCGTGGGGTGCAGGGTTGGGTTTTGGGGGTTGGAGGTGAGAGGGTCAAACCCCTTCGAATGAGGAGGTACAAGAGGAACACAAAACAAGAGCTTTGACCATCTGCGTGTGTGTCGTTCTAGCTCTCAGCCTGCCTCCCATGCAAGCGGGGGAGTGTGTGTGTGTGTGTGTGTGTGTGTGTGTATGTGTGTGTGTGTACGAGGCCAAATCCCTTTTGGTTGAAGCTGAAACTCCTTCCAAACACATTTCGGTTTTCATCAAAGTCTCCCAAAAGCAACTGAGAGAATCCGAATTGATCAAGCAGGACTTTGTTTTGGTTTAATGGATTTCCTTTCCTAACTTCCCGAAACCCCTTCTCAATTCTCGTTTCAATCAACCTCTCTCTATCTGCTCTTTCTCTCTCCTTTATGTATCCTTTATGTAAAAATCTAATATATGTACCTCGCACATACACACACTACATAAACAAATGATTTCCTTCAGAAAGCCAGTGTAACCGTTGCTTGAATTTTATTCCCTACCGTTTTCTACAAGTACTACAAGACCTCTTCACTACTACGTCACAGTCATGGTAAACTTCTTACACCTTATCAACTTCACTATCAAGTCATATCTAATAGCCGAGACGCTACAGGCAGATACTCATATGCAGCCTTATCTACTACTCGTGAGTTTGGAGGGGTTCACCAACTTGAAATTGATTGCAAAATAAACTTCTGATCATCTATGTTTGTAGGGCCAAATACGAAAGATGAGGAATTAGACAATACAAAATATATTACGAATTCATCACAATAGGTGAGGAATTCAACAGAGCCACACGATTTCAAGAGGAAAAAAGAGGATTTTAGATAAAGACAGATACTGGTTTTATACTGTACATCAGGAACAATCAATTTCAGAACGGCTAATGAAGGATTTAGAAAACAAACTTCGGAATGCAAACAAAGAATGCAGTGCTACCCATTTAATTTCAAGATAAAAAATAAGGATATCAACAAGACAAATGAAGATCTCAGCAAGAACAATGTAATTTTAAGACCACGCACGAGGTTTTCAGAAAAGACTGTATAATTCTAAGACAGCAAATGGGGCACTAAAAGAACACCGTAAATTTTACAACAACCGATGGAGACATTGCAGTTGCAAAAAGACCGATACTCTTTTATGGCAACAAGGTAGGAATTCAATTAGAGCCATATAATTTTCAGGTATCAAACGATGAATTCAAAGAGCTCACACAAGTTTCTAAAAATAAATAAAGACTTTAGTGAAGCAAGATAACAAGTGAGGATATCAACATAAACTATGCCATTTTAAAATAGACAGTGAAGTATTAAGAGAGCAGTACAATTTTAAGATACGAAGTACGGTGTTCAACGAGAGACAAGCAATTTTAAGACAGAGGGAGAGGAATTCATCGACCATTCCACATTTCCAAGAGAGTATCTTAGGGATTCAACGAGAGCCATGCAATAAAACAGCAATTATAGTATTAAGACATCAAGTGAAGAGTTAAATAAGGCGTAAAATTCGACGACAGAAAATGAACTGTATAATGAGAGCCATGCAGTTTTAATACTAGCAGCCAGGTATTCAACGAGATTTACACAGTTTTGAAACAGCGAGTGAGTAATCTAACATGAACCATAAAATTTAAGACAACAAATAAGGATTTGAACAAGAGACGCTGGGATTCGTGATAGTTGCTATCTAATAAGAGACAAAGTGATGTAAACTTAATCAACTCTGAGATTGCACAAACCTTAAATGACATGACCTGGCCATCAAGAGATTCTGTTTTACTGCAACATTATCCCATTTTTTTTTTTTTTATAAAAAGCCACTATTCTCGTCAAGGCAAATTCAAGCATTCTATGCATAAATACAGCAATTACACTAAATGGTTATTAAAATCACTCACACTCAAATTTTAGCATACACTACAAGTTTATGTATGTATGTTTACATCATCAGCAATTTACAACCAGTTTGACATTTTTTGTGCAATATACGTAACGACCATAAACATTAAAAGGTTTGTTAAATCCCTGGGAGAGGAAATTTTCCTCTATTGTTGACATCTTCCACATAAACACATACTAAACCCTTCAAAGAGCCCCTTGGACGAAGGAAAGTCAGATATGATTCAGGAAGATCAGAAAAAGGGCTTGATTTGACTTGGCTTGCTAGGGACTTGGCTCTCAGAGGCCTTGGCTTGCAGGGGGCTTGGCTTGGCTTGCAGGGGACTTGGTTTTCAGGGCCCTTGGACTGCAGGAAGCTTGGCTAACTGAGCACTTGGCTTGGCTTGGCTAGCTGAGTGCTTGGCTTGGCTAGGCTAACAGAGGGCTTGGCTTGGCTTTTCTACCAAAGAGCTTGGCTTGGCTTGCCTAGCAGAGTACTTAGTTTGGCTAATAGCGAGCTTGGCTTGGCTTGGCTAACAGAGGGGTTTTGCTTGACTTGAAAAGCAAAGTGCTTGGCTTGGCTTGGCTTGGCTTGGCTTAGCTAACAGAGGGTTTGATTGGCTTGGCTGTCAAAGTGCTTGGCCTGGCTTGGCTATCTAGAAGATGGCTTTGCTTGGCTAGCAGAGTGCTTGGCTTGGCCTTGCTAGCAGAGAGCTTGGCTTGGCTTGGCTTGGCTATCAGAGTACTTGACTTGGCCATTGGGGTGCTTGGCTTGGCTTGGCTATTAGAGTGTTCGGCTTGGCTTGGCTAGCAGAGTACTTGGCTTGGCTTGGCCAGCAGAATACTTGGCTTGGGTAGCAGAGCACATGACTTTGCTTGGCTTGGGTAGCAAAGTGCTTGGCTTGGCTTGGCTAGCAGAGTGCCGAGGGCTTGGCTTGGCTTTTCCTGGAATAATTGAAGTGAACGATGTGAACAGGAATCAATTCTCTATATAAGGCTAAGTGTTTGCTCCTGATTGTTACCTAATTAAGAAGTAACAAAGAGGCCTCAAAGTTAGGTGTTTGAAGAGTTTAATGAAGTTCAGTAGTCTGCGCCATGGCACTGGATTAGCTATTTGGCAAGGATCACTTCTAGTTTTGGTTTTGCAAGAGGTTCCTAGAGAGACAAATTAACTAAATTGATCGACCACCAAAAATGTTCAAAATAAGGATAGCCGTCTACCTTCAGCACAGCCCTTATTGTTCTCATTCTCGATCTGCCAAGGAAAGTCTTACATGACAACATTCAAATTGAGTAAAACGTCGAGTGTCTGAAATGTTCCTTGCTCAGTAGAGAATCACATGTAGTTGTGGCAATATGAGGGGCGGTAGTTTGTAGTCTAAAACGAGTACTTAGGGAATGAACATTTTACATAGCTGTGTTTGTTGAGGTGGAAGTTACTTGACAGTGGAACAGAGCATGGTGGCAGTTGGGAGGTCTGTTGCCTCCACTCAATTTTGTACATCAACAAAATGTTGAAAGTGAACTTCACATAACTGGTTTCACAATACAGATTATAGATTTCTGAAACTGTAGTTTTGCACAGGTTGATGTTTAGTTTGTTGCTCTTGACAAGGTTAGAAGACAAGCTCCATATTGTTTGATATTGCAGTAATTTTTCACTACTGACCATAATCGATTTTTTTCTGCATCAAACAATTAATTATCCAGCTTATACAGCACAGTTTATAGTTTGTTAGTTAAAACATTAAGAAATACCTGTTTAATGGAAGTTATTGTTGAACGTATAAATTAGAAGAAATTTCATATTTTTGGGGAAGCTTCTAGATTATTGGTAAACTAACTGGTCTGCTATAACCACAACCAAGTTTTAATTGACCTGTTAGCTGAATAAGAGAGATGTATTATACAAGTTTGTTTGAAATGCCTAAATCTGTCTCTTTCATGTTACTCCCAACTGAAGCGTGATATAAAACTGAGTAACTTTGTACTATGAAGAACGCTTTTCATTGGCATGACCACACAGAGGGGTAGTGCTGTTGGTGCACCTCCCTTGGTGCACTATTGGCATTACTAAAGAGTTTGCAGCGATGTCCAACCTCTCTAATGATTACTCCTTAAAGCAACTGTGGGGTTTTCTCCCAGTTCCACCTTTGGATCCCTGAACTTCATCTTTATATTCTGGATCTTTTCATCTTAAAGTCCAACCACCTCCCGCCCCCTTTCCTTCTTTTCACTGTCTGAAGCTATTATGAATGGGCAAAAGTGCACCACTGCTTAGCTTGATACCCTAAAATATTTAAATCAATCAATAAAATCAATATCAGAAAAGGAGACCCAGGTAGATTCAAAGGCCGAGATATTCCTGTAGAGATGAACACAGGAAGGAGGTTGGAAATTGGGGGAGCAGGTCACCGGAGGCGATCTGGGATGAGATTTCTGCGTGGAGGCAATTTTGCTCCACTATATCTGCTTCCATCCGATCGGCCTCTACACTTTTAAAAATCTCAGTTTCTTGGGTTCTTCATCCTAAACTTATGATGGATCCCAATTGTAGGCATAGTGAATATTCAAACTTCAAACCCCTACACTGGAATTCAGGAAAACTGATTAATAATTCTACTTTAGGAAGTGCTAATGGTTTGAATCACCAACAATCTCAATCACCAGGCTAACGCATCGTAAGTAATAACTTCGAACTCCCTGGTAGAGAAGATTTTCCCACAGTACCTAAAGGGCCTCTGGTTATTCACAGCTTGCAGCAACTGGGTGAAATGTTCTTCTCTTATCAGAACTGTGTAACCAGCGCTAATTCTCCAGAAGACCCCTTGCAGCTGTGCCCACATTTTAGATTAGAATCTCGATTTCAGTGGGAGAGGTTTTGTTTCTTCAGTGATGGACATTGGGAAGTCTGAACCTAAAAATGACTTGATGTAAACTGAAGGAGAGGTTTCGAGGACGTCAACGAATTAGCATTTAGAAGTATGGACCTCGAAATAATTTGATGTCAAGTGACTTAATAAATAATTAATAATTTGCAGGCTTTACGGCAAAAGGCTTAATTCCAGAATTCCAGAATTAGAGGTTTTGTTGGTTCCAGCTAATCAAATTTAGAAGTCTAAACCTTAAAATTACTTCATAAAAACTGAATTCTTTGA
>NC_089756.1:42018761-42051261 GCF_040412425.1 Macrobrachium rosenbergii | reverse complement strand
ATTATTGCTCAGTTTTGTTTCCTACTCTATAATGAAAATGCCGGAAGCTTCTATTAAAACTGGAAACATTAACCCCAAAATTTACTTATAATTCTTCGCGTGTCGCTAATGTCTCTCTTAATCTCTCTCTCTCTCTCTCTCTCTCTCTCTCTCTCTCTCTCTCTGTCTCTCTCTCTCTCTCATTATCGTAATGGCAGCCTTTGTAAGTCTTCAGATAGCAAATTAAAGTCATCATTGAATCACTGAAACCCAACAGACCATCAAAAATCAGCCTTCGTTTCGATATTTTCTTAATAACATAAACGTGATTATCTTGACCTGGTAACGAAAAGTTACACTAAAATCAACATTATCTGAGAAGTCTATGTGACTAACAGTGAAGTTAATTAAAACAGCTATCGGGTCTTCCTTTAATTATATTATATTAAACGTCAACTTTTCTTTTACCTTTCAAATGGGAACACTTTTGTAGATATTCCCGTAAACAATTTTGATAAATTCTAATTCTATTCAGTTTCATAAAAATGAGAAAGTGCAAATTAGCGACACTTCTCAAGGTGTGGAAGCTTTTGTCTACGCCATGAAGCGTGGACGACGCTTCTCGACTAGACCAATAAGGGCTTGCAAATTTTCTTATCAGATTGAAAATTTTCCCGTTTCGGCAACTCTGGGTGGTAGATATGTTGGCTGCCTCAACATATCCTCCATTTTTTCATATTGTATTCCTAAAACATTGCAGTTAATAACTATCTCACTGGTTACTTAGACGAAATCATGCATTAAATTTTTCTGTCATTGCAGCATAAACTTTATCGAATAGGAATTTAGGATTGAATAGGCATAACTCCCCAAAGAATTACAAAAATAAAATGGCTAAGCTCATCTTTCGTTTACATAGGCCAGAACTGTAGTATGACTAACGTTTTTATGTAAGTAAATTACATATCCAGATTCACTGTCATTCCTTCGCCGAGTTAAAATGTTCTAAACCTGTTGTGTGTAAGTTAATGTATATATATATATATATATATATATATATATATATATATATATATATATATATATATATATATATATATATGTGTGTGTGTGTGTGTGTGTGTGTGTGTGTGTGTGTGTGTGTGTATGAACGTATATATTTTCCCCCTTAGAATGGAAGATTAACCTTACGACGGTTTTTTCAGCAATTCTTTTGGGATGAGGTTACTAGCTTCATAGACTTTTTTTTTACCCTGACTGCCGCCCAACACAGTCTACTAAACACCAGGTACATACTTCACCAATTTGATCAACAGACGCACAATGGATTTTCCCCTCAGCAGACTTTACCTCTTTCTCGCTGTACGAGGTGAGGCTAAGACTCTCTCTCTCTCTCTCTCTCTCTCTCTCTCTCTCTCTCTCTCTCTCTCTCTCTCTCTCTGTGGTAATTGATGGCAGAAGGTACAGCAGGGGAAATTATTATTATTATTATTATTATTATTATTATTATTATTATTATTATTATTATTATTATTATTCATAATGGTTCATATGGGAAGAATAACAACTAAATCACTAAGACGAAAAAAAATTAAAAATAATAAATAAACAAATACATCAAAGCTCAGTGTGCTCTGAAGCAAATGATCTCAACCCTATTACTGCTTATGGTCACAGTACAGGAGGCAAAGGCAGAGGACAAGGCTTAAGAATATTGATTGTAGGGTCAGCAACCGGCGCAAAGCAATTAGTACCATGGCGCTTGACAGGAATCAGCCGCTGTAAGTGATGGCTCAGGTCTTCCACCTAATTGAGCACAACGTAACTGAAAGAATCGCATACATTAGCCTAACTACGGCCCAACTACGCGAACAATTAAGGAAGGCGCTGTTGGGGGAAGGTAATGTGAAATTTATTAGTTAGGAAGTTAAAGAAATTTACTTTCATAAATGCTGGAGAAAGGTTGGAGAAATTCTTCGAGTCACTAAAAATGGAAGCTTTGGAATTTCCTTACTGAATCTGTTTGCCCTGACTGATAACCTTTCTTCCATTAAGAAACGTTCTCTTGCTTCCTTCAAGTTAATCCTCCACCTTTCTACCTTCGCTTTTCCCTTTTCTAATTTCCATTGCACCCGGGCAAGAGAAGAGCATCAGGCTGCTCGTCCTATGGGTCTAATGCTTTTACGAAAATATATAAAAATAAAAGAAAAAGGAAATACAAGCTGTGAGGATAACAAATACAAGACGTCAGGCATTAGACCGTTAGACCAAAAACAGAAGCTAATAGTTGCTTTTTATGTAACATTAGACCGTTAGACCAAAAATAAAAGCGAATAGTTGTTTTTTTCATGTAACATTAGAACGTTAAACCAAAAACAGAAGCTAATAGTTGCTTTTTGTTTATGTAACATTACACCGTTAGACCAAAACTAAAAGCTTATAGTTGCTTTTTGTTTATGTGACATTAGACCGTTAGACCAAAACTAAAAGCTTATAGTTGCTTTTTGTTTATGTAACATTAGACCGTTAGGCCAAAACTAAAAGCTTATAGTTGCTTTTTGTTTATGTAACATTAGACCGTTATACCAAAAATAAAGGCTTATCGTTGCTTTTTGTTTATGTAACATTAGACCGTTATACCAAAAATAAAAGCTAATAGTTGCTTTTTGTTTATGTACATGAAGTGCATGAAGTAACGGCCGAGATAACGGAAATTACTTGGAGTATAGAAGCACAACTGTAGGAAAGAAAAAGAATGCGAAAACAGGTGGTTAATAATTGTAGATACAATACTGACGAATGAAGGAGGGGGAAATTACAATGCTGCCGAAAGACCCTGAACATTTTTTTAAAGGATGTTAGTGCGAGTCATTATATATGAATCAGACAGGATCATGAAGGCATGGACATCAGAAAAATTAAATGGTTCCAACATCAGCATATATATCATATCTCTTACTGGGAGTAAATGTTGCATGTGATATGATAATGTGAAGGGCGAGAGGCATGAATGACCACAGAAAATGCGAAGTGGGCCTACGATACTGAAACGGAAGTTTCACCGTTATACATACAAGAAATAACAAAAATACAACACAATGGAAAAGAAACAAGTTGCTTGTAGTTATACAAGGGAATAAGGCCTTACGGTCCTCTTAAAATAAGGTGGTGTGGTGAATCGGTTAGGATATATTTGCAAAAAGGGAGAGAGGAAGAGATGGACTTACATGGTGCAAGAACCGCCTGGCTTAACCTAAATGATGAAGACCGCTAAAGTCCAAGGCATCTTGTCCAGTAATAACATAATGCCCAGATTATAGTCAACGCCTACTATATGCTCCAAAATACAACAATAACGTAGTGACCAAGGTTTATTAGTGAAGTCTACATGCTATACAAAATATAGTCATAACCGAGATTTGAATGGTTCCTTCATAATCAGAATGATATTGTTAAAAAAATGTTAAAGTCCACCAAAGCTATGAGAGGCAGTATTTCACAATCCTATTAGCGATAAACTACCTGTGGAAATGCACTGGTTAATTATAAAAGCATTTTAAACCAAGGGCCATTGGAATTTCTGGAAAATTCCACAGGCCTGGGTCAGTTACTAGTACTAGTAGTAGTAGTTTGGAATATTTATGATAGAAATTTTTTTATAAACATTACACCTTAGATAATTTTTTTTATAAACATAATGGCACCTTAGAAGACAATTAGAATGGCGTATAATATACTGTTATATATTATAATATTTACTGTGCATATTAACCATATGTGTGTGTGTGTATGTATGTATGTGCAATTTACTCGCAAGATATAGTGAATTCGATATCAAACGAATTTCTTGGCTTAATAATTGTGAAAATGAAAAAGTCATGCATGAGAAAAATTATGTATATACATATGTGTGTGTGTGCGCGCGCGCACGTGGAAGACCGCGAGCACACATACACATATATTCAAGAGTGAAAACAAGCATATAACTGATACTAATTATACAAGAGATAAATTCCGCTGACAGCACACCTCTCACGCTCGCTCGCGCTCTCTCTCTCTTTCTCTCTCATTAGAACAAGTGGAAGGTTAACCTACGGTGTTAAAATTAAGCGAGCAATGGACGCCCAGGAGGAGAGAAAGAGCGAATCCACATTCCTACCTCATTTTAACTTGATCCACGATGTAACTTCGTCAACAAAAATAATACATCAAAGCCAGACTGAAGGAACACGAAAAACTTTCTCAGAGAGAGAGAGAGAGAGAGAGAGCGATCCACTTTCTAACCCAGCCATAATTGAGTATAATATACACATACTGTATATACACATTATATATATAATATACAGTATATATAATACATATATATATAGGTGTGTATATAATATTATATATATATATATATATATATATATATATATATATATATATATATATATATATATATATATATATATATATATATATATATATAAAAAATCTCAGCACTAAATAACCAACGAAAGGATATGGTTATTGCAGTTTAGTTTATCTGCAGTAACACTGTTGCTCTGTATTTTGACGACAATACTGTCCGGGTAAATTTGGCAGGACACGAGAACATTTTTTCTTTCTGACCTAAGGGCCCAGCAACTAGTTTGCTATCACCATGATCCGTGAGGTGGTGAACTAATTGTTAGTGGAGAGAGAGAGAGAGAGAGAGAGAGAGAGAGAGAGAGAGAGAGAGAGAGAGAGAAACGATATTCTAAAACAGCACTACAAAAATGAACTTTACGCTACGGATCTGATATTTTGCCTTTTAAGAAATTTAGCAGCAATTACAAATTTATTCCATCAACCACGCAAATGTAACTCCGTTCTATTATATAGTTAACTGTCTAGATCGCCAAAGGCAAGCTGAAATTTAATAAGAACGTGCCCATAGCATTTTAGGTCGCTCAGAAATCAAACCCTAGGCCTAGATCTCAGTGTAGTCCTGAGTGTAGCAAATATCCTAAACACTGGATCACGAGTAATAATAATAATAATAAAAAAGAAGATTCGCCAGTAAAATTATTTGTATTATGAAAAAGAAATACACGAAATAAACGGGAAAGACTACAGTATTAAGTTCATTACGTTTTTAGCAGAAGTCTAACGACTAATTCAGATGTGATAAGAACAGCTCGTTATTCATAACACCAATATACTTTGTTCCTTCGTTATATACTTTCTTCCTTCGACTTCTAACTTATTACACGCAACGACTTATTACTAAAACTGTTCAGAAAAAAAGAACATTTCAACGTATTCCTCATACAGCCTGGTCCTCATACTACGGGTAGCAAAAGCGGGTGGAAAAGAAAACGCGCGTGTGTGAGTCACTTCAGGAGTCACTATACGGACGGCAACAAGTTTGTGAATGGCGGTTTTATGTGGTTTTATGCTCTTGCAGTAAACAAGCTGGAGACAAAAATTTGATTATGGTGCCAAAAGGAAGTTTGCAGAAGTTTTAAGCAAGCTAATTTTTAAATAAATTAGTGACTTTTGAAATTGAGACTAACCATTCATCAGTTCCTGGAATCTGGGGAAATAAGACATAAACTGTAATAGATTTGATATATTCTATTTACTTATATATTATATATATATATATATATATATATATATATATATATATATATATATATATATATATATATATATATATATATATATATATATATATATATATATATATATATAAAAATATGTTTTAGCCTACAAAAACTGACAACGACTTTGACGAACATCGTTTAAATGAAGCGAGTGGCAACTAAAAATTTCGAAAATCCTTGTTTTTCATCCCCAGGCGCACTTTAAATCGTACGTAAGTCAGTGCGGATGGGCCCGAAAGGGCAGGAATAAACTTTCCATTACTGCAAAACATGGGTGACCTCTCTGTTCATAATAAAATCGGTAATTCTAAGGAAGAGCTAAACAAGGAAATATTGGTCATTAATGAATTTTTTTGCATGAACAGTAGAATAAAGTACAGGTGTAATAATTTGATAAATGCCCTGAGATAACGAAAAATTTACCATCTTTTGTTTATATTTTTTTTTTTTCATCCCGAGGGGCTAGTACTAAACACGGCACCCGGCGGAACGTCAGCCATGTTTAGTAGCAGCCCATCGCGGACGAACGTAAACATGAATAAAAGAAGGTAAATTTCTCATTATCTCGGTACATTTATCAGATTATCTAACTTGTACTGCATTATATACACCCTTTTCTATACTATCTACTCAAAATATTTCAATAACAAACAATATCCCCGTGCGCTCTTCCTTAGAATTATCTCAAATTTTTCTAAGATTGATTTTTGGTTTGCATTTACCTTGGCACGTAGTCACACCTAGATGGAGCATTTGCGTGTTTCTTACTTCATCGGTGGCCATACTAAAAACACGGGAATAAACAGCCGTGAGAATTTGAACTCTTGGAATGAGGCTAATGTCTCAATCGGTAGTTCGACACCGCTTTGACATTCTTGAATAAGATACATGGCCATTTTCTAAAAAAAATCGTTTGTCTTTGTCTGTTACTGAACACTGAACCTAAAATTTAACTCCACACCAACCAGAAATAATGACAACCATATGGTGTATTCAACAGTTCGAGCACAATGTTTACAAATAAACCGCAGCGCCTCTAGCGGTGTCATCAGTAATTTTACCGAAGCGGTGCCGCAGTTAATAACTGCTTCGGGCAACCTGAAGCTAGCTGAACAAGCCTAATGAGTTGTTACATCAAGTATGACAACTGATGAGAGTGACGTAATGGAAATTCTAAAAACTGGCCCGTTTGAGTAGCATTAATATGCCGTGTATGATGAATATCTCAAAGTGTAAGACTAGAGTTAAGTAGTACTACTACTACGTGTCTCGTGTTCAGCCTTTCCGTTCTCTATACATCTCACCCCCATACATTCACTTATAAGTTACGCTGCAAAACCAGGGACCAATAAGGTTTTGTCCGACTTTTTATTCTGATGACGATTTTGATTCAGGAAGCTTGACATCAGTTTGTGAGATTTTACATTTTTATTTGTTCTTGACTGTATACAAAAACAGTATGCTAACACGAATATGATAGCGAGGGCGTGTACGGGCACGGTCTAGGTCGTGGCTCACAGACGATACACAGCCATATACAGTATATGTACTGATTGTGCGTGGGGATAAATGCTGTTTTCTTGAGTTATATAAACTACTATGAGTACGGACACAATATATTACCCCTACAATGACTATTGCGCTAAAATTCATAGTCTCGAGTATTTTACACAGATATTGTTGATGACGTTACGGGTATTCTTAATAACACCACCACAGTTCTATAGTCATGCTCTCTCTCTCTCTCTCTCTCTCTCTCTCTCTCTCTCTCTCTCTCTCTCTCTCTCCTTTTGTGCATGCCGTTTTAAGAATATTTCTTAATATGTATAAATATCTTCATGCCTTAATGGCAGCACAGATCACTATTTCCACGTGATGTAGGTGATTGACAATGCTACTGATAATTAAATGAGAGAAATGAACTTCAGCCTTAGATCAGCTTTGAACTGTAACTTATTGACCACTCTGTGATAGAAAACGTAAGATTGACGTTCTTAGTATATCGCGTGGCGAACCGTGGAATTAAGGTAAAGCAATATTGTGAAATATTCCACAAGGTTCTTGAGAAATGTCTTCAAAACAACACCAGATCTCTCAGATTCTTTTTTGTTGTGGTCGTCTATATCGGTTTTGATCATCCCAGAGAGCTAAATAAACACATCTATGAGACTATTATTATTATTATTATTATGGAATGAACATCAAGGGCATCAAATGGTGAGCGTGCTTCACACAACAAAGAACTTGTGTATTTGCTCAACGCTTTCGTTAAAGGGTAATAGCAAAACCATTATTAGAGCATTAAATGTAGCACTGTATGCAATTTGATCACTAGTTCATCTATATTAGTGTTCTTAATTAAGGCTTAACTGTGCTAAAAAATAAATGGATAAGTCAGCAGCAAGCCAGTCTACATCTCCCACGTTTGTCCACCTCGTGGAATACTCTCATAACCTCATTGCTGTTATTTTTGTTAACATTTCATTAACAAACAGTGGTGATGTTCCTCTAGTCACCTATATTTTTGTGAGATCTGATCCATTTCATACTTTTTGCCTGTTCAGTCTATTAACTTAGATTTTTATTTATTCCAAAGTCTAATGTTTTGGGTCTATAGGTCTAGGCCTTTCTATGGAGGTACGCTGGTGATTCATACAAACATGGCCGTCATTGTTCATATCGGCGTTATAGAACCACGGAAATTTAATCGGAAAAAATCGCGTGGTGTCATTCTAGATACAAAAATTGTGTGTGGCATTTTTATCCATATTGAAAGAAACTGTTACGGAGTTCCGGGAATGTTTTGTCGATTTTGCCTAAATCTCGATGGAACCAGAATATTTTGATATACAACGAGGCTCTTTTGTTTTGCTTTTAATGACGTATGCGGGTGAGTCACTTGATAGACTCAAGCGTCAGCGACTCTGATATATTCATTTTCAAACGCCGTCAGTTTATCAAGCTTAATTCAAAAAGTTCGTTAGGAATGACTTTCCTTTTAGTGACACCAAACTCCATTTGAATATGCAACAGCAATATTAACGAAGTAAATGCCACCTTTGCAATACTTTCGTCTTTTGTTTCCGTGACGTCACAGAATTTTACCCATGATGCTGCGGGATGGGTAGCCAGTCTATATAAGTTCAAGGTCATCACACCTCAGGTCACTCGTTCAGAGTCTGTCGGTTCTTCCGCATTCCAGAGACTGCAATCGCTGGGACTACACGTGTCTTCGTTTTTCCGTAAGCACTTGTCTACGTGAAGAAGCGCAAGCCGTTGCTTGAAGAAGTCAGATCTTCTTTGCTAAGGTAAGAGAAAACAAAAGATTCGTAGGCCTGATTGGCGGTCAAGGCGACTTGGTCCTATGGTGTGCAATGGAAGCCAATTTCCCGTGACTCTGCTGGGTTTAGCTCAGGAAGCAGGACTCTACGCTTCGGTGGGTCCTTCTCACGTGGCAGTTGGGTTTTTAAGGGATTTCTAGTAATAAGTTAAGTTTTTTCATTGTTTCTGAATTTGTTGGGCAATTAGCCATTCCGATCACGTGGACAATATATAAAAACGCTTAGCTTTATTTTAGCTTATATTGCTTCAGTTTTGTTCCTCCAACATCTGTGTTGATGCATTATAAAACTCCCTTTGGTCTTGCAGTGAATGTTCCAGATCATTGTTTACGTTTCTTTAGAGATATAAACAGATTCGATGAATATTTATATTTCTGTGGCTCTAGACCGTGCTGTGGCTGTACGCTGGTGACTCATGCAAACATGGCCGTCATTTTTCATATCGGCGTTATAGAACCAAGGAATTGTAATCTGAGAAATTTCAAGGTATTCTAGAAATAATAGTGTGGTATTGTTTTTTTTTTTTTTTGAGAGGAACTTACGAAGTTCCGAGAAAATTTCGTATATCTTGCCTAAATTACAATGGGAATAGAATATTTAGATAAATAACGAGGCTATTTTGTTTTGCTTTTAATGGCGTATGCGGGTGAGTCACTCGATAGTCTCCGTTCTGATATTTTCATTTTCAAACGCCTTCAGTGTATCGAAATATTTGATTGCAAAACGTCATTAGTACTTTACTTTTAGTATAATAAACTCCATCTGAACGTACAGCAATATACAACATTAATATTAAAATAAATGCGCTGCTGTCTTTTGTTTTTGTGACGTCAAATTTTACCCATGATGCTACGGGATGGAGAGGCATCCTCAAGGTCAAATAACCCCCAGGTCACTCGATCAGTCGGGTAGGTCTTCCGCATTCCAGAGACTGCAATCGCTGGGACTACTCGTGTCTTCGTTTTTCCGTAAGCACTTGTCTACGTGAAGAAGCGCAAGCCGTTGCTTGAAGAAGTCAAATCTTCTTTGCTAAGGTAAGAGAAAACAAAAGATTCGTAGGCCTGATTGGCGGTCAAGGCGACTTGACCCTAGATGTGCAATGGAAGCCAATTCCCCGTGACTCTGCTGGGTTTGGCTCAGGAAGCAGGACTCTACGCTTCGGTGGGTCCTGCTCACGTGGCAGTGGGGTTTTTAAGGGATTTCTAGTAATAAGTTAAGTTTTTTCATTGTTTCTGAATTTGTTGGGAAATTAGCCATTCCGATCACGTGGGCAATATATAAAAACGCTTAGCTTTATTTTAGCTTATATTGTTTCAGTTTTATTCCTCCAACATCTGTGTTGATGCATTGTAAAAATCCCTTTGGTCTTGCTGTGAATGATCCAGATCATTGTTTATGTTTCTTTTAGAGATATAAACAAACAGATTCGATGAATATTTATATTTCTGTGGCTCTAGACCGTGTTGTGGCTGTACGCTGGTGACTCATGCAAACATGGCCGTCATTTTTCATATCGGCGTTATAGAACCAAGGAATTGTAATCTGAGAAATTTCAAGGTATTCTAGAAATAATAGTGTGGTATTGTTTTTTTTTTTTTTGAGAGGAACTTACGAAGTTCCGAGAAAATTTCGTCTATCTTGCCTAAATTACAATGGGAATAGAATATTTAGATAAATAACGAGGCTATTTTGTTTTGCTTTTAATGGCGTATGCGGGTGAGTCACTCGATAGTCTCCGTTCTGATATTTTCATTTTCAAACGCCTTCAGTGCATCGAAATATTTGATTGCAAAACGTCATTAGTACCTTACTTTTAGTATAATAAACTCCATCTGAACGCACAGCAATATACAACATTAATATTAAAATAAATGCGCTGCTGTCTTTTGTTTTTGTGACGTCAAATTTTACCCATGATGCTACGGGATGGAGAGGCATCCTCAGGGTCAAATAACCCCCAGGTCACTCGATCAGTCGGGTAGGTCTTCCGCATTCCAGAGACTGCAATCGCTGGGACTACACGTGTCTTCGTTTTTCCGTAAGCACTTGTCTACGTGAAGAAGCGCAAGCCGTTGTTTGAAGAAGTCAAATCTTCTTTGCTAAGGTAAGAGAAAACAAAAGATTCGTAGGCCTGATTGGCGGTCAAGGCGACTTGACCCTAGATGTGCAATGGAAGCCAATTCCCCGTGACTCTGCTGGGTTTAGCTCAGGAAGCAGGACTCTACGCTTCGGTGGGTCCTTCTCACGTGGCAGTGGGGTTTTTAAGGGATTTCTAGTAATAAGTTAAGTTTTTTCATTGTTTCTGAATTTGTTGGGAAATTAGCCATTCCGATCACGTGGGCAATATATAAAAACTCTTAGCTTTATTTTTTAGCTTACATTGTTTCAGTTTAGTTCCTCCAACATATGTGTTGATATTGTAAAAATCCCTTTGGTCTTGCTGTGAATGATCCAGATCATTGTTTATGTTTCTTTTAGAGATATAAACAAACAGATTCGATGAATATTTATATTTCTGTGGCTCTAGACCGTGTTGTGGCTGTACGCTGGTGACTCATGCAAACATGGCCGTCATTTTTCATATCGGCGTTATAGAACCAAGGAATTGTAATCTGAGAAATTTCAAGGTATTCTAGAAATAATAGTGTTGTATTGTTTTTTTTTGAGAGGAACTTACGAAGTTCCGAGAAAATTTCGTCTATCTTGCCTAAATTACTATGGGGAATAGAATATTTAGATAAATAACGAGGTTATTTTGTTTTGCTTTTAATGGCGTATGCGGGTGAGTCACTCGATAGTCTCCGTTCTGATATTTTCATTTTCAAACGCCTTCAGTGCATCGAAATATTTGATTGCAAAACGTCATTAGTACTTTACTTTTAGTATAATAAACTCCATCTGAACGTACAGCAATATACAACATTAATACTAAAATAAATGCGCTGCTGTCTTTTGTTTTTGTGACGTCAAATTTTACCCATGATGCTACGGGATGGAGAGGCATCCTCAAGGTCAAATAACCCCAGGTCACTCGATCAGAGTCGGGTTCTTCCGCATTCCAGAGACTGCAATCGCTGGGACTACACGTGTCTTCGTTTTTCCGTAAGCACTTGTCTACGTGAAGAAGCGCAAGCCGTTGTTTGAAGAAGTCAAATCTTCTTTGCTAAGGTAAGAGAAAACAAAAGATTCGTAGGCCTGATTGGCGGTCAAGGCGACTTGACCCTAGATGTGCAATGGAAGCCAATTCCCCGTGACTCTGCTGGGTTTAGCTCAGGAAGCAGGACTCTACGCTTCGGTGGGTCCTTCTCACGTGGCAGTGGGGTTTTTAAGGGATTTCTAGTAATAAGTTAAGTTTTTTCATTGTTTCTGAATTTGTTGGGAAATTAGCCATTCCGATCACGTGGGCAATATATAAAAACTCTTAGCTTTATTTTAGCTTGCATTGTTTCAGTTTAGTTCCTCCAACATATGTGTTGATATTGTAAAAATCCCTTTGGTCTTGCTGTGAATGATCCAGATCATTGTTTATGTTTCTTTTAGAGATATAAACAAACAGATTCGATGAATATTTATATTTCTGTGGCTCTAGACCGTGTTGTGGCTGTACGCTGGTGACTCATGCAAACATGGCCGTCATTTTTCATATCGGCGTTATAGAACCAAGGAATTGTAATCTGAGAAATTTCAAGGTATTCTAGAAATAATAGTGTTGTATTGTTTTTTTTTTGAGAGGAACTTACGAAGTTCCGAGAAAATTTCGTCTATCTTGCCTAAATTACTATGGGAATAGAATATTTAGATAAATAACGAGGTTATTTTGTTTTGCTTTTAATGGCGTATGCGGGTGAGTCACTCGATAGTCTCCGTTCTGATATTTTCATTTTCAAACGCCTTCAGTGCATCGAAATATTTGATTGCAAAACGTCATTAGTACTTTACTTTTAGTATAATAAACTCCATCTGAACGTACAGCAATATACAACATTAATACTAAAATAAATGCGCTGCTGTCTTTTGTTTTTGTGACGTCAAATTTTACCCATGATGCTACGGGATGGAGAGGCATCCTCAAGGTCAAATAACCCCCAGGTCACTCGATCAGAGTCGGGTAGGTCTTCCGCATTCCAGAGACTGCAATCGCTGGGACTACACGTGTCTTCGTTTTTCCGTAAGCACTTGTCTACGTGAAGAAGCGCAAGCCGTTGTTTGAAGAAGTCAAATCTTCTTTGCTAAGGTAAGAGAAAACAAAAGATTCGTAGGCCTGATTGGCGGTCAAGGCGACTTGACCCTAGATGTGCAATGGAAGCCAATTCCCCGTGACTCTGCTGGGTTTAGCTCAGGAAGCAGGACTCTACGCTTCGGTGGGTCCTTCTCACGTGGCAGTGGGGTTTTAAAGGGATTTCTAGTAATAAGTTAAGTTTTTCATTGTTTCTGAATTTGTTGGGAAATTAGCCATTCCGATCACGTGGGCAATATATAAAAACTCTTAGCTTTATTTTAGCTTACATTGTTTCAGTTTAGTTCCTCCAACATATGTGTTGATATTGTAAAAATCCCTTTGGTCTTGCTGTGAATGATCCAGATCATTGTTTATGTTTCTTTAGAGATATAAACAAACAGATTCGATGAATATTTATATTTCTGTGGCTCTAGACCGTGTTGTGGCTGTACGCTGGTGACTCATGCAAACATGGCCGTCATTTTTCATATCGGCGTTATAGAACCAAGGAATTGTAATCTGAGAAATTTCAAGGTATTCTAGAAATAATAGTGTTGTATTGTTTTTTTTTTTTTGAGGAACTTACGAAGTTCCGAGAAAATTTCGTCTATCTTGCCTAAATTACTATGGGAATAGAATATTTAGATAAATAACGAGGTTATTTTGTTTTGCTTTTAATGGCGTATGCGGGTGAGTCACTCGATAGTCTCCGTTCTGATATTTTCATTTTCAAACGCCTTCAGTGCATCGAAATATTTGATTGCAAAACGTCATTAGTACTTTTTACTTTTAGTATAATAAACTCCATCTGAACGTACAGCAATATACAACATTAATACTAAAATAAATGCGCTGCTGTCTTTTGTTTTTTGTGACGTCAAATTTTACCCATGATGCTACGGGATGGAGAGGCATCCTCAAGGTCAAATAACCCCCAGGTCACTCGATCAGAGTCGGGTAGGTCTTCCGCATTCCAGAGACTGCAATCGCTGGGACTACACGTGTCTTCGTTTTTCCGTAAGCACTTGTCTACGTGAAGAAGCGCAAGCCGTTGCTTGAAGAAGTCAGATCTTCTTTGATAAGGTAAGAGAAAACAAAAGATTCGTAGGCCTGATTGGCGGTCAAGGCGACTTAGTCCTAGATGTGCAATGGAAGCCAATTCCCCATGACTCTGCTGGGTTTGGCTCAGGAAGCAGGACTCTATGCTTCGGTGGGTCCTTCTCACGTGGCAGTGGGGTTTTTAAGGGATTTCTAGTAATAAGTTAAGTTTTTTCATTGTTTCTGAATTTGTTGGGAAATTAGCCATTCCGATCACGTGGGCAATATATAAAAACGCTTAGCTTTATTTTAGCTTACATTGTTTCAGTTTTGTTCCTCCAACATCTGTGTTGATGCATTGTAAAAATCCCTTTGGTCTTGCTGTGAATGATCCAGATCATTGTTTACGTTTCTTTTAGAGATATAAACAAACAGATTCGATGAATATTTATATTTCTATGGCTCTAGACCGTGCTGTGGCTGTACGCTGGTGACTCATGCAAACATGGCCGTCATTTTTCATATCGGCGTTATAGAACCAAGGAATTGTAATCTGAGAAATTTCAAGGTATTGTAGAAATAATAGTGTGGTATTGTTTTTTTTTTTTTTTGAGAGGAACTTACGAAGTTCCGAGAAAATTTCGTCTATCTTGCCTAAATTACTATGGGAATAGAATATTTAGATATAACGAGGCTATTTTGTTTTGCTTTTAATGGCGTATGCGGGTGAGTCACTCGATAGTCTCCGTTCTAATATTTTCATTTTCAAACGCCTTTAGTTTATCGAAATATTTGATTGTCAAACGTCATTAGTACTTTACTTTTAGTATAATAAGCTCCATCTGAACGTACAGCAATATATAACATTAATATTAAAATAAATGCGCTGCTGTCTTTTGTTTTTGTGACGTCACATTTTACCCATGATGCTGCGGGATGGGGAGGCAATCCTCAAGGTCAAATAACCCCCAGGTCACTCGATCAGAGTCGGGTAGGTCTTCCGCATTCCAGAAGTTGCAAACGCTGGAACTACACGTGCCTTCGTTTTTCCGTAAACACTTGTCTACGTGAAGAAGCGCAAGCCGTTGTTTGAAGAAGTCGAAATTTCTTTGCTAAGGTAAGAGAAACCGAGATTCATAGGCCCAATTGTGGGTCAAGGCGACTTAGTTCTATGATGTACAATGGAAACCATACCCACATGGCGCAAGCTGGAATAGGTCCGTAACTGCGCGCATCGGTGGGTTTTTTTTTTTACACGTGGCAGTGGGTTGTAAGGGATTTCTGATAAGTAACTTGTGCTTTTCATAGTTTTCTTAATTTTTTGGGCAGTTATCCATTCAGATCACGTGGGCACCATATAATCGCACTTGCTTTACTTCTGCATATATTGTTTTAGTCGCGATAATCGTAATATCTATTTTGTATTGATGCATTGCGAGAATTTCTTTGTTTGGTCTTGCGTGAGGGTATCCGATCTTAATTATGCCTTTGGTAAAACATAGGACTGCATGATCACTTGATGTGAATGGCTGTGAAAGTTGAAAATTATCTTTCTAGGGAAACTAGACAAAATGCACCATTGCCTGAATGCACCAGACCGAATGCACCACCAGCCTGGTCTAAATGCACCAACCACTTAGTCTGACTGAGCCATTTTGTAAATAGTCTGAATGTACCAACACTGCATAAAAATGCGCTTGTTGCTTGGTTGATTCTGGTATCTATCAACTTTCGGTCATTCGTACTAAGAAATGGTTAAATCTCAGTTTTTAGCTTGTTGAAAGTAGTTACTGGGTAATTTAAAGAATAGTCTTATTTCTTTACTAAAGCTTTTATATCAATCATCCTTTTTGTCGTTTGATATCAATATATATTGTATTTTGTGTACCCCAGCTTAGTCTATAGGCTATGAATTTTCTGGCAGAAGCCTTAAAGTGTCTTGTTGGTTTTTTAATCTATTTTTATTCAGAAACAGTTTGGCTTGTAGTTTAAATCAAGAGGTAGCTACCCAGCAAGGTAGTAAAATTTTAAACTTTTCCCTCAAAGCATAATGTGTTTGTTGGTTTTGTAATCTATTTTTATTCAGACTTTAAAATGATTTACTTTTTCAAAGAAAATAATCCTGCAAAAGTGAATATATACAGTTACCTATATAATTACTCCTCAAAGAACAGGTGTTGAGTGAATTCAGTTGGTGCATTGGGACCATAAGGAATAATGCATTTTAACTGGTTAGTTTTAATCTTCCTCTCATAGCATAATGTACTTGTTGGTTTTGTAATATTGTTACTGTATTCAGACTCTGTAAATGATTCACCATATCAAAGAAAATAATCCTGCAAAGTGAATATAGATGCCTATATAGTTCCTCAAAGAGCAGGTGTTTTGTGAATTAGGTTAGTGCACTGGGGCCACAAGGAAAGATTCACTTTAATTAGGAAGTGGTGCATTGGGACTAGATAACTCGGTGCATTCGGACCATGATACATGGTGCATTCAGACTAGTGTTGGTGTATTGAGGCGATGGTGCATTTAGTCCTTAAGCCCTTTTTAGCATTGGCCCCAGCCAGTTTATAGCCGTGAAGCATTTTGTGTGGCCTATTTTGATTTTTTTTAGTGATTATATATGTATTTGCATAGGCCTTCCTCCAACCTACCTCCTGTGTTATTCCTTGTGCTCTTGAATGATCAATTAATTGATTACATTTTTCTTTTATTTTACTCGGGACATTTTGACCAGAAAATTTAATCGGTCAGCCGTTACGATGAGACTGCTATGGAAAATATTGAAAGAATGACGTGTGCGGAAGTTTTAAAACATGCAGGCAATTTTTAATCGTAATAAGATACAAGACTGTCTTGTTGATAACATTCGTTAAATCTTATTTTTATAGAAGGAAGCTATTTTTGTTTCTAAACTAACTCTCCAGGAGTTATTTGTGACTTGGGCCATATGGTTGATAAATAAAATTTCACTACTGTTCTTGTCCATCCCAGTTCTAAAAGTTTAATTACTTTACACAGGAACACGTGATAAAACAATGCTTTTTGTTATAACTCAGCCGACTGAAGTGAGTTACTCAGTAAGTTTTATTGATTTTGTGCGAAGAGCTAAGCACAAATAGCAATACTCATAAATAATTAGGCACACTTTGTATATTTATAAACTACTATTTCCACGCCAAGGGCATTTCTTTCAAACATGGCGGATACTGTATTAACTCCCCTGCCTACATACGGACCTCCATGGGGAGAGTCGAGATTTTTCAACCACTCCTGAATCCGAGTACGACAAACACGCCATGTTGCCAATTTCCCCACAGTAGCTGGTCTCACAAGTATGCGATTATGGAATATGCTCATAAATGCTAGATTAGTACTTATTCCAAGATGAAATATGGGACTAAAAGTTAGGTTATACATAATGGAAGGCGCATACGATCGGTATGAAAATAGGTTGTTTACATTTTTCAAGTCAGTCGTGCATTCGGACTTACTTTTCCAACCGACGATAAAAATTTAAATCAACACAAAATAGAAGCATTATTAATTAACGCCATTAATCGTATTATTTAACATTTTAGGAATGAATTATTCTTTCAATGACTTACGGCGCTGTCGCATGGGCAACATCTAATATTTTGTATCTATAAGTTCCTCACAGACCACGGTATAATATGGATGTAGAAAAATGATTAGCTAGTGTTAGTAATTACATTTTATAACATTCTGGGTAAGTCATTCTTTCACTGACATTGTTTCCATAGCCATTGCTTTCAGTAAATGCAGAACTAGGCCTATGGTTCATAAGCCGCAGTCCTTGAATGTCACATGTACGGCAAGATGGCAGTTGTGTTAAAGGCATAACATTGTAATTAAAAAGAATGGTTAACGAAATGGAGTTTATTAAATATATTGCTTGGTCAAATGCTTATTAACTGCTCCTTGATGTACTGATAATGCCTGTTTATGATACATATTAGGACTTGGATTATATATATCACGTTTGTTATGTGTTTAAATGCACGTCAGCTGTTCCGTGAATTGAACAGAATGCCTGTTTACTGAAGAAACGAATCGTCCCAAATGATAGCTCGAATCATTTGGTGTCCATTAATGGCGACACTGCATCACGAAATTCCACAAATAGCGTCCGTGTAAAAGTACAGTTTACGAGTCAAGCTTTCTCCTTTACCTTGCTTATATATTAAATAAAAGCACACTGAGTTTCTTTATATATATATATATATATATATATATATATATATATATATATATATATATATATATATATATATATATATATAATTGATCTAACACTCATTTGTTTTTGATGACGTAACAGTGAGTCAGTTCGAGCCCAGTGTCCCAACTCCTAAGTTTGTGACTTTGTGACCAGTTGCTATTTATGCAAGTCAGGTTGTAAGTGTGACAGTGCTGTTTAACAAACGTATAAACGCACCATTGGAAACTCCGTGGTGTATACAGTATATTTCAGACGACTGTTGTCAGTGTTCTGCTGAGTTTACGGTAAGCTGTTAAGGGCCATTTTTATAGTTAGTGTTTTAATAAGTCACGTGACTCAAGGTCACCGACACCCCAGATGCCAAACTTGGATGCTGGAAAATGGATCATCAGCTCTTCATTAATATTCCAGTTTTAGTTTTCTGTCCGCCAGCAGATCTGAAAAACTACTGAGGCTTGAGGGCTGGAAATTGCGTTGATCATCCACCCTCCAGTCATCAAACATACCAAATCGCAGCCCTCTAGCTTCAGATTTTATTTTATTTAAGATTAAAGTTAGATAATCGTGCGTCTGGCAACGATATAGGATAATTCACCACCGGGCCGTGGTTTAAGTTTCATAGGCCGCGGCTCATACAGCATTATACCGAGGCCACCGAATTTCGATAGATCTGTTTTCTGTGGCCTTGGTTCAAAGTTGTACAGAAAACCCGATTGCGCCGAACTTCGGCTCATTTTTACTTGTTTTTTTCCTTAACCTTCTTAGTCTAAAACCATATATATTGATATTTTGGTTAGGTTGCAAGTACTCCGTACGTGCTTAGAAATTACAGAACATAAGTTTTTTGTAGGCCTACATATGATTCGGTTATTTCTGTTAGGCCTAACCTATCCTTACAGTTCACTGGCTTGAGAGTGCACGAGAGTATCGACTTGTTTATTAGTAGTTGCTAGAATTTTCATTAGTTCTATAGCCTTGTTTCTCATGCATTCATGAATTCTGCAAGACATTTTCATATGTAGCCTTGATTTCATAATTTCTTTAATGCTAGCCAATTCCAGTTCATATTTGCCAAGGCATGTAGCCTAGCCTCTAGCTAAGCCACTGTAGAGCAGCCTGCCAAAAATAATACTGTAAATGTTGGCAGTGACACTTAAGAATTCTGTAGTTCTTTGTTATTTGGTTAATTCTGTTGTCGGTACTGTGGCATAGGCCAGAAATGCTTTAACTCATTAGAACACACCCTAGTCTTGGCATATATATAATGGTAAAAGATAACCTCAGTGGGAAATTAGGATTGTGGGTTAGCCTATGAATGAACGAAAATATCAGAAAATTTAACAAGCTTAGGACAATGAACCTTAATCTGGTGTCTGTTGGCTATTAAAGAGTCTGGAGGACCACACACAGAAGCTCATGTTGCCATAAACTAGGCTAATATATTAACTACCACCTAACCTTGCTTGGAAGTACCTCCCTTGATTCTCCAACTTAACCTAGGCTATAGCCCTAATGCATGGTTTCTTACATGAGTGCAGTGTAATGTTGTTACCAAACTTTTTATCACTTTTATGTGCCCTAAGTATGTTTCTTAAAGAAAATTCATTTGTTGGTATGATCCCGCAGTAAATTTCTGATGTTAGCCATTACTCAGAACATAATTTTAATTTTCATAACCTCAAGTAGGTTGTTTACTCAAAACCATTCTCCAGTTGTTTTAGAAATCTCAGCATTATTGAAAACTATAAAATAATTCATCCCAAGAAAGGAATTAGCACTTCATGTTATAGTTCTGCGCAAATAAGTTACCACATAAATAATGATAGATGCAAAATTGGAATCCTCAGGAAACATCATGATGCTGCCATCACACATTTGTACATGTGTTGACAATGCAAATAAGAGCAAAGAACATACGTTTTGGTTGTCAGTCAAAGAAACATCCTAAGAGAAATTACATATAAGGGAAATGGTATCAGAGTAGTGATGTCAGGTTTTCCACCAGTCATTACCAACAAGAAAACCCATCAGTACAAACAAAGATAGAGGAATACCCTTGAACACCATTGCAGCAAAAACAGTGGTGATTTTGAAAGCCTGTATTGAGGTTATTGTTCATTTCCAAGGATTTTTTGCATGTAGGATAAATGTCACAGGTTTGATGCAGAAACCTATTAATTAAATTTGTCCATTGTATTAAGAAAACAGTGTAACTTGACTGAATATGATAGGTCCTTTTTTAATTAAATTAATAAAATGGTACAGTAGTCCCAGGCATGGTCAGGTGTTCTGTGTAGGGACAGTTATTTAAGGATGTGAGAAAATTTCAGAGAAAGATATTGAAGATATTCATACTGTGTGCAACTAATGAAAAAGAAATTAGTTAAGTAATCTGAAGATTGTGATAAGTCTGCCCACTCCCAAAGGGAAAGAAATGTGGAAGCATCTCAAAGATGCCAAGCCTAACCTATTTCATATTAGGTACATTTTGTTAGTAAACTGTGCCCATTTTCAGTGCACTTTCAAGTACCTTAGGTTAGCAGAATACCTGTATATGAGAAGAAAATTCTTGATTTAACCATCTTTTGGGATGTGTTCTGAACCTCAGACATCTTTTTGTAAATTGTCTTTTAAAGCTTGTATTTTGTATGTTTTTACAGTTGCATTTTAATCATTCAAACTCTAGTGCACATGAAAATGGCCATTTATGGATTTTACTGCAGAGTACATTTTGATGCTTTTATCTGGTTCCTTTTTACAAAATAATACCTTTATTAATTTGACATTTACTTCGATTAAAACTGTAGTGCTATTTTATACATGAAAGCTGTCATCATTGAAAGGTTTTTGTGTATTAAATTTTCCCCCATAAACCTCCGATATTTGACAGTCTGCGTTGAGAGGCCATAACTTTTGCTGGCAAGATAAAGTTGGTTGTTTTTGACTGAAGAAAGCAGAGTGGGTAATTTTGTTGTTACCATATGCACTTGTAGCACAGACCAAATTTACTTTGGGGAACAATTGGGAATATGATGTGAGGCTTATGCTTGATACGCAGATAGGTTATTTTTACTGGATTTTGAGATTAGAAATCAATAAATGTAGAGGCAAGAAATTGGGATATATTAGGGCTGCTGTACTCTTGAAGGTAAATTTCAGTTGTTCCTATCAGGATATAAAATTTTATCTTTCATTGGATATCCTTTATTGGTTGCCCTGGTCCCTTCTTGTGGAAAGCATACTTGAGGTTGATTCTGATCATGAAACACAGAAGTCCCTTTGTTCTTTCTCTCAAGTTGCCACCCCACCCCTTACCTGCCCCAGCATATGACATTGCAGTAAAAGTACTACCTATGACTGAATTCGATGGCTAACTTTACTTTTTCTGGGATATCTTTGGATGAAAAAGGTGACGTTTGAGGAGGTTGATGGTGCTGGAGGGAGGTTGATTTTCCTTCCACACCATTCTGCTAACCTTGTTCTGAAAAGGTGTTACATTGTCCATACAATAGTCTTCTTCCAGGCTGGTATCCCATTAAGTGTGGTCTCATGTTGCAAAATAATGCAATCATGAGTACAGTACTGCCTTGCTCTTTTTGAAGAGCAGAATGGTACACAACATTCCATTATACATAATGCTCTTAGACTTCCTTACTATGCATTGTCCTTTTAGCTTCCTTTTTGGGGGAAGCTATGCCATTGATATGGGCCTTCGGTGAAGGTCAGACAAGTTCCCTAGCAGCCATCTTCTTGTGGAAGGGGTCATGAATCTTTATGGCCCGTCCTTGACTAGGAAGGAAGGGAAGGGGAAGAAAAGAGGGTTAGGTTGCTGAGATCAGCATTCTTCCTCCTGCAGCAAGCTGGGGGATGCCTATTGTGTAATTGGGCAACAGGGGCCAGAACCTTGGGTGGTCTGTTCATCCTTTGGGACAGCTACAGAGTTCTCAGTGATGTTTGCCTTCCCTATCTCATATTGATCCCGGTATACAGTAGTTGCATTTTCCTGGTGGAAAATGTGACAGGAGGCGGGAGGCCTGTCACTGATCTGTATCCTTTGAATTCAAGATGGAAATCTCATGTTCCAGGTTGGCTTCTATCAGAGGGCAACTTCTTGCTTTCTTTAGACCTAAAAGATGTCTATTTTCAGATATCCATCTGCACTTTAGGAAGTTGCTTTACTTTGTCTGCAAAGGGACAGGTTACCGGTTCCTTATGTGCAACTCCACATATGTTGGTTTCAGTAGTGCCTGAAGTGACAGCAATTTCTACGGTGTCGATCCGCCAACACTCAGCATGCCTTTGATTGTGGGATTGAAGGAGGAACTCTTGTGGTGAATAGATGACTGGAATCAACTGTTCTTTGACGTTTCAAAAGTGGGGCGTGTTGCTACTGGTGTTTTGCTCACCAGTGCTAGGTTGTAACGGGACAGTCTCAGTGCATACACTTTCCTGCCTACTCTGCTGGGTAATCAAGCAAGTACTGGTTAATCCTGGTCATGGGATGACCCTGGTGACTCCATGATGGCCACAGGCTGAGTGGTACCTAAATCTTCTGTCCCATCTTGTAGAGCTGCCAAGAGAACTGTTTCTGTGGCCCACTCTGCTTCGTCTTCCCCACATGCTGTTATCACTAGCCTGTGCAGTCTCAGTCTTTGTAGTTGGAGACTATCCGGCACCTAATGCAAGGGAGGAGCTTTTAAAGGGTTGTGGAAAAGGTGTTTGGATCAGTCATGAAATCTGCTGCAGTTGTGTATCAGAAAAATTAGCCATCTTTTTTTATTGACATTGTTCAGTGGGTATCTGTTATGGAGTTACTATTCTGTCTGCCATGATAAGCTCCTCCCTATGTCAGTGGTTAAGAGCTACTGTTAGAGTTGGTTGTTGGAACTTGGTAAAAAGTTAACTGGTGTTAGGTTGCTGAGTAAAGAGAACCCCACTCTGTCACCAAGCTCTCTATGGCTGCAATTAAGACATTTTGCTGCAACCTTACTTTACCATATCAAGCTGAAAATGCTTTACATCTTTTTGTTTCGTGTATCTTGTTTGTATTTTTTTTTCAACATGGGCTTGAACAAGAAAAGTGAACAAAGAAAGGCGTGAAGGATATAAGTGGGTTTTTGGCCATGTTATTCCCTTGGTGATAGTGTCACCAGTTTTGGTCTTCTGTTTTGGTGCTAGGAACATGCTAGCTGGTCTGCATTGCAGATTTTCAGCAGTAGGAACCCAAAAAGATTTTTGCTGGTTTCCTAGAAGGGAACTACTGTCTTTGATACTACCAAATCTTCCTCTTGGACTGCCCCCTCTCTCTCCTTAGCTTCTTTTCACAGGAAATGGCTGCACTCGTCAGGGTAGGCAATTAGTCCTCGCTCTTCAACAGTGCAGTGCTGACACCGGTGCATCTCTCCAAGAAAGGCAATTTCATCGATGGCAGCTCTGCTGGAGTACTAATAGATGTTTCTACTCAGTACTGCAAGTGATCTATCTTTTACTGGTGTTTTAGCTAAGGAGCTCAGTGATGTAGTGATTGCCTTACCTGTGGGGATACCCCTGGAGCACCGATTACAAGTGTCATCTTTCTCCTCCACCTTGTCAAGCTCATCCTCTCTTACCTCCTCTGTCTGGGAAGAAGAGGTCTCAGAAGCCTTCTCACAAGAAGCTCTGGCAGACTTGAAGCGAGTGCAGTCATTCTTATGACATTGCTCACTTGTAGGGAGTCACCTGCTATGGGTAGAGGTGACAGACTTCTGAGCTCTCTTTAACCAACATCTGCCTAATTACCTACAAAACACCTTGATAGAGGTGTCCATGCTCATGGGAGCTTTAAGCAGTCTTGCCGACTAACTTCGGTCTCCAAAGTGGGATGTGACTCCTCACAGTCACAATTCTTTGGACCCATCTGGCAGCTCCTTTTGGTCAGAGTGGGATGCCAAAGGTACCTGGATGGCATGAGGTTGGAGGTTAAATGAGTGACTGGCTGGCTTTCTTTCCCTTTGTCCTTTCTTCCTTCCTCTGCAAGGCAGTTTTCTGGATAAGTATGTGCTGTTTGGACCATGGTGCAAATAGACTTTATCAGTTCTTCTTGGGTTCGTAAGGTGCAACTCCCTCCGCTCTCCCCTCTCCCAATTAACAAAGTGAGGGAGGGTTGCAGTGATACAGTTATCTAAATTCATAATGTTGGGATTGACTCTTGTGCTAATTGCCTTCCAATCTGAGCTACCCGATCTTTAGAACAGTACTTTGTTGTCGAAAGTTTAGGTCCTAGAGAATTCAAATGCTTCTCACTTTTGCTCAGCGCCATATCACAAGCATCCCTATGCTCAATTGTATAGGTTTTAACTCCCATGACAGAATGTGTAAAAGGTTACAGGAATAATTTTTCTAGTTCTCAGTTGTGACCAGGATCAGGCCATTGATTCAGCTTGTCAGTCAGTTTCCCCACGCTTACCTACCTACCACCAGTTAGCTACGTTGTATTCCTAGAAAATTTGAATTCCCAAGTATGCTGCAAGAAATGAAGCCGCATGCCTAACTGAGTCTGCAAGTACTGTCCCAGTTTATACAGTTACACACAGATTGTGTTGATAATCTGTCACTTATTCATGTATGACTTCCTTGTAGTCACAAATACCATTTAATATCAAATTCACTATAACTTTGGAGTGATTTGCACCCAAGGGGAGTTATGATTGATAAATGCGTCTGCCCCGGCCAGGATTACAAACGGCTTGTCTAGTGATTATCAAAGTCAAATAGATGATATTTGACTTTTTAACAGTCATACTGTAGAATAGATATGATAGTCATCGGACCGCCTGTATTACGTAATCGCGTAGTGTGTAGGTACATATTTTAGTCAGATGGTCTAGGCCCTTTTAACACGAAATTGAGTCGAACCCTGTTTAGGTGGTCTGAGATGTTTCAGGAATACTTAATTTTGAATGAATATTTTGAATTTATCCCCATGTTCACTTATCACTTTATCGTATCATGTTACTATTATCGATATGGTATTTACACAGCGACTTAACATTGTCACAAAGCTCCAAGAATGAAATTGGAAAATACGCGTGCGTGGTAATTGACAAATTCTTTTGGAATTCAGGATTTCCATACACGCTTCCAGAGACGTCGGTTTCTACAACAAAGTCGAGTGGCGACCGAAAGATTGATGTTGAAGGACAGTAGGTTAGGGTGGTTGGTTATCTTTTTGTGAGGGTAAGGTCCTCCTCCCGCAATGAAAAGGTAGTGGCATGATTCAAACACGAGGTTCGGATCCTCTTTCGAATCCTTTGTTCCGCCGGTGACGATTGGGCACGGTGCGAGTTCCTTCAAATAGCAACAGTACGGTGATTTCACGCAGACTCTTGGGGAACACCAAATGGAGTACAGCGTTCAGAATTTTTTTTTTTACTGGCTCTTCTGTTATAAATAGGATTTTCTCTTTCTCTCTGTCTCCTGTTATAAATAGAATTTCTCTCTCTCTCTCTCTCTCTCTCTCTCTCTCTCTCTCTCTCTCTCTCTCTCTCTCTCTCTCTCTCTCTCTCAGCTGTATGTTGAAATTTAGTTAGTATATGATAAATGAACATTTACCAGCTTGTTTTGTACGTTTTTAGCCACACACACACACATTATATATATAATATATATATATATATATATATATATATATATATATATATATATATATATATATATATATATATATATATATATGGCAAACATTTTCTGTTAAAACAGAATTCCATCAAATTTAAGGAGCCCATACTATATATATATATATATATATATATATATATATATATATATATATATATATATATATATATATATATATATATGACAAATATTTTCTGTTAAAACAATTCCATCAAATATAAGGAGCCCATATAATATATATATATATATATGTGTGTGTGTGTGTGTATGTATATATATAAAGAGAGAGAGATAGAGGTAGCAGTAGGCTTTACTGGCCAGGTATTCGATGGTCTTTCTTTTGGAAGACGTTGAACCGAATTTGTTGGAGAATTCCAAAGCATGGTAGTAGATAAATAAGAAGTCTCCGAACCTAGCCATCAAGGATAGTCGTTTTGTATAGTGTAAATTATGGAGAAATTTGCAAAACGTTTTATACGTTTGTGTATGTAATTAGGAAACATGAAATGGCTATTATGTCCAATTTGCGGTATGCTTCATATATTCTTTCCGACCGTATGTATGTTAGCTCCCGTGAAATCAGTCGGGCGAATGGTTGTCTGTGGGTCATATGATGACTGGGGGATGCCCAAAAGGTGTAGGGCATCCTTTGTGGTAAGCAGTAGGCCCCTTAGATGAGAGGACTTGAAAAATAAAGGAAAGGCGGCAATAAGAAATTTTTTTTTTTTTTTTTAAATTCAAGGGACATTTTCCTTAGCTATTGCTTAGTTTTATTTGATGTAGCGGGACCAAATAGAAAACGATTTTTGTAGCTAAAGAACTCACAAAAGAGTATCTGTAAAGCTACTGTGGACAGGTATGAGATCTAAACCAGAAGTTTGAGTTATTTTGAATTTAAAAAAAGAGTAATATATCTTTGCTTCAGTCCTGGAAAGAGGGGTTGGTGAAGAAAGCAATATTCCCAATTTATATATATACAGGTATTATATATATATATATATATATATATATATATATATATATATATATATATATATATATATATATATATATATATATATATTATACAGTATATATAATATATGACTTTTTTATCACATCACCGTGATTCATATTCAATCAGTAAGCTACAAACGTCCTTTAATATCCAATTCGCTCTACCTCGGAAATATATTTTCATATATGTTACTGAAGGGAATTTATGTACATAATTTATATATATACTATATATATATATATATATATATATATATATATATATATATATATATATAGTCTATATTTTATACACACACAATACATATGTTTGTATATGTATGTATGTATGTATGTATGCATAATATATATACATGTATATATTATCTATATCGTGGTAAATTTAAAGAGGGTAATTTGAAAGAATATCCCCATGTTTATGAAGACGGGAACGCAAAAGTGCTGAATCTCAACCAGTATGCCCACACCTTTACGGACGATGATGATCTTTACAGCGTGGGATGAGCGATAGGTATCTTGGATAAAGGGGACTAAAAATTCTCGGGACATATTGTTGCTTTGTATAACCAGGGAGGAGTAAGGTTGGGTTTGGATTGAACTGACTTGACAAATTGAATACATTATGACGAAAGGATTGATAGAAAATGAATACCATAAATCATATGTTTATGAAACCCTTCTGTGACAAGCTTGAAGGTAAAGAGAAATATGCAGCATGTAGAACACATGGATCTAGGAAAGGCTCATGAAAGAATAATGGTAGTCAGTGTGGAGAGTATTGCGGATAATACAGCATAAAAGACCAGTTGTAGCGAACGACCGAAAGTTTATGATGGAGGCCAATTTGTATAAGAATATGTCGATAGGTGAGTGTCTGGTTGGGTGTACAAGTCGATGTGAGACAAGGGCGTGTAATTTTTCCAGTGCTTGTTTTTATCTTGAAAGATAGCGTGATACTAGAAATCGAAGAGATTATTGAATAGTGGTGTAAATATGTGGATATGAAAAAATGTTTATGAATGGAGAGCAGAAGTATTGATGTTTGCAGATGATACATTGCTTATTGGGGATAGTGAAGTGGAACGTCAGAAACTAACGAAAGAGTTTGACAGAACAGGAGTCAAGAGTAATGTGAACAAGAGTAAGATCTTGAGGGTAAATGGAAACTTGGGAGGTTGTGCTGCGAAAGTTAATGGAAGAATGGAGGTTGTTAACGTGTTTAGGTATTCGGAGTGATGTAGTGGATGGTGGTAGTACGATGAAGATAAGCCGAGTCCCAGAATAGGTGAGAGAGATAAAGAGTGAGTATAGTTATTGGATATGTGACATTATTGCCAATCTTTAATAATTCGAAGGATGTAGATGAAGCGAGAGAGAAAGAGAGAGAGAGGTAACAGAAATCCCTCAGAGGCAAAGGGGAGGAGGCAAGGGGGAGGGGTAGGGAGGGGGACATATAAGATTATAAAGCACAATAACACGTGGCATTTCACGCCTGGGTCGTCTCCCCCTCCATATTGTCGGTGCACGAAAGCGAGTAAACGATGGCGGGCGATGCTTCAGTTAGACGACTCCTCTCTCTCTCTCTCTCTCTCTCTCTCTCTCTCTCTCTCTCTCTCTCTCTCTCGTGTGCTGGTATCCTCTCCCTCCCTCCCACTTATGTGTAGGTCTCCCTTGCCATTGTGTAGTTAATCTCCGCTTGTCTCCACGGTGTCCTTGCTGTATGGAAATTGTTTATATTTGGGATTTAGCATTTCGGATGTTTTTTGTTTGTGCTATGCTGTCTTAGCATATAAAGTTAAGCTGGGTGGCTTTTTAAGGATTTTATTAGTTTTGCCCAGATGATTTTGTTGTAAATTGTTTCAAGTTACTTTTCGTCAATGTTGTGTCTTTTTTTAAGACCCGTTAGAGGATTTTTGTTAATTTTTTGTCGCTGTATTCTGACGATCATCTTTGTTGTTGTTCGAAATCCCGATCAACCAGCTGCCTAATTCTTTACTTCGGCACAACAGTCCGCAAACGACTCCCGTCCCAATGCAAATTTCGTCGGTTCGTACGCGTAACTTGGGAAGCTGGTCAATAAATAATCCTACGAATAAAACCTCGACATGTCACTTTGAAGCAATTAGAGTTTCTGTGGGGTCATAATATTGACGGATTAACAGCAATATCTGCACGCCACCACTTACCGTGCATATAAAAAAGGCTGACGGCTACTCGACGTAACCTTGTCTTTTGGGGCTAATTCACCTCGATACCTTGGCTGTTTATTCGATTTTTTTCCAGTCATTGTACCACGTAAAGGCCTTTTCAAAATATCTGGAACGATCTTACATAACTACAGCCGTGTACGATTTTTATAGGTTTAAAAGGTTTCCAGCGGAATAATGACACGAGAAACGTGGAGCTCGTAATATGGCAACAGAGGACGTTTCCCAAGCCGGACCATTCGCGCTCTTTTGAGCTCAAACAAAGGAATCATCGGGCGCGGAGGGCAAATTGATGTTCATAACGCAGACTACAACTAATATTTGCGTCATCACAACCGCCTCTCGCTTTTTGGCGGAACAAAGGCACATATGAGCTGTGATAGAGGGGGAAAGAGCCCTCATTTTCCTCTCTTCCTCATGTCGGCGGCATCTCTTTGTAAAGATTCCCCGAGGCCCTTTTATTAAGGCCTCTCACCCATGATACGTCTCCCCTCGTATCCCCCTCCTCTCCCCTTCCCTCCCCGTGTCTCCCACCCTCTCAGAGAGGACATACTTACCCGCTGAAATACACCGGCCGGATTTTTTTTATTGTATTCTTTATTGATGCGTTTATTGTTAGCAATAAGTGTCATTCGTTTGTGACGTCATTGTGCTGTTATTGTGGTTTATGGGTAGCCATCATTGGGGGGTAATCGCCTGTTAGACGGTTGTTACAACTGGTCTATGATTTCTTTTTCGGGGGTGTGGAGGGGGATCAACTGCGATATTGAGAAGCTGGTTATTGGAAATCAACAAACCAAGTGTTTTCCATTAAGCCAAATGAAAGAAACGCTTATTGATAGAGATGGGGAAAAGGAGGAATTGAAGTTCGCTGTTTCCTGGAGTTAGTGATTGAACACTCTCTCTCTCTCTCTCTCTCTCTCTCTCTCTCTCTCTCTCTCTCTCATTTGTCTTCAAGCCTTTTGTCTCATGCACTGTAGCATAGCTCTTTGGAAAGACTATCGGAAATCAGTTATTGATTTAATTGAATTCGGCGTTCGAGTGCATGACCGCGTGCTGGTATGCCCTATGTTCCCGCTAGATAGAGCTTTCTTTCGCTCACTCGGTGTTGCTCAGTAGCTGTTAATGGATGATAATGGTGACCTCTTTTGACTGCGTTTCTTCACATATTCGGTGACTGATTATTTGCATAAATTGTCAGATCATGGAAATTCTCTTTTTACCTCAGTTTTCCTCAGCTCTTATAGTCTTACTTTGAATGGGCAGGTGTTAGGCATCTATCTGCCCCTGGTTAGCCAGGATAAACCATTAGGTAGGTTGGCCGTGTCATTGACCGTTGTTATGTATATCGAGTGTTATGTATAATGCCGGGGAGGGGTAAGCCAGCATTACGTTATAAATGTCTCTTTCGTAATTTACGCCTATCCTTGATTAATTCTCAAGGGTTATGTTGTTAGACGGGTATATCTTAAGTACCGGTTAAATTGAATTATGTATTGGACATGATCTTTGCGAAACCATAATTTTTAAATAGTATATATCGGTGGAAACTAAAATCCCGTAAGTCGTGATAGTCAGTGCTTTTTTGTTCCTTATGATAGCTCACCCCTCCAGCACAACC
This sequence comes from Macrobrachium rosenbergii, assembly GCF_040412425.1. Classification (NCBI taxonomy): domain Eukaryota; kingdom Metazoa; phylum Arthropoda; class Malacostraca; order Decapoda; family Palaemonidae; genus Macrobrachium; species Macrobrachium rosenbergii. The sequence continues at coordinate 42,020,325 of NC_089756.1, read as the reverse complement.
AGTACTGAAAAGAAAGTAACTCCAGAGGTGTTCTGGTTTCTTTCACAGAACTTCCTGTACGTATCGGTTTGCGCTTTCTGTATTTCGATCATTTGTCTTAAAGTAATTTTTTCTTTAAAGTTTCCTTGAGCCTGTTCCCCCGGGCCCCCTTCTCTCTCTCTCTCTCTCTCTCTCTCTCTCTCTCTCTCTCTCTCTCTCTCTCTCTCTCTCTCTCTCTCTCTCTCAGGGCGAACGAATACAAACCGTAAACGACCAATTAAATCACAAATTTAGGTCGTGGTGCAACGTTTAATACCGGTGGTAATGGCGTAGTCGGGTTAAGCTCTCTCTCTCTCTCTCTCTCTCTCTCTCTCTCTCTCTCTCTCTCTCTCTCTCTCTCTCTCTCTCTCTCTCTCTCTCTCTCTCTCCCCGGGGCCCTAATAACATCATCAGTTGTGTCAGTGGCAAGGATATGAACTGAACCTCGCTCCTCTCGCCCCTGCCATCTTGACTTAGAGGTGGGAGAGCATTGCACTCAACAAGAGGCATAAATGGGCATTTTTGTTTAGGTTGTGGAAGGGGGGGGTGATTTTAGAGGAGTTGCGATATAGAATGTGGGTATTCCATGATCATTTTCTTTTGAAGAGGTAGACCAGTTGGAACTAGGAATTGAGTAGAGGAAGGGAGGTTGAAGACTTCAGAAGGGTATTCGTTGGGCATTAAGATTCAGATTTAGGAGTTATGTGGTGTGATATTGAATAGGGCATTTAGAAAAAGAGGTAGGCCAGTGGGAGAGAGTTCGGTAGAGCTGCATGACCCATTGTGGATGTTCATTGGGCATTGAGCAAAAAAGAGGAAGTAGTTTCAGTCTGAAGTTATTTCTGCAATGAATTAAAAGGAAGGCAAATGGGAGACCACTACACTGTGGGGATTCATGGATCATTAAGAAGCAAAAAAAGATGAGTTAATTAGTTATGTTGTCTGATGTCAGTAGACATTCAGGAAGTCAGTACATGGGCCTTTGAAAGTATGTTGTTCATTCCAGTTATTGGAAATTGGAAAAAAAAAGCATGCGGGAAGTTAGGTCGATGCAAGAATTGAGGTTACGAGATATGGGCATTCCTATGCTTATTTTGAATTATTGGAGCGGTAATTGGGCATTTCTGGTGAGTTTTGTGCCATAGCGTGAGCAACCATTAATTTTTTGTTTTTATTTATTTTTGGAGAGGAAAGGCAATTTTAATTTCCAGTCCTTGCACATGGGGTACCTGATTTGTAGATGCATTTAGTGAGCATATATATATATATATATATATATATATATATATATATATATATATATATATATATATATATATATATATATATATTCTGTGGAGGAAGTAACTGGAGATGTCAGGATTTATGCGGTCCAACGTGTGTTTTCGTACAGATTATTTTGGAAAATGTTGTGTGAATTGCTGTTGGTACATTCGACATCCGTCATTTGATTAGTACATATAATGTAATTGTGATATCCTTCTTTTGAAATTGGAGTTATCCTCTCTGGCCAGCGAAGGGTGCTATGTTAGAGAAAATATCTTGT
>NC_089756.1:42003761-42013761 GCF_040412425.1 Macrobrachium rosenbergii | reverse complement strand
AGTAGAACTTAAACCTAGATTGTCAATGTTGTGGTAAAGAAATTCTTTTCAGATTAGCAAGACTTTATACTAGCAAGCTATGTGCTTGAGCACTGTCTTAAGTAAGAGCACAGGGGCTATTCGTTTATTTTCTTCCTTCACAAATGACAATTTCTAATGGTGTTCAATCAGGGAAAGAGCTTAGCACAGTTCATATTTTTGTTAATTTTTACCCCCGATTACTAACTCGGCGTCACTGTGAAAGGTCTGTTGTAGGCTGGTGCACACATTCATGTGGGCTTAATACAATAGTACTTATAAAATGAGTGTGCGCGTGACGTATTAAATATCACGAAGAAACTTTGTTATGAAATCGTTGAGATATTCAAGTTTCATTCGCAACGTTCATATTTATGAGTAATATCTGATTACTGATGGAGACGTTTCCATGACACTTTTACCATGTACGCCTTGTTCCCTCGGAAGGTTGTCTCCTGCAAATATTTTTTGGGATGAGGTTGCAAGCGCCATTGGCTTCCCCAACCTGGCTGCGACCCACCGGAATTGAATAAGCAACAGATACTTAATTCACTGCTCAGGGCAATACAGGTAACTTTTCAGGAAGCGTGCCCAAATCTACCCCCCCCCAACCTTCCACTTGGCGGGGTTGAGAGTAAGTAGGGAGAGAATCTTATATCACTGGGATATGGGGAGAGGGAGGGATATTGAAGGTGGGTGTTAAGAGGGGGAGGGCGGACGGTGTTGATATTAGGGAGAATTTTCCGAACCCCAGGGGGTGGGAAGGCGGAGGTGGAGGCGTTAGCAGGGGGTTAATGGATATTATATTGCGATAGTTTTTAATGCGTCCGTGTTTGTGTGATGTAATCTTTTGTCTCGGCGAGTGCTGGTCATTGTGCAACTCTTAAATGTTTATTATGTATGATGAAGAAAATGTTTGCTTAGAATGAGAAAGGTTACGTTTGCTTTCAGACGAAGAAAATGTTTGATTTATAGTCATTGAAATATTTGCTTGGAGTGAGATGTACAGCTAAAATGTGTGATGCCGCATATCAAGAATGTTTTGGTTTTCTTATGTCCAATGTGTATTTAAAGAAATCTACTAGTTTCCTGCTTTTGTATAAAACCGTAAATCATGCAAAATGCTTTAACTGTCGAAGCCTGTGATTTCTAATTGCCATCATAAAGTAGATGATTAGAAGCTTATTTGAAAGGTGTAAAAGGCCATATTTGAAATAATAGGTGGAAGATTTTATTTAAATACAGATGTAAGGTTAAGACATTTATTTAACGTTGAGAGTAGGACAGATAGCAATTAATGGGGGAAAGTAGACATATTTATATATTGAAACTTTTTTAGAATACAATGTAAGTAAAAAAAATGAAAAAATATCAGCGATTATTATCACTGATGATCAAAACCTCACCATCATGATAAACCTCGCATGTCACGTTCATTATGTCATCATGAAAAGAACTTACAGAAATTCACTATCATGGTAGACAAATGCAGTGTTATGTGGGATCTTGATAATTCGATTCACGAATCCAGATAACCGGCAATTACTTTCTGGCTGATAACGAGAATAATTAATATTCATTCTGCGAGGGCACGCCATTCGTGGCGTAAGAAGGTAGCGGGGTCTGCCAAGGTAAAAAGAAAGTAATTAACGAAGGAAAAGGATTAAAATTGAAGAAAAGAATAAGAGATGAAATGATAAGCATTTAATTGAGAATAAATAAGTATACGCAATTATTAGTAATGATAAGTGTAGGAGGAGAATATCTAATTTGTTCAACAAGAAAAAAGTAAGTTTAGAGGAAGAATAAAAAGTGATAATTAATGAGAGAAAAAATTGAGAATGCAATAGTCATTATGTTTGCTGTGGCTGTGCGAAGAAAACTGTCTTGGATGATAATGAAGACAAATGGTGATGATCTCTACATGGTAGTGGTTTGGAATGATAATGAAGGTGGGATAATGATGGTTTCGGAAATGACCTCTCTCTCTCTCTCTCTCTCTCTCTCTCTCTCTCTCTCTCTCTCTCTCTCTCTCTCTCTCTCTCTCTCTCTCTCTCTCAGGTTAAATTAGCTAGCAAGGAAGGAAATTACTGCACGTTTATGGTGTGGGAAACTGGCTTGCGTAGGCCGTCGGAAGGGGAACACCTTGTAGATTAGTGTTCATTTAGATATAGGCTTTAACTGTTAAGTGAAGGGGATTAGAACTTATATTTTCGTGATCTTTTTTATCATCATTGCAGTGCATTTATACGTGATAATGGCCTTAAAAATTTGGTCATCCATCATTGCAGAAAGTGACATTCAAGACCGTTGCCATAGCGTTAGAAGAGATTTCTTTCAAATTTGTGTGAATGTGTTGTATTTTAAGTACACCTGCACCTAATTATATATATATATATATATATATATATATATATATATATATATATATATATATATATATATATATATATATATATATATATATATATATATATATATATATATATATATATATATATAAGTGTGATGATGTTATAAATTAACAAAGAATTAATATGTGAACTTTTAAAACATATATGAACACAATTTTAATATATATATATATATAATTAGTTTGTATGTATACAAACAAACTAACACATATATATATATATATATATATATATATATATATATATATATATATATATATATATATATATATATATATGTGTGTGTGTGTGTGTGTGTGTGTGTGTGTACATACATACAAACTAATTATATATATATATATATATATATATATATATATATATATATATATATATATATATATATATATATATATTAAAATTGTGTTCATATATGTTTTTAAAAGTTCTTGTGAAGCCATATTAATTCTTTGTTAATTTATAACGCATCATCCGCCGTCGCCCTTTGTATCTTGCCTGGTTCTTCCACCCCATAGAAAGGGTTACCAAGAAAGCGGAGGGCGCATGGAGAGAGAGAGAGAGAGAGAGAGATTACCTTGTTTGTGGAAGCCACTTAAAAAGTGAGCATTATAATCGCATTAGCACGCGGAGGGTCAAATAAAGGGAAGAAAAAAATCTCATTATTGCGGCCCGGAAGTGGCAATAGCGGGAGAGTTCATATGTACATGTATATATGTACGGGAATTTAATGTTTCCCCTAATGGCCACGATGGAGGAGGGGGGGGTGAGGGGGCGCTGTAGGATGATTCCCTGACGAGACCAAACAGGCGGGCACGACACCAATTACGACTCGCAGCCATTTAGCAGGCAGACGTTAAATGATTAATGAATATCACCGGAGGAGTAGTCCAAAATATATGAGATAATCAGCATGTGGTGCTAGCCAATCAGAGAGCGCTCAGCAGGTTGCCTCGCGCGCTCAATAGGTGGCACTGGATGGGCCTGCCCCCTCTGGTGGCTCACTCCCCCACCCACTCCCCTTTGTCTGTGTTCGTCACTCACGCGCAGTAAAAACCTCAGTGGAGTCTTAGTTACCATTCTTGGTAAAGCAGTCTTTTATCAGCTGTACTTTTGTCAATCGTATTTTTCGTTATTTACAAGACATATTCACCAAGAATATATGACTAAGGTATTGGTATTTGTAACAGACTGGAAGAGGTGCCATTCAAAGACCGCATGGGATTGAGTTGGGGAATGGTATGTATTACTAATAACCCTTGGCCAGGGGCGTCAAATTGTATGCTTTACATGGTGAAAGGTATAATTAACTAAGGAATCCCCAGCCTCCCCAATCCCAGGCCCCAGGGGGTGGCCTCGCTCCTTGGAGGGGAGGGCCGAACGCAAGTGATCCATCTCACGGTGTCAAAGAGGAACCGAAAGCGCATTAGGTGATTGTTTAGGGTTCCTTGGGTACCTGCCGCAATTAACTTCTTCACAGGTGCGTTTCTTGGGAAATTTTCTGACCCGCGTGTTACGTTATGGTTGGGCAAAAGGGTTGGGAGCCGAGAAATGAAGCTTGAAAGGGCAGTGTAGGATCAACCTTCAGTTGGCATCCGGCCCTTTTTTGAAAAAATAGATTTTTATTTGTCTTGAAATTTTCTAAGATCGCGGTCTGTCATTATTTCATGTCATGGATTTTTAGTTTTTTTTATGATAGCTTATTATTTGTTCAGCCTCTCGTACCAGGATCGTTTTTTCACTGCCGTTACACAGGTGTTTTTAGTTCTTTGTCATTGTTTAATAATTTGCAAGTTATATCCATTATGCAAAATAGGCATAATAAATAAGATAAATTTTCCAGTGGAATATTTCTAATACAGAAACAGATAATATAGTCCATACCTTCATTCTGTTAAGGTCGTAGCTTGATATTTACATAGACTTTATTATTATTATTATTATTATTATTATTATTATTATTATTATTATTATTATATTATTATATTATATATCGCCTTGCTCGTAAGAGCCTCTTCAGCCCTGTGCGCACCAGGCGTCACATTCACTCGACTTGGCGTTATTTATAACATTTCTTTTGAGCTTGTGGGGTTCTAAGCCTGGATTTTCCGGGATCCTAGCATAATAAATAAAGTGCAATTGTGAGTAGAGTCGAAATGAATGTGCAGTGGGCATAAGGGTTGGTTTGACGCTTTGCTGGTGAGGGTATGATGCGCCCCCATGGTGAAGATGCCATGAATGTTCCTCCAAGGACCAGGCTATATATGGTCTGCTGTACATGCCTGAGCTTTTCGACTGTAAAATAAATATAATTTGTTTGTTTTACAAAATCATATCATACTATAGCTATCTCTATATATATATATATATATATATATATATATATATATATATATATATATATATATATATATATATATATATATATCATATACAGTTCTTATTACTAATACGCATTCCTCGACGGAGTTAAATTACTAAACTTATTATAATACTGTCTCTCAGTTTTTCGGTTTTCACGTTTTTAATGCTGAAATGCAGTCATTTAAAACCAAACATTTGTGGGAAAGCAAATTCCTGTCGTATACCCTCGTTTCGTTGTGTGTAGTTTGTCCATCGAGCTCCTGTTAAAGTGTGACGTTCTTGAAGGTTGCAGACAGCCAGACAGAATTTGCCCAAATTCGCTGTAGTCAAGCAAGTGGCTCTTTAGCACCGATGGTGTCTTCAGTAATGTTTTTACGTCGGATTTTTCTTTCCAAATTGAGTTTGAAATTATGCCCCCCGCCCCCACATACCACGCTGTCTTCTGTCTTGTGCCAGTAAGACTGAACTCTTGTCTGAGATAAGTCTTCATCTGCTTTTCAGGGCCTAACATGCTTCTCCCATATCTACTAATACTCGACTCAGTACTTCTCACCACATGCACGAGCCATCTCAGGGATAATTGTAGTATAAATTGCAATGATGGGTTTATATATATATATATATATATATATATATATATATATATATATATATATATATATATATATATATATATATATATATATATATATATATATATATATATATGTCTGTATATACATATATATATATACTCTGTATATATTATATGTGTGTATATACATATATATATATATATATATATATATATATATATATATATATATATATATATATATATATATATATATATATATATATATATATATATATATATACTCATAGGGTTTGCAAATGGAAGATGGCTTTGATCTTTCATTGGCTAGATAATGACATTGGATTTTCGACTCACTTATCATGCGCTCGTAAAATCTTTTGCAAAATTTGTAGATGGGCTGACTTTGGCGCTTGAAGCGAAAATGTCCATACACATGAAAATAAGCTAGAAGTTACTTTTTGTTCGTGTTTCGTACTGTGTTTTTCTTAAATTCTCATATATATATATATATATATATATATATATATATATATATATATATATATATATATATATATATATATATATATATATATATATATATATATATATATATATATATATATATATATATTATATATATTATATATATCGTGTCTCCGTACTGTATTTACAATTTTTCTCGTACGTGATTTTATTAATTTTCGTTTGCTCCTCATGCCTACTTAAGCGTCGTTGTTGTTTATTCTCTGCTGTTCCTCGTGATTTCCCGTATTTTTCTCTTTTCTATAATGTCCATCTTTTGTTTTTCCTTATTAATTTTTCGTCATTGTTTATAGTTATCTCGCGACATTTTTCTCCGCCCGGAACTCTCAGCCGTTCTCCATCTCACATTCTTCCTCATGACTTCCTTCTCTCCTCCTCCGTGTCTCCTTTCTTCTACTTCTCATCCTCGCCAGCCTTCTCGATTCCTCCCGAATCCTCACCCTCTCGTCCCCTTTATTTCACCCCTCTCCTATACCACTCCCCTCCTCCTTCCCTCCTCCCCTCCCCTTCTCTTCGTCCTCCTCCGCCAACTCATTAGCTCCAAATGTCATTAATTAAATAGGCGGTAATTAAACAGCTTCGTGGAGCAGCAAGATTCACCGTTGGCGCTGAGAGAGAGAGAGAGAGAGAGAGAGAGAGAGAGAGAGAGAGAGAGAGAGAGAGAGGCGGAGTCACTCTTCCTGGTAGGAGAAGAACTTTTATATGAATCGTGTTTAATTTGTTCTCAAGTGGTCTATGTCTAAATTATATCAGTGCCAGTAAATTGCCTCTTGGCCCTCCCCTCCCCCCTTTCCCCACATGTACCTGTCTCTCTCTCTCTCTCTCTCTCTCTCTCTCTCTCTCTCTCTCTCTCTCTCTCTCTCTCATAACATTGTTGCGTGATGCTACTTCATCAGTTCTTACGTTCGTTAGCCGAAGGCGGTGCCTAATTGTTCCGTTTTCCGTTTTTGAGAACTCCATGCACATCCATCAACTGTAATAGCTGCCAGTTTAAAAAATTTCATTTGTTATTGGCTACAAAGTGTTAACTGGTTCACTCTTGTTTTCGTTGTTCACGAGACTAAAGCTTCCGATGATATTCTTGTCTAACGTCGGCCCTTAAGTTCGGACGTCTGGACTCGGACAGCAAACTTGAGGCAGAGGTTTTTTTTTTTTTCCCATCAGTATTGCCAGAAAACAAGTGAGGACTCTGTTAGCTTGCTGCTTTATTGGCAGAATTATTTTTGGATGGTTATATCTGTCGTCGGCTCTGGTCATTCCCATTGGTCGAGTGTACATTAGTTGCAGCTCTCTCTCTCTCTCTCTCTCTCTCTCTCTCTCTCTCTCTCTCTCTCTCTCTCACACACACACACACACACACACACACACACACACACACACACACACACACACACACACACACACACACACACACTTGAAATCTTGCTTTTAACAGTGAATCGTCCTGTATTGAAACATTTCATCGGTGTTTATTGCAAACTGATACTTGTATTTTTTTCCCTTAATAACCGTAATATTGTTATCCTCAGCGAGGTTTCTGTAGTTTTATGACTTTACAATGTCGACCGATCTGCATCGTTCCTTAGTAACATACGTTGTAATACTCACGAGGCCTGTTGTAATTATATGTGCCAGAATGATTAGCTGAACTTTAAGCTGAAATGTGTACAGTCTTTGTCGTAGTCAAGATGGAACTGGACACCAATGCAGTTTAATTTTAGAGGGAAGGACTCATTTGTTATTTGATTTTAAAGTTGATGTATTTCTCTATTTATTGACCCGATATGTCGTTTATATCAGTGATCATGTTGCAAAGACCGATGGCACGGGCTGTCCGATTTTGTTACCTGGCCCAGATTTAGTGGAGCAAGAATGAAATCAAGAAAAATGGCAAAGGTAGATCTGAAAATAACGAAGTTTAATAATAACCTTTACGAATATGTGTTTTTCGAACGCGGCACTTCCGTCATATGTTATTTTATTCTTAGTGGGTCCTTGAAGATTTCCGTTGTCAGTTTGTTAGAAGGTGCTAGTATTGCAAAATGAGTCGTCTAGCTGCAGTTTAGTGTGCAATTACTGAGATTTACTTAATTCTTAAAGAAAAAGCCTAAGGAACAAAAGCCGTTGGCCTGCCTGGCAAGCGCTTGAAGAATAGTATATCAAACTGTGTAAGAGAGAGGAAAATTAAAGAGATGCCTGTTTACTTGAAATCGAATATCACATTATCTATTGCCTGACATCGTAAAAAGTAGTTTTACGCTGCAGTTCATTATCTTAACACTTGACATTTCACTCAATATACTGGAAGACAACTTGCTGTTTAGAAACACACGGGCTACATTTATTGATACTGAAAATCATGAAGTATTCTGTAGATATGGATATACCAAAGTATTTAATGTAATAATATCATTGTATGTAACGGGCTTCATTCTGTTGTAATTTCTGACGAATTTAAAGATCTGAAAATCGGCATACTGTTTTTTCAGACATTTCATGGTGGGGTGGGGGGGGGGAATGTTCTTTTCGTTTTATTGCTGCTCGTGTTTCCAGTGCACGTCGAACCAAGTCAAGGTTGTATTTTAGCCTTATCTCCAGATCCGGCCATCGTTAGGGCCAACAGAACACGGAAGATCTGTTGGTGTTGATAAGTCAGCACGAATGCTGTAAAATAAGTGCCCTTGTTTTTTCTTGTCAGTTTTGTTGCTGTGGCAGTTAAGTATTTATTTATTAATGTGTTGATTTATTTTCATTTATTTGATTCTATAATAATAATGATAATAATAATAATAATAATAATAATAATAATAATATGCTTCTTTTGAAAGCTATAACCATGTTAGTTTTTTAGATGTGAGAACACGCATTTTGAATTAGGGTACTAATGCCTACTTTTATAATATTCATGAAATGTTCTGATAACAAGGGGTTTTGCCCGCCATTCTTGTGTGATTAACGTCTTAACCTCTCCACGCACACGCACGCACGCACGCACGCGCACACACACACACACACACACACACACACACACACACACACACACACACACACACACGTACAACCTTCCTGTGAACTAAATCGTTTTAATCAGCCGGGCGGACTCGACTCCATCTAACTTCACGCTGCATCGGACGCCATTACGGAAGCTTTTGAGCTATTACATAATTTTATCGTCAATCCCTGACGCGAGTATGAGGCGTTTTAGAACAGACGCAAGTATATTTTTCGGAGTCGGTCGGTTGATTGATTTCTGTAATTTGGCGCCGCAGTCCTTCAGGACCGATGGCGTCATATTTTATAACTGATCTGTTTTTTTTGGAGGTCGCGTGTTTTAGCCTTTCCTGAGGCAAGGCTATTGCATTTTATTTAATTTTACATACTGTACTTGAATACTTTTCTGTAAACTGAATTTTTTTTCTTTTGGTTAGCGTAATTTTTTTCAAATTTAGTATTCTGTAAAAGAAAACTATTGTGCCGGCTTCCAATCATCAAACATACCAAATTGCAGCCCTGTAGCCTCAGTAGTTTTTATTTTATTTAAGGTTAAAGTTAACCATAATCGTGCTTCTGGCAACGATATAGGATAGGCCACCACCGGCCCGTGGTTAAAGTTTCGTGGGCCGCGGCTCAGCATTATACAAAGACCACCGAAAGATAGATCTATTTTCAGTGGCCTTGATTATACGCTGTAGCTGCCGTACAGAAAACTCTATTGCGCCGAAGAAAGTGTGGCGCAGTTTTTACTTGTTATTTGTGATTTATCACCATGCCAGGAGCCATGCTCCCTGTCCCTGTAGATATTTGAAAGGTCTCAAACAGAATTCTTTTTGAAGTCCGAGATTAAGAACTCCCACGTTCTATATATAATGTTCCATGCAGCCTACTCTGTTGATCTGGTTCCGTCAGAATTGATTCCTGTGGTTGATGAGGGCTTCTTTGGTAAAATCACAACAGAATTCATCAACCTGCAGCAGCCCATCTGTTTGGCTGAAGTGCTCTGATAATCCTACCATGTGAAACGCTGTGTGTGTTGTATTCGTTTTTAAGTAAAATAATCTACTGAAATAGATTACCAATAAACTTGCCGTTGTCCATCCCTAGGTCA
>NC_089756.1:41878761-41998761 GCF_040412425.1 Macrobrachium rosenbergii | reverse complement strand
TCTTAATTTTCACGGGGCAGGATAGTTCACATTTCACTGTGGTCGAGAGAGAAATTTCAACAACGCTGAAGAGGCGTGACATCCCGAGGCACATTCAGCACAGAGTTTTATGAAGATCATATACCGACGCCTTACGGTCTCGACGCGTCCACCGTTCACTTTGCCCTCGTGGGAGTGGTACTTAGGTCAGCAGGTTCGCTTTGGTGTTCGGCGTAGGCCGCCGTCAGCGTAGCCGCCAGGTAAGATGGGTAGGCGGATGCCCCACCGGCCAGGGATGAGAGTGAGGTCGGCATCTCTAGTTGCTGTTGCTGCTTTTTGTGGGGCGTTTCCTGGTGCTGCTTCGGGTTGTCTTCGTGGAGGTCGTCCTTTGATGCCGAAGGACTGGATGGCGATGGGGGAATTTCGACCAGGGGCGATATCCTGTCGTCTCCGTGAGACAGCGACTCGCCGGAGTCTTCTGTGTGGATGGCAGAGTCCTGGTTTCCGGCCAACTTAGCGTGCTGTTGTTCCATGTATTGTTTGCGCCACTTAATTCTACGGTTTTGGAACCACACTTTCACTTGGGCTTCTGTCAGGTTGAGCGCAGCTGCCAGGTAGAGGCGCTCTGGTCCGACCATGTATTGCTGTCGAGCGAACTCCGCTTCGAGGCGCTCTAATTGCTCTGCGGTGAAGATTGTTCGGACGCGTTTTACTTTGGCCTTGGCAGAACTCCCGCCGGAGGAGGAGCTGGAATGGACGCCGCCGGAACCTCCCTGGTCGCCGCTCACCGAAGGATAAGGAGCGGGGCGGGAGTGGCGCTCGTCTCTCCGGATGGCCAGGGAGCGACTCACTTGTTCCGCCTCTTGCTGATGGCGCCCTAGAATGGCGTCGATGGTGAAGGAAGCCGCCCTTGCGGGTTGCGGCCGATGCCACACGCTCGTGCTGGAGACGGGCGACGAAGGGGGAGAGCTGGGAGGTGATCCTTGCGTGGGAAGTGCCCACGGGAAGGGCACGCCACCCATGCTTAGCAGAGGGTTGAAGAAGGGGATGCCCGTTGCGTGAATCATGTTGAACGACTCCTTACTCTTCACCTGTCACTATGAGACTGATACAAGAAAGCTCAACTCTGCTGTCTAAATGCCAACCCACCTGACTCCTCCCCCGTTTCGTGTGACTGGGGCCAGCGACAGACCATAGGTTGTCGCACCGCTGGGGGAACGCCCACGGGACTCGCTGGCTCCGCCCTCGAAGGCCCCCAAGGAGACCATTAAGTGTCGGCCTCCATTCTCGAATTCAGTGGCGCTCAAATGAATCGTGTTGACCTCTCGCACCAAATGCTTCCCAAGACAATAATAGTAGGTGGGGGGGACCTCCTGAGTGCCCCCTCTCTACCCTGGTTCACTTCCCCCTTTCCCCCAGATACCCATCTTCTACTATTCCCCGTGGAAGAGTAAGAGCAGCGCCTCCAACAACTAACTTATTGCAATGGCCCTAGGCAGCCATGCAACGAATAGGAATGGAGCCATTATTCTACTCTGCCCTGTCCCACCCTATGGCACCGTCCCCTTCGTCCCCTTCCCCACCCTCCTCTCCCTCCCCTTAAAAAGTGTTCACTGTGCACCATGATTACTGTTCTGTACGAGTACAGTACTCCATTTCCCTCTTAATCTTCCTTGTTTCTTTTTTTTTTATAACATTACCGGAAAGTAAGATGAACTTTATTTTCCCCCAAATGAATGGAATAAGATGCTTCTGTGACGTTGATTTTTTTATCAACATTTACATATTTTTCATTCATTTTTTTCAAGGGCTCTTTAGCTGCACCAAAAATCTGGTTACCAGAGAAGTCCTCAGTAAATTAATACATTTCTTTTAATTCAAAACCGCAGAGTCGTTTATATATGAAAAAGCAAGTCCTTTGCACATGGAAATTTTGCATGTTGTTTACATCATTTTTTCTTTGTGCATTAACGTTACCCGGTTTTATTAAATCTTACGTATGCATGCATTCGAATATAAATATTTTCCAGGCTGTAGTGCATCGTCTTTTTGGGAGTAAGAGCTCTGGAATGAGGAGACAGGCAAGATTCTCTCTCCTTGTCAAAATAGACAACAAAGGCCGTGGCTCACATTCACCCGCAGTCAATCCTGTAATCCCACACTAAGTCGGATTTCCTCTTGACGGAGAGATAGAGGGGAGGAAGAAGGGGGATTCGAACGGGATTTTACGACTCAAGTGATACGCTCTCTCTCTCTCTCTCTCTCTCTCTCTCTCTCTCTCTCTCTCTCTCTCTCTCTCTCTCTCTCTCTCTCCATTTGTCCTTCCTTTGCAATTATTTTTTGGCCACTCGCTTTTTTAAATACTTGATAGATTGTCATATAGTATATCCTATAATTTCTGCTATATTTTTGTCATACATTTCTCGTCCATCTTAGTTGCCCAACTTCTTGACTTTTTTTTTTTACCTTGCTCTAATTTACGCGGCTCGTTTAAAAAAGAAATGCCCCCAGTCGGAAGATATGCCTCGTGGGACCAAGTTGCTAACTTAAACAGATTATCAATTTCAAAGTATAGTACCGTTTACAGATTATCAGTTTCAAAGTATAGTACCGTTTTTGGGTATAATAATTCAGAATTAGGTCGTCGTCAATTGTCTTAGCAAGGTGTGTGATAGCAAGTTGTAGAAAAGAGTGTGGTTGAGGCGGGATTGAAGAGCAAACCGGTGCAGCGGTATGTTTATCAGATCCACTTTCTTGTTTTTTTATCCCTAATCTGCTCAGAATTTTTTGAGAGAGACAACTGAAGGGACCATGCACTCCTCCATGTTTAAGCAAACGTACGAATACAATTTCAGGTCTTTTAATACAGTAATGTATTCCAAAGATGTATTTTACTATATGTATTCAAGAATACGGTCTTCTAATGTCAATATAACATCCAGTATGTACTCTTTACCCGTACAGTATAGCCTCTAGCTGAATTATTATTATTATTATTATTGTTATTATTATTATTATTATTATTATAATAACAAACCCTGCACACACCACGTACCCTACAGTGAATCAAGACAATAACAACATATCTCGAGAAAACGTTGGATAAGAAGCAAGCAAGCAAGGAAAGCCTGAGAGTCCCCAGGTCTATTGTGCGGCAAATGAGAAATTCTCAACCACAGATGGGCTGGAAAATTCCTGTGTAATGCTCTCCTGTCTTCAGAGTATGACGCACAGGGGCTAGGAGGCGGAGGAGGAGGAGTCTTGACGGGGGGCTGGGGAGGGGGTTGAAACGGGATGTCATTGCACTGTGCACTGGAGGGCATTAAGAAAGGAGGTGGGGGGGAGGGAGAATGACGTCGCCTTGCTGGGCGTGGTAGGGATTTTCGTATGAACTAAGATGTGGATGCATAAAAAACATGCTGGGCTAATAAGCATCAATAAAAAAACATGCTAGACTAATAAGTATTAATTAAAAAAGCATGCAGGACTAATAAGTATCAATAAAAAAATCATGCGGGGCTAATAAGCATCAATACAAAAACATGCAGGACTAATAAGTATTAATAAAAAAACATGCTGGGCTGATAAGCATCAATAAAAAACATGCTGGGCAAATAAGTATTAATAAAAAAACATGCAGGGCTAATAAGTATATCAATAAAAAAACTTGCAGGACTAATAAGTATTAATAAATAAAACATGCTGGACTAATAAGTATTAATTAAAAAAGCATGCAGGACTAATTAACATCAATAAAAGGAACATACTGGGCTAATAAGTATCAATTAAAAAAACATACTGGGCTAATAATTATCAATAAAAAACATGCAGTTAGCTGTAAATTTTTTATTGATTACCCGAAATGATACATAAACGAACATGATTTCCACCGAGACCTTTTAAAACTTATTTGCGTCGCCGATTAATCTCGGTAGCATTTAAAACGCCGGGAGGTTGGCGAGAGGCAACTGACTGTTTGCCTCAGTCATAAAAACAAACCCATCAGTTAAGGCTATTAAAATTGTCGTCCGGGATACCTTGTTAAGTACCTGGCGAGGGGGACTAATAACACTGGTCCTCCTCTGCTGTTTGATTCTTATCTCTTAGGTGTTTTTTTGAAGAAGTCTCTCTCTCTCTCTCTCTCTCTCTCTCTCTCTCTCTCTCTCTCTCTCTCTCTCTCTATATATATATATATATATATATATATATATATATATATATATATATATATATATATATATATATATATATATATATATATATATATATATATATATATATATATATATATATATATATATATATATATATATATATATATATATATATATATATATATATATTTATCTGTGTATGTGTCGATTTTCCATGTTCAAATGAGCATAGAATACAAATATATATATATATATATATATATATATATATATATATATATATATATATATATATATATATATATATATATATATATATATATATATATATATCACACACACACACACACACATATACTGTGCTCGTTTGAACAAAATAAAAATGAAACTAGTTATTCCAGTAACAATGCAGCTTTCAGTATAACTGCGTTGAAATTATATTATTATTCTTCCTTGTCTTTTTCAATTGATAACCTTCCAGTCTCCAGATCAATGAAAAGTAATTGCTTTCTAGTGTTATTTGAAGTGACACTTGAGGGCTTGGATGTTCCACTCCACAGATACGTTTCAATTCACTGTACATTTTGTGCAGTTTGTTTCTTAGTTCTTACCTTGATTTTTACTTCTTATGAGGCCATTTCCAAAAACACCGTGCCATCGAGAGAGAGAGAGAGAGAGAGAGAGAGAGAGAGAGAGAGAGAGAGAGAGAGAGAGAGAGAGAGAGAGAGAGATTTTCATAAGACCAACACTGAAGACAATATAAAGATTTGATGATGAGCCCCCGTCAAAGAGAATCTAATATGGCCGCTCCTGTTCCCTAATGAAAGATTTTCGTCTTTTCCTCACTAGCCCCCCTGTCTCCCCCCCCCCTTTTTCCAGAGAAAGAGAATGAGAGGAAGGGGGAAAGGATTCTGAAAGGGTGGGGAGTCGCTAGCCGAGGGGAAAACGGACTTGTATGATGGAGAGAGAGAGAGAGAGAGAGAGAGAGAGAGAGAGAGAGAGAGAGAGAGAGAGAGAGAGAGAGAGAGAGAGAGAGATGAAGCATAACTGAATAACTAAACTTTTGTTACTATATGCAACTTAATTCATACTTTTTCAGGTACCTACAGTTTTTAGCATATGCAGAGTCTGTTATTTGGCCAGAGTCTGCGGGCGTTAGGTAGTCTCGTGGCCCTTAATGTTAAATGTTAATAAAAATAGCCTTCTATCATTTTGTCTGTCACACACAGCACAGATACAGTAGTCGTTGGTTGGTAAAGCTACAAAATGAATTACTCAGTATCTCTCTCACTCTTAATTCAAAGCCTCCATTTATTCTTCCGTAAAATTTAGTTAGTTTGTGCACTAAGCGTGTTTTGCACTTGGTTTTTAAAATTTTTCGTTTGAGCTTGGATTTTTCATACCGTTGTCATGGTTTTACTACCTACGTCTTTTATTGTCTCTATTGTTTTGTTTTTTTCATGATTTTCTTACTTCATGAGCAACCCTCGTTTTCACATCTTTGTTAATTTGCTGGTCGTTTTAGCTACATTCCTTGCCTTTTTATTATCTGGTTTGTCGATTTTCCTTCTATTTCATTGTCAAGTCTACATTATCATTGCACCCGCTCTTTACCTTAATATCTTTCGTTTTATTCATTTTTCTTTTTTGTTACCTACTACGTTTGCCACCACCCTTGGCTTTACGGTGCCATGGAACCACCCCGTCTCTCTCTAATGAGATTTTGATAGCCGCTATAATGTTAGGTTGGACCTTTTTTGGACGCGGGGCCTTTTGAGACTGACTCGAAGGCGTCAGATGAAGGAACGGGAGGAGAAGAAGGAGGAGGAAGATGAGGAAGAGGTGAGGACAAAGGTAACAACATAAAGGCAAGGAAGGAAGGAAGAAAGGATAGAAATTGATAAGGGTTATTAGTGCCTATAGGGTATCATATTAGTAGTATTTAGGTAATTAGTCGGTAATTATTTCGTTATTTTATTTTTTACCCTTAAAGGGGTGGCTCCAGAAACTTACTTTTCCGGTTCTCATCAAATCCCCAGGGATGAGGTTGCTAGCCTGGTTGCGTCCTACCACTGTCGACTAACTACTGGGCACATAATATGTTGCTTAGGACAGCAGAGGTACAAGCGTGTTATTATTATTATTATTATTATTATTATTATTATTATTATTATTATTATTATTATTAATTTTTCTCACTTCTATTTTTTCAAGGCTGAGATCTTCTAATGCCAGCTCGTAACAGATATCAGCCTTGAAGAAAAGAGAATAGTGAGAAGAATTAAGAAGACATTGTATAAAATCAATTCCACTGATGCTGTCATCATTTTGATCAAAACTTGCTTAAAAGACGGTCTACTTCCTTCATATTATTATTATTATTATTATTATTATTATTATTATTATTATTATTATTATTATTATTATTATTTAGTTACATTTAGATGTCCTAAAAGCCTGATCACATTTCAGCTAAAGAGCATGTTTGCCATTGAACTTTAAAAAAAACTTTTTCGCTTGTTTTTACTGGTCTTAAACAGTTTTGTCTAGTGTTTTTTTTTTATTTATTTTCTTACAGAAAACACTCAAAAATCAAGATTTTGTAAACGTAAACATATCCATATAACCAGACCGATGCAGATTCGAGCTGCTTTCATCAAGCGTATTATTATTATTATTATTATTATTATTATTATTATTATTATTATTATTATTATTATTATTATTATTATTATCTCTTTTAGCTACTAGTTCGTTTATTTAAGAAAGCAGATTCAGGCATGTATATAATATAAGCAGTTGATTGTGGACCCTTACTCACGCCCAGCATAGAATATTTCGCAAGCTAATTTATGATTCTCGTGGAATGTTTGGCCCATCCCCCCCCCCACACCCCCTCCTCCTTTCGAACCGCGTGCCTTTGCCTGGGGATGGGAGTGTTTTGTGCATATACACTTTATAGAGGAGGTAGGTTTGTGTAACTGGGAACATTTTAAAATTGACGGCCCGTGGCATTATTTTGGCAGTAAAATTGATCCGTGGAAATGGACATTCTCTCTCTCTCTCTCTCTCTCTCTCTCTCTCTCTCTCTCTCTCTCTCTCTCTCTCTCTCTCTCTCTCTCTCTCTCTCTCATATAAATACACGCACACTAGAGCTCTCTCTCTCAGTTGTGTAAAATATTACCTTTCATTTTTATTGTACTGTACATTTTTCTGCGTTACTCGTTACTGTTGCAACACAGTTTAATGATTATTTTCAGTGATAATAATATGGGAAAGAAATGAACAGCATAATCTATATACAAGTTTTGCAAAGTTGGTTCTTGTAATAAACCAGAAATGAAGTAGAGTTTTTGCGAAAAACTAATGGAAATGGAAGCACTCACAGCACCCTGCAGCACGTGATCCACGCCATGCCCTAAGTGAGGTATGCGTGGGAACGATATACCTTAAGGGTGATGAATTGCTTGGCTGTCCGCAAGAATGCATTGAGCTCTATTTTCGATGGTTTCATTTTTGGGTCTGCTTTTAGACCTTAAAAGTTTTGTTCAGTTGAGCGGTGTTTTCATTGGATACATAGCAGAAGGAATTTACAATTATAGACTTATACATACATACATACATACATACATACATACATACATACATACATACATAATGCTGTATATATTTCCTATGAAAATGCTATGGAATCTCAAGACCAAACCGGTCAGGATTTACATCTAGTGTTGTTTCCATATAAAGTTGCATATATAAATCATGTGTCAGTATATAATACACACACACACACACACACACACACACATATATATATATATATATATATATATATATATATATATATATATATATATACATATACATATACATATATATATACACACACACACACACATATATATATATATATATATATATATATATATATATATATATATATATATATATATATATATATATATATATATATGAGGTTTGATTTTAAATCACCAAAAGGTAAAAACGTGATGATTATTCCGTCAAACTTACAGCCACGAAAGAAAAGTGAAACAGTGTGATGTTAAGTACTTAAATCTTATTACTGTGACCATGTCTTGGTAATAAGACGGAAGTACTTAGCATCTCATTGTTTCACTTTTCCTTCTGTGGTTGTAGCTTTGTTCATATATGTATATATATATATATATATATATATATATATATATATATATATATATATATATATATATATATATGTGTGTGTGTGTGTGTATATATGTAATGTGTATATACATACATACATACATATATATGTATGTATGTATATGGTTGTATTATATATATATATCTATGAATTTGTGTATGTATTATCTTTTATTCCTGCAGTGGTCCCGTGGATGAATATAAAAGATCCTCGCATGAAACTAAATGTAGGTGATACCAAAACTTTTAGACTTATTCTAAAGTCATTTAGAATAGAAGCCGAAAGTCTCGGTGACTTGTTTTCACATAGGGATCACTTTTACATAAGTATATTTCCAGTGGAAGTATACTAACCAAAACTGATAATTCCAGCTACATTAGAGGGAGTCGGCGTACTCTTTCATGAGGAATCTATCGGTTTCGAATCTTACCATAAAGACGATTACTGCGAGAAATCCCATTCAAGGGGCTGCTTATTTTACAGCCTGTGTATCTGAGTAGTGTCATCAGGCTGTTGGTAGGAGTGGTCCCACATCGGATAACAAGAGAAGGATTCCGTCGTTCCTTCTTGACGATCGACAACAGAAGAAATTGGCGTGAAGGAGTTAAGAAGGATCTTATGGAATGTCGAAGTTTTTGTTCAAATAGGATGCGATCCCGCTCCTTGTGGTGGACTCGCAGCAAACGCTGCCTTTCGGTTAAACGCATCCCGAATGGATGGGGAGGGGGTTTGGGGCGGTGGCGGTTGTCTTTGTGTCGTCAGCGGTTTGTATGAAGTTTATTGGCCCTCCTCCATCACTCCCCTCCCCACCCTTCCCAAATTTTTCCCTTCTGCCTCCCTCACTCACTCCCGCCTCCCTTGGCAAATCTGATCATCAGGGTATACAACGTGCGAAAGTGAATTGCGAAGACAAATGAACTTTTCGGTGACGAGAGAGGATAATCGGATGAGCGGAAGTACCCATGCTACTTGTTTACTGACACTGTTTTGTTGGGGGTGGGGGAGGTGTAGGTGTCCCCATGCGGGCATGTACTTTTGCGTGAATGTTCCACACAAACAAGAGTGATTGCTTTCTAAAATCGTTGAAGGACAAACAAGAATGGACGTACCTTCTTTGTGCAGAGGGAAGGCAGGACGAAAGGTGTGTATATATAGAAAGTAGCAGCCTTGAAATTGCCTGTGACAAATGTCCTTCCTTCCCTGTCTGTTAATAGCATCTCCCTTCGGACCTGGCGAAGCTCGAGTGCGATACCTCCATCCTTTTGTAAAAGAAAATGGCTTCAAAGATATACGCCGTCCCGACTTTTTCTTTTTTCCTTTAGGAAATGCTCGTCCGTTTATTAAAATCTTCTATTGACACCTTTGGAATTCGAGGCCTCTAATTCTCTCCCTCTTTCTCTCTCTACTTTTCGCTTAATTAGTCTCAGAGTAAATGTTTGCTGGCTCTTCCTCTCCTCCACTCGGCTTCCATTCACAGAAAGAAAAGGGATGATACGTCCAGACTCTTTGAAGCCGAGCGCCCCTGAATAAAAGAAGGGAAGCCCACCGAATGGGAGGACCGGTGTTGTTCGATTGTGATAAAAGTCTCTCTCTCTCTCTCTCTCTCTCTCTCTCTCTCTCTCTCTCTCTCTCTCTCTCTCTCTCTCTCTCTCTCTCTGTTCGTATTTTTCATGATAATGTCTCACACCTTTGTATTGCAGTCATTTTATTTTTAGCTTCTTACGGGGAATCGGTTTGCCCTTAACTTTGTAAAACTTCACGTCACCTCAGTTGGATTGTGGTCCTTTTATTGTAACCAGATACATTTCTGTAAGGTTCAGGAGACTGTTATCGCTGACACGGAACGAAAGAGGGAGGAAAAAAATCACAAACACCAGACACAAACACAAAACACTTGGTAATTATGAATAAACGTCAAAGTTCATTCTTAGGGGCAGAGTCCTACTTTTCGATGCACTGATAGGGTCTTGATATTAGATATACGAGTTCTGGTGGATGTTGGAATGGAATGGAATATAGAATTTAGGCCAAAGGCCAAGCGCTGCGACCTATGAGGTCATTCAGCGCTGAAACGGAATTGAAAGCAGCTGCACTATGAAACAATTGTTAGGAGAGGGTAGATAGCAAGAAGGAGGAAAGAGAATATGACCAGAGGTACAGTAAAAGGAATAGAAGGAGTTGCAATTGGGAACCTCAAGTCATATCTATAGTGCACCGCGTGAGGTGCAGTGACGACCCCCCCCCCTGCGGAGCTGGTGGATGTTGATCAAATGTCTGATGGGAGTTGACCATCAATATAAAAGTGCCATCAGGTGATGTAAGCCAAATATGTTACATTTTTCTGCTTTTTCTCTCTCGAGCCTGGGTGTGATAGTCAACGATACGTCCCCATTCAGACTCGGTATATAACAAAGTTTCCTAAGATTGTTTATCTGAAAGTCATAATATAAATCGGATCAACAAGAATTAGATCATGGGTCTATTTTATGAGTCCGGAAATGAGTTGTAATCCCGGGGCGTCAAGGCTAAGGGTCTCTTGACCGTTGAAATTGTAGTTTGTTGGAATATGGGCTCCCTGCTGGTATTAAGAAAAATTATGAACAGCAATAAAATCATCAGCAGTTGGTTCCTAATTCTGTATTTTAGATTTCAAAATACCTTAACACCGTAGTACTTTCCCTTTATGAACTCTTGCAGATTCTGACTACAGTTAAAAACATTCTCTGTAGTCGTTGATGACGATATGTTACAACCTGTTCCTAATTGGGAATAGATCGGTAGGTTTGGTTACTCAGAATCTGGGATATCTCCCCTCACCCCGCTTCCTATTAATCTCAATTTATTGAAATTCATACTAGTAATTAGGTATTGAATGAAAATTATTCACTTTTCTAGCTTTTGCGTCATTTGGTATTGACGTTAAAAATTTGAGTATTAATTGAAAATGATCATGTTCCCATTTCATTATTGCATGCGTGAAGATTCTCTCTCTCTCTCTCTCTCTCTCTCTCTCTCTCTCTCTCTCTCTCTCTCTCTCTCTCTCTCTCTCTCAGAAGAATCCGAGCACCATTTCCTCTCGGTAAGCCTACACGAAAGAACGTAGGCCGATTTTATAGAGTTTGGGGAGTCGGGATGCTTTTGTTAAGAAAAGGGACGGATGCATGGTTAAGCGGCAAGATGTATATTGGTTGCGGGGGGAGTGGGCGTTATTACGGCCTCTATGGCATCAGAAAGTGCTCTTTTCGGGGAGCTATGTGGCCCCTTTCTGCGGTGTGGGGCACGTTAGGCGGATGTTTACGATATTCCTCTCTCTCTCTCTCTCTCTCTCTCTCTCTCTCTCTCTCTCTCTCTCTCTCTCTCTCTCTCTCTCTATTCAAGGTTTCTTTTTCTTTGGATTAAAAAAGTTCGGCGAGGTGAATATTAGTTGTGAATATCGTTTAGGCGAGTTGTGTCATCTTTGCAACCACCAGAGGAAAAACAAAGCAAAACTACTGGATGATTAACATCACCCATAACTTTATCAGCCTCTTACACCTATATGTATAGAAGGCTCCTCAACAATCCATCAAACCCCCTACATACACGACGTCATTTTCTCAACCGTGCTCTCACTTTCTGCAAGTCATGGTTCTTAGAGCCCTTCCTTTCCAAATCCTCTTCTACACCATCTATCCAGCACTTTTTACATTATGATTTGCTCATCTTCTTTCTCCTAACACTTGTAAATTATTCATTCTTTGCATATGGCCAAACCATCTCAGAATTCTGTGATCTGTTGCGCATCTCCAAATTTCTCACACTTCCAATATTTCTTACTACACATACAAGATGGCTAGCTCTACAGTCTTTTCTTAAATTCCCCCAACATATTCATAAACTATACCTGACTTTTAGCACATACTGTGCTACCTTCCTTCGCCTTCGTAGACACCCTTTTTATTATCCGAAATATCTTTGCAAGCCAACCCCTCCAATACCTCTGCAAGCCAACCCCTCCAATACCTCTGCCATCCCATTAACATGAAATTGTGCCATCTTCCTGGTTTCCATTTACCCTCGTAACCTCATTCTTTGCTGGCACTTACTTTCATCTTTCTCCCATTGCAGACGCCCGCAAACTCTCTTTGTTTCTGAAGTTCATCTCCACTTTCCATATTAAATACCTGTCGAGGCTAAAATACCTTTGTCTCAGCGCCACTTTTGCTTTAAACAGTCATTCCAACACCTGTATATTCCTACAAACGATTCACTTCCCTCATAAAAACTTAATTGATCTCACCAACTTATCCTCAGTGTCATACATCTATCGATTCTTTCGTAAGTTTCTTCCCAGATCCATATGTACCATTTAATAGTTTTCACTTCACATAATGTCTCAAAACAGACACTTGATTCGTACATCCTCTTCCTTGTTTGAACCCCCATGGTTTTTCACCAGTGAATCCTTTTGTAAGTTGCCTTACTTCCTCAATCAGAATTGTCTTCTTATGATTTCACAAAGGTAAGGGCTAGACGAGGTAATCCCTCTCACCGAGTCCTTCAGAACCGTTCCCTTATACAGGCAGACTTGGTCAACTACTGAAGTCAGACAAATCTTCTTTTTTCATTTACTTTGGTTAGCAACTGAAGTCAGACAAATCTTCGCGAGACTCTTCATTTTTCATTTACTTTAGTTAGGAACTAAAGTCAGACAAATATTCGCGAGACTGTCTTCATTTTTCATTTTGGTTAGCAACTGAAGTCATCAGACAAATATTCGCGAGACTGTCTTCTTTTTCCATTTACTTTGGTTAGTAACTGAAGCCAGACAAAAATTCGTGAGACTTGTCTTCTTTTTTCATTTTGGTTAGCAATTGAAGTTAGACAAGTATTCGCGAGACTGTCTCCTTTTTTCACTTACTTTAGTTAGCAATTGAAGTCAGAGAAGTACTCCCCAGACTGTCTTCTTTTTTCATTTACTTTGGTCAGCAACTGAAGTCAGACAAATATTTGTAAGACTATCTTCCTTTTTCATTTACTGGTCAGCAACTGAATACAGACAAATATTTGCAAGACTATCTTCTTTGACCGTTTACTTAGGTCAGCAACTGGAGTCAGACAAATATTCGTAAGAGTATCTTTCTTTTTCATTTACTTGGGTCAGCAACTGATGTCAGACAGATATTCGTGGGACTATCTTCCGTTTTCATTTACTTTGGTCAGCAACTGAAGTCAGACAAATTTGTTAGACTATCTTCCTTTTTCATTTACTTTGGTCAGCAACTGAAATCAGACAAATATTCGTGGGACTAACTTCCTTTTTCATTCATTTTGGCCAGCAACTGAAGTCAGACAAATACTCGTGAGACTATCTTAGGTCAGCAACTGAAGTCAGATAAATACTCACGAGACTATCTTCTTTTTACATTTACTTTGGTCAGCAACTGAAGTCAGACAAATACTCGTGAGACTGTTTTCTTTTTCCATTTACTTTGGTCAGCAACTGAGGTCAGACAAATATTCTCGAGACTATTTTCTTTTTACGTTTACTTTGGTCAGCAACTGAAGTCACACAAATATTTTCGAGACTATCTTCTTTTTCCGTTTACTTTGGTCAGCAACAGAAGCCAGACAAATACTCGAGACTTTTTTTTTCATTTACTTTGGTCAGCAACTGAAGTCAGAGAAATACTCGTGAGACTATCTTCTTTTTTCATTTACTTTGGTCAGCAACTGAAGTCAGAGAAATACTCGTGAGACTATCTTCTTTTTTCATTTACTTTGGTTAGCAACTGAATTCAAACAGATATTCTCGAGACTATCTTCTTTTTATGTTTGCTTTGGTCAACAACTGAAGTCAGACAAGTATTTGCGAGACTATTTTCCTTTTTCATTTACTTTGGCCAGCAACTCTTCTTCTTTCGACCTCATTACTCCCACTGTATAGCAGGGTCGGCCGCTAGTCAACTTTCTCTATCTTTTCTGTTCCCTATTCCATGCATTTCCTCCCCCAGCCCCACCTCACCACATCCATCCATCTGATCCGCTGATGCCCCACACCACTCCTCCCCATCACTGGCAAGTTCTTAGCTCTCTTGATTGGTTCCACCTCCTCTCTTCTTATTACATGGCCATAGTATCTCAGATGAGCTTCCTAGCTTTCTCCTTTACATTACACACACCACACATTCTTCTTATATCTGGACTCTCCCTCCTTTCCAGTAGTGATATTCCAGGAATCCATCTCAACATCCTCATCTCGGTTCTTTCCAACAGTCCCTGCTCTTTCCTCTTAAATTTTTGCCCCATATAATAGTACGGGCCTGATAACCGTCTTATAAACATTAATTTTGAGCCTTAATGGCATTTTCTAGTTGAAAACAACTCCAGTTGCTTCTCTCCATTTTCGCCATGCTTCTTTCACTCTGTCTCGCTGCTTTATCAGTACCTCCCTCCTTGATCCCAAGTAGTTAAACTCATTGTTCTGTTTTAGCACTTTACCATCTTCCACTTGAATGTTTACTTCTTCATGTCTTTCTTTTAAACAATCATTAGCTCTGTCTTTCCAATGTTCACTTTCAATCCTTTCTTTTCTAGGGCTCCTTTCCATGCTAAAAACCTTTTTTGCAGTTCTTCTGTATCTGCTATAATGACTAAATAATCAGCAAACATCAGTTCCCACGGTTCTTCATTGTTCCTTAATTCTCACATCAAGAATGGACTCAGATGGAGGCCAACCTCCATAGGGAATGCCTCAGTCTCCCCATATTTTGTCTGTACAGTGGTTGATCTTCACTAACCTCACCAACTTCTCTGGTACTCCTCTCTTTCTCAGACGCCAATAAACTACTCTTGGTACCCTGTCATACGCCTTCTCAAGATCCACAGAACATGTAAACTTTTCTGCTTCCTTCTAAGTACTTCTCTTGGACTTGTCTTAATGTAAAAGTAGCATCCACTGTGCTCTTTACTTTCATAAACTCAAACTGCTGCTCATGTACATCTGTCAACTCTCTCAACCTTCCTTCGACTATTCTTTCTAGTATCTTGAATACATTCATTTACTTTGGTCGGCAGCTGAGTTCAGACAAATGTTCGCGAGACTATCTTCTTTTTCCATTTGCTTTGGTCAGCAACTGAAGTCAGGCAAATATTCGCGAGACTATCTTCCTTTTTCATTTATTTTGGTCAGCAACTGAAGTCAGACAAATATTCGCGAGACTATCTTCTTTTTCCATTTTGGTCAGCAACTTAAGTCAGACAAATATTCGCGAGACTATCTTCCATTTTCATTTACTTTAGTCAGCAACTGAAGCCAGACAAATATTTGCGAGACTATCTTCCTTTTTCATTTACTTTGGTCAGCAACTGAAGTCAGACAAATATTCGTGAGACTATCTTCCATTTTCATTTACTTTGGTCAGCAACTAAAGTCAGATAGATGTTCACAAGGCCAACTCTTCATTTTTATTTACTGTAAGAACTTGATGCTTACCAACGAAACCATCTCTTTCTCTGCCACCTACCTTTGTATTTAAGACACCTCACACAGCCCCACTCCGCCTCCCTTTCATGTGAGCCACAAGAGAAAAATTATATGATGCAATATTTAAAAGGGCTTGACGTGTTGTTGGTAGCAGTTTTTTTTTGGGGGCGGGGGAGTGGTTTATGTGAAACTGCCAATGTTGCGAAATTTTTCTGTATTATATTCTTCAGAAGATGAGTCCTATGCATTTGGATCAAGCCCATGCACATAGCCCACTGACTGGAAATTCAAGCTTACAAAGAATATGATGTTCATTCGAAAGAAGCAACGAAAGGTAATGGGAAATACAGAAAGAGGAGAAAGATTATCAGAAAACCAGATAAATTAACAAATTAATAAATATATAGAAACGTAAGTAAATTATTAAAATACCAGGAGAGTTGTATTGGGTAGTAATGCATGGCATCTCCGCTTGAACTTATGAAGTTCCAATTGCACATCCCCAGGTAGGCTGTTCTACAGTCCAACAGTGTAAGGAATAAAGGACCTCTGGAACTGAGATGTTCGACAGAGGCACATTTACTGCTTATTGGTGCTGGTTTTTAGCGAATCTGGTTGTTCTCAGCAGGAAAAGGGGATCAGGCATCAATTGTGAATGTGAAAGGCCTCTGTTACAGTACAACTTATGAAAAATTGACAAACAAGACACCATCCGTCGATGATCCAGGTCATAAAAAATTGACAAACAAGATACCATCCGTCGGTGGTCCAAGTCATAACTGCTAATATTAGGAAACAGAAAAACCTACCAACACGAACCACTCTCTCTAAAAGAGATAAATCTCTGGCACCGTAGAACAACATTCCAGTGAAGGAAGGACAAACAGCCTAAAACAGGTTGCGTGATTTATCCTTCTTTGGGTAGTTAAAGTAAAAAAATATTGTAAAAATACACTCTTCTTCCTTGTATCCCCCAAAGTATGATGACGCTTTTTTTCATCTACTTATCCCTTTTCCTTCTAAATCATACACTTGATCAACGCCTTCTTCCATTCTCTAAACATGACCAGATAAATCATATGATCCATCTTACTACATACTTCGCTAACCATTTCGCCACATCTCTTCTGCACCAGGTATACCATACAAGCAGTTCTCATCAATAGGCTGTACACTTATATTACTTGTATTCAGCAGCTATACTCACTTCCAAAAAGTCATTTTCTCAACAATTCCTTCTTACATTCCATCTCTCGCCTTCATGGGTATTGGTCCTTGAAACATTTTGCAGAAATGCAGCTAATCCTTTGTGCCTCGCCTCTTGTAGCTTTCTCATCCCTCTATTGTTCATATTTATCCCAAGAAATCTGTGATTGTCAAACACTGCATTCTTCAGACATCCAACTAATCTTGTTCTCCGTTTCCTGCCATTCAGTTCCCCTCGTTACTTTACTATTGATTAACAGACAGTTTCAGACTCACTTGACCAGCTTTTGCAGCTGTAGGTCCCGTTGCTAAGTAACCACTTGGCTCTTAGCCACGTAAAATAAGTCTAATCTTTCGGGCCAGCCCTGAGAGAGCTGTTAATCAGCTGAGTGGGCTGGTAAAACTAAGGTATACTTATCCCATTATGTTGCCCCTAGTCTTATGAACAATTTTGCATTAAACCAGTTGCTCACATTTACATATTCTAACGCAAGCTTCTAAGCTTCTTTTTGCTATAAACAAGTTACCCTCAACACCAGTCACGTCGCATTTATTGATTTATTAACAAGCTTTTTGCTTCTGCCCTTTTAACTGTCAGGTAACAAGCACTTGATTCATATCGTATTCCTTTTCCAAAAACCCACTGCTCTTACCCTATCACTCCTTCTGTCATTCAAAACCCTGATGTACACATTGTCAGGTATTCTTAGTAAAGTTAAGCCCTTATGTCCGTCTATACCCATGTAAACAGTTAAAGAGTTTGAATTATTCCTTCATTACACTTGATACTGAATCTTTTCCTCATCCAGACATACCTTAGGTTGGCCACTCAATTACGAGTACGTCATTTTCACCCCACTGGAGCATCTCGCCTGTAATACCATCAGCTCCTGGTGCTTTTCCATACTTTCACTTCTTAATTGCCCTCATTACACTTTCATAAACCTTATCAATTTACATAAACCCCTTCCACTCTGGCCTCATTCAGATTTACCCATTTGCCTTCATTCACGGGATTTTCAGTCTGTTTTTGCATTATTAACTTCTTTCTACATTTACTTCTTTCTTGTAGAATGTTTATCCTCATTGAGGTACTTGCTCACACTCGCCCTTGTATGTTCACTCTTTGCATTGTTACTGGCTATCTTAACCACCCACCTGTATATCAGTACACAAATACATCTCCAATAATATCCCTCCTCATTAAACCTCTAATTTTACCCTTTTATTACTTAGTAATTTTACTCTTACTTTCCACTCATTTGTACCCACAGTGATCCAGTCTGAATGAGTGACTCCTTATTTCAAGATAACTTCTCTCCCATTGCTGTGTCTTTAATCCTAGTCTGTTTTCCATCCGTCTTTTCAAATGTTTCCTTTTAAATTTCCATGTTTTCAAACTTTGGGGTGTACCGTAGCCTCTGAGCCATTGCTTTCCACACTTTTGCTTTGTATTGAAATTTTCATATTTCTCTAAAATTTTCAAGCAAGACAATTTGGGAACGAACGTTGTTTAGTGGCTCATCATGTAAGTGTCTTTTATACTTAATCTGTCTCCTATTCTGAACTTTCATACTTCATACCTGCCAATTTTAATGACAGTATAAAATTCAGTGGCATAATGTCGTGGTAAAAGTAATGACCATGGAGTGTCGGTGGACTGATGAATTTCATGATACATTAGATTGATGTCAATCCGTGGGGAACATTTTTCCTCTGCATAGTGAACCAGCCGCTCTGTATCATGCTGCGTGTATTTTTTTTTTTTTTTTTAATAGATCAGTTGTATGAAGGCAAGTTCGACTCGTTACTGTAAGTTATTGGCACTGTTTATATGTTGTTACATTTACCAGTGATTTCAGAATAATGATATGATTACTTCATTAAACTGGCAGTAACTGAAAATACAAGTAGTGATCACATAAGCTGTCTCCACCGACTCGTTGCACCTTTACATCCACGTGATTTGTTTTTTCTTTCTTTTTTTTTTTTTGCTGTCTGCACGTTCATGAACTGTGGGATCAGCTGAAAAGCAAATACTGTGCATCTATACAGAAAATGTTCTGTATTTGGTAATATGCTTTAATGTCAGTTTATGCAAACATTTAAAAGATTTTATTCCATATTTTGATACTGTATTAAAACTGTGTAGGTTTTTGAAAAACATGGTACTGTGTGGCATGTATACAATATTCTTGCTTCCCTTCCCAGTTTTGATTTCGTGTGTACGTTTTACTTGATGTTTGAAATTTTAGGATGGTTGCACCCTAAGAAATCAATATACGCCATCCAAACCCATTTTCTTTGGCTGTTTCGTAATTTACTTGGGCTTTCATACATAGTTGTTCCGTCGTCTGCTAAAAAGTACATTCCAGCACCGTCTGTCAGTATGGCATCAGAACACTAATATAAACAGTCTCCAAAATGTTTTATGTACGAGTAATTCAGTTCTCATACCCTTTTTGCGCATTAGCAGTTCCAGTTTAAACTTTCAAGCATTCAAATCATGTTTATCTCACTGAATTCCATTTCCTCATATATTTTTGGCAGTTAGCATGTTGAGGGGGATCAAAGCTGGGAATGTATATGTAATACTTGAACATGCCCGTATAGTATCGTTCATCGATAGATTTCAGGAAAACATTGCTTGTTTTCAACAAGGAATGTTTTGTCTGTATTCCGCTTTATATTATGGATATATTGACAACAAGGGTGTAACTTAAACTGCAATGGACAAATGTGCCCCTCTAATGCATGTAGTGTACCTCATTTAGGGGTGCATTGCTTGTGTAGCTACTTTTCATTAATTTGGTAGTATAAACTTCTATTGATGAGAAAATAAAAACGATCGTATTTATGTTGTAAGTCTCCAAAGAATATTATAACAACATACTTGATGTATGTTCTGCCCGACACGATATTAATGGTGGGCGAAATATTGAAATACCACGATCGATATTGACTTCTTATAACTGCTTTTTAAATTTTGAACTTGACATTGCTTGTATTACCCAGAGTTTCACAATCTTGTTCAGCCAAGATTCTTTCAAATACGAAAGTAGCAGTTATTCTTAAATAAATAACCTTTGAAATTGTGCTTTGCGAGACTGGACTGTGAATCAACTTGGTCTGAGTTTGTTTTCGTGGGATATGGATATACCTTAACTCTTTATGCCTTTTAATAGGAAATCGCCAAGCAATACGGTATTTATCAGTCACCCATTGTAACGGAAGACTTACACTTTCTTTGGTGGTTTTCGTCTACACCGAGAATCGTGACCACCGGAGAAGTACACCGAATTTAGTATGAGAAATAAGTCATACAAAATTATTTCGAAATTGCTGCGGAGAAGCACCTCAGTTGTCTAGAAAATCGTGTCTTAAAGGTTAAAATAGGAATTTTTGCTGTGGTCGGTAGCGACCATTTTGTGTACAGTATGTTTAGGGTGAAGTGACGTTATGTTGATCCTGGGAAGAAGAAGTCAAATGCATCGGAGTATTTGAGAAGGGTTCTTAAGACCTCCGTGTACAAGGTTGGGTTTAGCTTGTACTCTGTGACAACGCGTGTGGAAGGACAGCTATTCCGTAGGCGGCTGAAGTATTGGTCTTTGTCCATATTTCCGCTTGTGAACATGATAGTTAATTCGTTTTAAAGTAATCCATGCACATTAACGCTGTATTCTAATAATGAATACGAATGTATATGTGCTACAAGTCTCAAGGCGTCAAGTAACTTTAACCTAAGTCTCGAAGCATCCAGTAGCGAGGGTTGGTGCGGAGTAGCGCTCGAGCCATCAGATCGGCAATCTGCAAACATTGTTGTTGATTGCTCGTGTAGTTTCCTGTTTCTGAGTATTTGGAAAAACAACTGAGGGATATATTAGTGATATAGAAAAGAAGGAGACATCAAGCCAAGAAAGACAGGTAAGCGCAGGCAGTAATTTGTTACTAAGAGTCCTAGTTGTTGCTAATTGGTCCGAAATTGTTGGAAATTAACACCCGACCTTGATATGCGGCTCGAAATTGCAAAGTGAAGAACGTTCAGTTAAAAGTCTACTGTAGCTTTGCCCCCTACAAGTGTTTCATGGTTTTGTTGCCCTTGATCAGTTTCACAAAAGACGTGTTTTTCAGGACGCTTACTCTCTTGTATTGTAGGTTTTTAACTCCATTTGTTTTCCCTACCGGTACCGTAATCTACATCGTGCGTAGGGCTGTTGGGGATCATCGAGTAACCTAGTAGGATTTTTTTTTTTTTTTTTCTTCTTAAATTATCACTTACAGTTAAAAAGCTTTGTGAAACAGTTGAATAAATGGGTTGCTTAGACTGCGTGTAGCCTAATAGTCCAATGCTGATGAACGAAAATCACAAGGAGAAAACCGTAGGCCATAAAAAAAAATGGAGTGGTAATAGTAATTAGGCTTTTGGGATACATCCAAACCTAATGAGTGGTGTCATCTAGGCTAACTCTAGGGTTTTTATGTACAAAACACTCTCTTAGTATTAACTGAGAGGGAGAGTAGTCCTAGATGTGGAAGCTCTCTTCTCTCAC
Organism: Macrobrachium rosenbergii; assembly: GCF_040412425.1. NCBI lineage: Eukaryota > Metazoa > Arthropoda > Malacostraca > Decapoda > Palaemonidae > Macrobrachium > Macrobrachium rosenbergii. The sequence continues at coordinate 41,977,224 of NC_089756.1, read as the reverse complement.
CACATGAGGGTTAAAGGATGGATGCAGAGGAAATACTAGAGCGCAACTTATGTCTAATGATGAAGATGCCTGCTATTCATGACACTGCATTATTTAGAAAAAATACACTGAAACATCGATGCAGGTTCGACAGGCTGCTAAAACTAGCAGCGTGCCAAATCTAGCCCAGCAGCAGTCTTTTAATTTTGTTAATTTTGATTTTACAAAATTTCAATTCATAACCAGCCAGGTTAGTCCAGGTGGAGGATTAAAGTAGATACATTATTTGGTGACATTGGCATAAAAAGAACTATATACAGTAATACCTCGAACATTCGCTAGATTAGGTTCCAGAACCCGCCATGGATCAGGACTCACAAAAAATGTTAGCATACTTATTTTTAGAGTTCAAACCCCAAATATGACACAAATCATGCCCTCAAAGCACTTTAATTTCATTTAAAAGTTAGCTTAATACAGTACCCTTAAAAAAAAAAGAAATGGTAATTCTAAGCCGGCTGTCCGTGGTAAGCTAGACTATGGAAATTGACGTTTCTCTAAGTTATTTTACTTGCTTTGCAAGAATTTAAAATAATATTTTGTCAGCTGGCAGTAACTAAATTGTAATTGACCTTTGAAGACCACATGACTTGAAATTACCTAACACTGGGTAGGTCTAAGTTCCTCACTGGGTGATTCCTCTCAGCTATCACTCTGTTGGTCCACCCGACCTCCATAAGAACAAGAGGAATTTGTTTCTGGTGAAAAATTGTAATAATGTGGTTCGGAAAATAAGCTGTAGGTCCCGCTGCTAGGTAACATTAGTTGGGTATTTTTAGTGTTAATCAGCTTGGTCTGGTTAAACTAAGATATTGCTGTATTACCCCCCTCCATAGGGGGTGGTGGGCTGGCCACGGTAATGGTGGGTATTTTTAGAGCTACACTTTGCTGTATTAGCTGTGAGTGTAGTCTTCAAAATGTCAATTGTCGAGTTCAGTTGCAGCTGGCTGACAAAATATTGTAAAGCAAGTAAAATAACATAGGAAAACATCATTTGCCATAGTCTAGCTCACCGCGGACAGCCGGCTTAGAATTACCAAAGAAATAAATGGTTGACATAAAAATAGAGTACAACATCGCCTAATGGGTATTTGCCACATCAGTGCATTTACAGTATGGTATAGTGTTACCCCTATACTAATTCATTGGCTGCCGTTTTCTCTTGCACTCACAGTAAGGTAAAACCAAGTAACAAATGGGACTGTAAACTTAATGACTGACATTTTCCTTTTCATTGTCAGGAAGGTAAATTAAATAGCTTCATAATGTCACAGAAGTCGTATAACAAAGGTACAATTCAGTACAATAAAGAAAACATACGTACTTTACGCAGATCTGTGAAAAAATTGCAGATGCAAATGAGTTAGGTTTCAATAAAAATTTTGCGAATCCAGAAACTCGAATGCTCAAGGTATGACTGTAATTTTCTAAAGCCTCAGTTAAATGCCAATTTTCAGTGACTTGATTCCAGCTCGCTCTGAGGAACACAGTACATCTGCATGAAAGGTTCTTATTTGAATGCCTGGAAAATATACAGATTTTAAACAATTATATTCCCCGAGTGCAGTTTAGCTTTTGGAAAAGCTTGGATATTTGTGATGATCCTTTTCTTTTAATTTCTAGTATCAGAGAAAAATTCTTCAATTCAGAATTGTATGATGGTCATGTCTTGAAACTTGAAACCTATGGGATTTGCTAGAATGTTTTTCAGTATTTTTTATTTTAAGAGTAGCTTTGGATGGCACTGTAGTGGCTATGGGAATGTAATCTCTGGTGTTCTCAAAGAGGGTAGATTTATGGAGGTGCCCTGACCGCGCAAAACTTTTGCTAATCTGTGAAGCCAGGTCAGTCAGCACCACACCCAGAAAAAATGGCAAAAAGACCTCTGGAGAGTATCAATGCTCACTAAGGTGGGGTAAAACAGCATTGTTTATCGTCATTTTTTTTCCTTCTTTGTATTTGCTTTGTTTTATGGAAGTCAAAAACACTTTCTGATCCATAAGCATTGTTTATTTACAGTGAAGATTCTTAGGAAATATAAAACTTAAGCGTAACTGAACCAGTCACAAGTTTCAAGATAACTTTCACCATATGGTGTGAATAATAAAATCTACAAAATGGCTTTTGTATTACAGGTTGAGGGAAAGTAATTTGCTCATTGTAGTCTGTATAGCAGCCAAACTCATTTATCATGTATATATTTGTAACTTAAGTCATAAAAATTTACAAATACAGTACTGATATCCATAGTATGTAGCAGATGCAAACACTGCTGAAGAAAATAAGCAGTATATGAGCATCAAGCCCAGAAAACTACAAGTCAAATGAAAATTTGTTAGGTTTTCTGTTGTGATTACTGTTACAGTGTAGTTATCAGTTATGTAATCGAGAAAATAAATGAATGTCCTTCAAGGTATTTTGTAGATAAAAGAGATCAGCACTATTGGTAATACTAATATGGCTTTCTTGACATAATTCTAGTACATTAGTTGTCACTTATGAAAGGTAATAAGGTTAATGAAAGTTAACTCAACAAATTTCTTATGATAACTCACAGATAAGTGAATTGGAACTGTTAGAATGACTGGCAAAGGTAGCTTCACTTAATCCATATCAGAATATCTCCATAAATTTGACATCCTTTGGTATGTTCAGGTTCAACTTCTTATATTACTGTATATGCATAGCTTGCTGTTTTTCTTGTCAGGAGGAGCAGTAATGCTTGATCCAGTGGCAGTTATATGCTGTAATGATTCATACTTGCAACCCTTGGAAGAATAATAGCCTTCAGCAAGCCAGTCTGTTATAAACAGAACCTAGTTGTTTTCTGTCGATCTTTCTTGTATTGGGAGGTTTCTTCCCAGAGAACTACTGTACAGTGCCTGGCTAAGAAATGTGTGTTAAGCTGAATTGACTCACTGAAGGTTTACATTCCTTGAGAGATTGGACAAGTGTTTTAGGGAACCAAAGGCAATGAGGTGGTAATGAAAATTGAACACCTCATCGTATCAGTGAATTGTAACATATAGTCTGTTACCTGTATTTAGTCACCCTGGGTGTTCCTCAGTTTTTTTTTTTAAACATGAGGCAGCCTTTAGCAGTATCTTAGTGGAATATAGCCTACATCACCTGCCCAATAAGATATCAACCCAAGGGAGAGCCTCAGCAACTGATTCATTATTGTCAATAACCCCATTATCAATGCCACTGCATATTTATCAGGTACACCAGGGAAAGGAAGTAAAGATAAAACTTCTTAAATCTATTGAGTGTCGAGCTGATCTTCCAAATTGAGAACTAACATTTTTTGAGGAGGTTATTTTCAGTAAAGTATACTGTAATCTGTATGAATTTCTGATTGTATGGGAAATAACTTTTAATTATTGGACAGTATTTTTTTCAGAAAAATGTACTAAATTTAAATAGTTGTATGACTGTATGGATGAATTGTATAATACTGAATGATTCTGTAAAATTTACATTTTCCATCAGTATTTTACTATGTTAGCATATGTTTTTATTTTATTACGATGGTGGTGAGAAATGGAACATTTTGTGAAATCCTTGATAGCATAACAAGATTTGAAATTTAAGTAAGAAGTTATTGAAAGACATAATCAGTCACTTGAAATTATGCAGAATAGCAACATTGTGCTATTCTATAATTGGCATTAATGAAAATAGTGTAGGAATGCCATTTTTTTTCCTATTTTTTTTTTTAAAGCATGGGAGTGTTGCTTGATGGTTCATCATCTGAAACATTCAAAGCTGCACCAGTAAAGTAGTCATAACAAGGTAAACAGTTCTTTTACCATTTGGAACCAAAATCAATATCATTGGTATTTATAAAAATTCAAGGGGTGGTGAAAATAGCCTCACACCATTAACTTTTTAGACCTTTGATCAACAGAAATTCCAAAAAGCATTTTGTTTGCTTTTTGAGGACTTTTCCTTCGAGTCATCCTACTCACTCATTTAATTTTGTTCCTAGTAATTGAGAGATAAAGGAAAAAGAAGACAGCTATGTATAACGAAGAAAGTAACTTGCATCTATTGATAGTAAACACTGGAGTTAGGAATTACATTTGTGTTATCAACAAATAATTATTGGAAGTGCAAATTTTTGTACACTCAGATTCAAGATTTTTGGGATAAGTTAAGTAGGGTTGTAAATGTTTCATATATTTTTTGTATTTTGCAGAATGGAGAAGCGTCGACTTGAATCTCAAGGGCATGATTTAGCTTCACATGGTGAGAAATACCCAAAAACTGACAACAGTAGCTACAGGTATGAAAGAAATGACAGTTACTCCAGACCTGAAAGTTACAACTACTCATCATCACGGGACAGCAACTACTCGTCGCGTAGTAGTTATTCTCCACGTGACAGCTATTCATCACGTGATAACTATTCTTCACGTGACAATTATTCTTCACGTGATAACTATTCTTCACGGGATAGTAGTTACCAGTCTCGAGATAGTGGTGGCTATTCACGTAGTAATGATTATCCTTCTCGAGGAGATGGATATTCGAGAGACGGCTACAGAAATGATAACTACAATTCATCTGGATTCAAGAATCAAAGGGGAGGGGGAGGCTTTGGTGGACGAGGCCGAGGAGGCAGAGGTGGTGGTTTTGGGGGTCAGAGTGGTGATTCATGGTCTTGCAGCAGTTGCAAGTTCTCAAATTATGCAAGCCGTAGTAGTTGTTACAAGTGCAGAACACCTAAAGGTTAGTTCAATTTATTTTGGTTTATATTACATAGTTTGTGGGCAGTGTAGCATTTAGGTTCTTTGCATCAGTTCACTTTATTTTGGTTTATAATTTATGAGCAGTATAACATTTAGGGTCTTTGCAACATCTGTATGGCCCCAACTGCATTGTCTTCTGCATTTAACTCATTATCAGATCCTTTGGTTTCAGCCTACCTAACTGTCCAACAAGAAAACTTTATCTTTCTACAATATTCACTTTTCTTAAAATAATAAATCCTTTAGCTGAATCGTATGAAACTGTGAGAGGACCAAGTAATCTCATTTAATTAAATTTTCATAATAAAAGTATTACAGTATCCTGCAATCTTGCTTACTTTGTACTGTTTGCTGTAATATGGGATTCATTTTTTGTCACGTCAAATACTGATGTTAAATGCTTAAATTGTGTTAAGTTTTACTTTTGTTTTATGGGTCCTGCATGTGATATACAGAGTAATTATTGTTGCAAGGTGACTTATTCTACAGAAATGTATTTAGTTTTGCAAGTACTTATAAGATATTTTAGATTTTCTAGAAGTGGTGCTTTTCTTATTCCTAATGTGTACAGTTGAGATAGTATCCTTGTTGCTTGACAGTACATTTTATTCCACAGATGGCAGCAGCAGCAGCAGGAGGTGGGATTCAAATGATTCGGGCTGGAAGAAACCTAACTGGAATGATGGCAGGAATAGAAGAGACAAGCCATTTGATGAAGATGGAAAGAGGCCATCCTCTAATTCTTGGGGGAAATCAGATAAAGTGGAGACAAACAGTGATGGTCTTATTAATTGGGATGAAGCAATAAAAAAAGCTGTAAGTTCTTTGTGGAGTTGTATGTTTGGGTATTCCAGTAGTCCGACTAATTATTGTGCTTTGTTACTGGCATGTTTATTTTTGCCTAAAATTTATAGGCAATGCTCATAAAAGGTTTTTATCTGCTGCACTTTATTTACACAGGATGAAATGACTGCTGCAAAATGGGCGAGTTTGCCAAAGATTGTTAAAGATCTGTATGTTGAAGACCCAGCAATTGCATCTATGACAGATGAGGAGGTAAAAGATTTCAGGTATGTCTGTTTCAAGAATATTGTCTATGGTTCTTTTGTACTAAAAAGTTGAAAATTTGTTGGTTACTATAGTTCTTAACTGGAGAGAAATGGATGGATTTCTGTTTCCAAACATTTTTGCAAGTTGCCTTTTCAGTGATTTTTAAAATGTTAATGTTTTTTAATAGTTTTTAATATTTTTTAACTTTCAGTGCAAAGCATTTTGCTAAAAAATAAAAAAGAAAATGATGATCTTAAAAAACTGAGACCACTGGTTGTACTTTGGTTTTGTAAACCTTAAGGCTTCACTTTAATACGATTACTATAAGGCAATAGTGAATTGTAATCTTAATTGTTCCAAGTTTTAAGAAATTTTAGTTTCATGAAAGTTACAGATTTCTTCTTTTGTTAAATGTTTTGAAGTCTCCAATGGATTTCAATTTTTCTCTAATTTTCAGGAAAAGTAAATTTGATATGGAAGTCAAATGTCTCAACAAGGAATTCAAAATACCTAACCCAGTCAAGTTATTTGAACAAGCATTTTCTGCATATCCTCTGATTCTAAAGGAAATAAGCAAGCAAGGGTTTGAAAACCCATCTCCTATACAGAGTCAGGCTTGGCCTATATTGATGAAAGGCTATGATATGATAGGTACCTCACAAACTGGGTCAGGTAAGTTTGATTTTGTTTCAAGTTATGTAGGTATGTAAATATGTAAACCAAGGTTGTTGACTAAATTTTTGGAATTTTGTAAAACATTTAGAATTGCATTCTGTAATGTATTAGTATACTGAAATTACTGTAGTAAGTAAAGAAATACCATGAATTCCATATTAACCTTTATTGAATATTTAAAACTTGGTTTGTTGATTGAAGTATCAAGCCAAGTAATTTCATTTTCCTGAATTCTGTTAACCTTAATGGAACAATTAACACTATTCTTGTAAACAAAATCTGTGTAAATGAGACTGAAATTCAGTATTCAAGTTACACAGATAGAGAGAGAGTTGTGGCAGCAATTGGGAGTGGAGGGCCTTAACCTGCTTTCTTTTCCCCATTCCAATATACATTATAGCAGTTTTGATTTGAATAAAAAACTTTACATTAGTAGTTTTGCCTATCAGTATATATATTTTTTTTCTTTGATATTTTTATCTGATATTTTTTTTCAAGCATTGATACCAGATGAAAACATGTTTCTGCATGATGAAATTTTGCTGCATATTCAGTTGTTGATGGTTGTGTGAACTTAGGGCTTGGGATTAACACAGATTTTTTTTTATTTCAGGCAAGACACTTGCTTTCCTTCTACCTGCTCTGTTACACATTTGTGCACAGCCAACCCCAAGATGGGAGCGCCCAGGTCCTACTTGTTTAGTTTTGGCTCCAACACGAGAGCTTGCTCAGCAAATTGAGCGTGAAGTCATAAAATTTCAATATGACAACATCAGAGTGTAAGTGCTCCTTTCCAATTGTACTCTCATCCAGCAATACTTTGTACAGTATTTTGTAATACTCATTACTTTTCAAGTGTAAAAATCAAGATTAAAGAATAATGTAAAAAATTGCCACTGAGAATGCCAGGTACTGTTGGCACATGAACTTTGTGGAACCACTGTGGGTTAACAACCTTATCCCAAAAGTACTTTGCTTTCTGAAAAGCTGAGATATTTTCCCCAAATACCTTTTTCCCTTAGGGGTCTTGCCTTGAGGGTGATCCTCCAGTTCTCATAAATGGCATAAATGTTCACCAATAGGATTTGGGGGGGTGGGGGTCAGGTCTTCAGTAGTCAGTATTTTTCAGGAAACAGGTCTAGTTAGAATTTTGTGTAGCCTTGATCTTCATTGTTGCCTTTTCACTTTTTTTTTTATACTGCTTAGGTTATTGTTTCTAAGTATTTGTATTCTGTATTTGCTGACAATCACCACAAATGAAATAAACCTTATGTAACATGGAGGGAGCCAGTTAGGACATTTTGGGCAGTGGCGCTTGCTATTGTGGCCAGCTCAACTCTGTGGTAATTAAGTGATGTGATAAGTTTACAATGTAGAAGTTAACAAGCAGAATATATCTAGAACTCTATACTTATGCATCTTAAAAATCATTGTTTGTGATGGGATTTATAGTGGTGATTTTGGTTAATGAGGAAAGTTGATATGTTCATCTAAAACATAAGAAGTGTCAGACTGGTATATATAAAGTGCTGTCAGACTGGTATATATAAAGCACTGTCAGACTGGTATATATAAAGTGCTGTCAGACTCGGGTATATATAAAGCACTGTCAGACTCAGGTATGTACTGCAAAAGGAAATTCTACTACAATGTAATATTTGTATTGAAATTTCTATATATATAAAAGGAGCTTTCACTAGCCACTGCAAGCTTTATCAGACTAAAACATAAATGGTATGGAGTATAGAGGTATGTTTCAGTACCATAACTTTATAAACAAACAACTCTTTAGGCTGTGATGCAACCATACTTCAGCAGTTTTTAGTTGTAAGGCATCAGGAAATAGCTCTATAGTTCTTCAGCAGTTTTTAGTTGTAAGGCATCAGGAAATAGCTCTATAGTTCTTCAGCAGTTTTTAGTTGTAAGGCATCAGGAAATAGCTCTATAGTTCTTCAGCAGTTTTTAGTTGTAAGGCATCAGGAAATAGCTCGATACTTCATAGTATTTTTGCTTCCGTTTTGATAAACCTAGCAGTGGCTAGCAATAGCTCCCCTTTTTTAATGTAGATTTTTTCTAGACAGTAGTATTGTGGAATTTCTTCTATATGTTAAAACTCTGCATTAATGAAAATTATCATTAGAATGCATCACACAAATTCAGTTTTTAAACTGCAGTTGTACAGTGTTTTGGACAAACTGTATTTTGTGCAGTTTTCTGTTTTTCCATATAATGTATTGTAATGTGGAGGTACATTTATATTGTGAGCACTCCAGTACGAATATGGAGCAGAATTTCTGTAGAACAATTAAGCATACGTTCAGTCAGTGTATGTTACTGTAGTCTTACGTAAATGTCATATGTTCCATTTACTATTGTTGTATTTTATTTTTCAGTGTCTGCTGTTATGGACAAGGTGATAAAAGACACCAGATTCAAAAACTTAATGCAATGTCAGAGATTGTCATTGCAACCCCTGGTAGACTAAATGATTTTGTTAGCCAAGGTAAGATTTTTTTTTTTGGTTTTAACCTTATAAGGGGTTACCACACCTTTTGTCTTGTATGGCATACCGTGTGTAGTCATTGATAGTGTTTTTCAATGTCAGTTTGCTTACCTTATGTTACTCATTGTTCAATTTTTACATCTTTAACTGGTTAATCTTAAGCCAGTACACAGCATTTGCCTTTCATTTGTGATTTGTATGCTTGCAGTTTTCATTATTACTAAGTAGAGAGAGTTAGCTAGGCACCAAAACAGAGCAGAGAATGGTTGCTTAGATATAAATTAATGTAAACATGCGGAATGGATTTATTCAATATTGCAGATCTAGTCAATTTGAGTGGCGTGTCTTACCTTGTATTGGATGAAGCAGATCGAATGTTGGATATGGGCTTTGAACCGCAGGTCAGGAAGATAGTGATGAATATACGACCAGACCGACAGACTATTCTGACAAGGTTTGTAGTGATCTTACTTTTGTTTATTGAGAACTTTTCTTGATACTTAAACCTATTGATCCATTTCCTCTCTACTGGAATTTCTTTTTATGTTTTCATAAGTTCATATTATTATAATAATAACTCAAAATGCACATATTTATGGAGCAAGCTAAAACAGTTATGTAATGCATTGTGCAACTCTGTTTGATTCAACCTTTGCTGTGATATCAGAGTGAAATGTGTCTGAAAGCTGGTACCAAAAAAAGCTCTTAAATTGTCAAAATTCTACTATAAGGCTACTAATTTGATTTTCTTCTTTTATACAGCTCTTCAAATACTTTTGTAAAATTTAACACATTTCTAGCGAATGATAACCCAACCCAGGAACCAGAAGACCTAGCCACCCCCAGAGGTATGGTTACAGATCACTTCGCTCGCTGCCACTAAGGACTGATTATGTTCGGTTGGTGAAAGAGAGAACTCGGGACTCCTACTCCATTCTCCATGTCCGACTCAGTGTTACCGAATGGGGTAACGCAGAGTCTAACGTCGATCCAAGGAGTAGGTTTGTCGTCCCTTCCCTAAGAAAAACTGCTTCCTTCCTCTCCCGGATTTTAGTCATAGTTCGACTTCAAGCGAGAACTAAGGGGTTATGATGGTCATTTACGCCTTGTAAGCAGCAGTGATCGATACAACCAAGCATCTTACATGGTTGTAGGAAGTTGTCTGTTTGACTGGCAGAAAACAGGAACTCTCTGATCAGCAAATTAGCAAAACATATAAGCAGAACGTACCTACCATAGTCACAATAACTGCTGTGCCTCCTGAGTTCACAACAGGATGGCAATGGTTACTTCTCCAAGATCATTAGGCAAGGTTACTTCTCCAAGATCATTAGGCAAGGTCCATTACAAATACAAATTATTTGAGGCAAAGTTGAAATCATGGTTAACTAATTGGTTAACATGTAACTTCTCAAAATTAAGATAGTTCCATATATTTGGTTCAAACCAAACTTACTGAAGTAACATGTTTGCATGTGTTCACAAGTCCTAGTTAACAGACTAAAATCACAGAACTGTAGTGCAGACATCTTGAGTGTCAGAGCACGAAAAAGCTATCCTATTTTCAGGGAAAGTTTAGGTTAGTAAAATGTTGTTCAAGAGAGCATTAGGAAGTTCTGTCATGTAAATGACCATCTTGGCCAGAGTGTAACACAATTGCATACAAACAGACACTCCAAGCCAACAACCCAAAACTGATACAGTTGGACAACTTTACTGTATGTCCAGAAGGCAAGGAAGAAGAGTTAATGCAATGCAGTGCAAGATTGCAAACTTTCCTTCCATTCTGGAGAAGTAGTTAAATGTTGTGAAAGGTCTGTAGACTCCAGAGTCAATAGCTGCATTTTAGTTGAACAGCAGCATACCCATGCTTCCTAATCTGAGCATTTATGTTCGACAAACATTGGTGTTGGAATATAAACTGGACCCAAATGAGTACAGGTAAGTGAAACTACAATCCCATGTTCTACTAGTCTAGAATGTGTGCCCTTGTTTCCCCTTCTATAACAAGTGGGGGAGCCATGGTACAGCCTTTAATACATAAGGGCTGCCAACCAATTGTTTGCCATCTCCAAGGAGGGGAGGAGGGGTTCTTCGGGGTTAGTCTGACATGACATGGGTCTGCAATATGCAGAGCAGGGTTACAGGGAAGCACTGACTTGGGGCAATGTAGTGCCAGTGTAGCAGTGCTGTCAGCAGTGGCACTGGTGCTTTTTTTCTGCACAGTGACACACTGAAGGTGCTTGGATACTACCTCCTTCCTAAGTTGTGCTTCAGACAATTTTTTTTTTGGAGGGGGAGGGGGGCCTTCCCAAACACCCATTAGTTTTCAGTCTTGAGACCAAGCACCAGGCAAGTGAGCAGGACAAGTAGGCTCCTACGGTGACCCCTCATAAGAGAGCCTTGTCTACGCAGGTAGGTTTGGGGAACCCTGCGTGAGACTAAAATAACCCATAGGTGACGTATAAGGCAGAAGGGAAGAAGAGGTAAAAAAGAATATGACAACAAGGGGGAGGTAATGGAAGGACAGAGCTTCCCCACTTGGTTTACATATAAAATATTAGAATGAGAGCGATCCCCGCATTCCTTGGCCCCTATCCCTTCAGAAGGGTTGAAAACAGGGAAGGAATTGGAAGAACTCCAGTAGGCAAGGGAAAGCTAATATAAGCTAATACTTGACTATCCTTCTGGATTAATAAACAAAATAGGGGGGCAAAACGAATAAGATAAAAAAAGGACTTGAAGAAGGAACAAGCTAAAACGCACATTCAACCTAGCATTCAGGAGTGCAGCAAAGCATCCTCACACAGCAGCAGCGAAAAAAAAAAAAAGCTAGTGTTGGATGGAGAGTGAAGGGTATTCCTGCACTCAACCTCTTTAACCACCAGTTAAGTACCTTGTTCCCAAGTTCAATGACTGATTTCAGCTGGCACCGAAGGATACTCTGGTTTGTATACATAGGAAAAATACAACTTCATCTTATAATTTATTTTATTTTATGTCCTTAAGAAAAGTTGTAATGCATGATATTTGGTTGAATCACCGTCTTTGATGGAAATTAGGTAAATATCGGGCTTCTCTGATTGGCTGTAAATAATATAATTCTTAATTTTTTCAGTGCCACATGGCCCAACGAAGTGCAGTCATTGGCTAATAAATTATTAAGCAACCCCATTCATGTGATAGTAGGATCACTCGACCTCCAAGCTGTAGACACAATCACACAACGAGTGGTTGTATGTTCCATCATGGAAAAAGAAGAAAAGGTATGGTCTCTATATAATGAACATTCTAGATATGCTGAATATGAGGTTAGAAGTACAAAAATGATTGCCATACAGTATTGTTTTTGACATGAAATTCTAATTTCCAGATTCTCACTAGTTACTCTTCACAATTTTCATTTCAGTTGCTAGAATTTTTGAAGACCATGAAGCCAGAAGATAAGGTGATTATTTTCGTTGCACAGAAAATTACCGTCGATGATCTCTCAGTCAAGTTGTTAGAAGCAGGTCATGCGGTATGTATCATTCTTAATCAGACTTCTTATGATTTCATATTTTTTTATGTTACGGAGTTTATTTAGGTAAGCTCCAGTTAGTATTGTTGTAAATCTAAGTTGAAAGGAAGGTATGTTTTGTTGAGGCCATCTTTGCAAAGAAATGTTATCAAGAGTAATACAAGGGAAAGGAGAATAAAATAGTCCTAAAAGTACAGTGACACCTCAACTTACCAGGCAGTTTGGGGCTTATTTTGAAATTTTCTTCCATTCTGGAGCATTTATTGACTTATTCATTTGCAGATATATCTGCAATGTGAATTACTTTTAAAAATAGAGATACTACTCAGTACTGGACAGTTAAACCTAACAAAAACAAATAAAGGGCAACCAGCAAAACTTTTTGACAGGTGAAAGCAGCGCCCAGAATTGATAAAACTACAGCTTTACTTCATTGAAAATTTGTTTCTGTAGATAAAAAAAATGTATTTTTAAACCAAGCCTCATTAATTTAAAAATTGTTTTAGCAAGTACATTACAGTAATAGTAATGATGCCAGTAAAACTCGATCAGCTGTTGATTTCGAGAAGGTAAACATTACCAGAATGCAAATTGTGCATGATCGCAATGTTTATATTTTGTAGTAGATGATGGTAATGTGTGCTATATAATTGGATAAAATTAATTAACAGTTTCATCAGTATTATCATTACAACTGTATATTAACATTGGAAAAGGACCCTCTCTGTGTGACATTGTAACTGGGGTCAACAGTTCACCAAACATGTGCTTCAACACAGACACATGTATGGGCATTTGTATCACATTTATGGTGCAACCTTTTACTGTATATATATAAAAATAATTTACCAGAAGGAGAGGGGGCCTAGTAAGTGCTAGGTGTTACGCAACATATTAAAACAGACACAAGGATATTTATGGTCTTTTTTTTTTTGTATGGTATATTTTTTTTTATTTTAAACACCTTGTGAGTATACCCTGTATTTAGAACTACTGCAATAGGCTACAGTAAGTGCAAAGTTTATCTCAGCTTAATGCATGCTTGTAATTTACACACACACACAGCACAAAATTTCACCTTGAAGATAATATATAAACAACAATACATTGAATGCAGCACATAAATAAAAATGCTAAACCTTATTTGACATTTGCAGTAAATCTTGTGTAAGAAGTGCAGTGGGGTCATGGTGACTGTGGACATTTTATTACAAAGTGAAGCACAGAAGCATGGTGCAGTCATATTGAAAATATTCACATAGATCTCAGAATTCTAGAGCACATAGTCAGTGAAACAAAATCACTTTAATAGAATTCAAATATGAATTTTTTTTATAGATTTTATAGACAATGATTTGCAGGTAATAACAACTTACAAATGACTTACATTGTCATATTTACTAGTGCAGAAAAAGGGCTTGATTCGTGAATTTCAACACAGCCTATACACATGTATTTTCTGCCTAAATATCCCATCTGATCGAGGCCTTTGATTTCATGCCTTACTGATAAAGCACCCAAAACTGCAGTTACTAGACCAGGCCAATGTAGTGAACACTATCAATGAGCAGTGTATACAGGCAGTCCTCAAGTTATTTGTAACTGATTTAACTTGCACGCAGTATGTACAGTCATTACAACACACTTGTCTGGAAGGGTAGGAAGTATCATAGCCAGTCACCAAGCATTAACAGTTTTACCTACTGCCTGACTGGTAGCTACAGTATAATGCTTTGTATGTTTTTAGGAAACGATACTCATGTTTACATGGCAAATTGCCGGTTCCCTCTCTGCAGCTTAATTCTATCATCGTTTTTATTATCTTTTATATTTCATTATAGATATGGTACAGTGTAGACTACTACTGTTTTGATATGGTACAGTGTAGACTACTACTGTTTTATTTTTTTATAATGTAAATCTCATTATCTTATTTTTTGTTTTAGAGACTCAACTTCTTTTTACTTAACAATTATGCATTCATGTCTCAGTCTAGGCATCTACTTATGCGGCAACAATTATGCATTCATGTCTCGGCCTAGGCATCTACTTATGTGGCTGAATTCTATCATTTTTATCATTCTATTTATTTTTCATCTTTTACTATTGAGGGTTAGTTCAAATGTTTCTACATTGGTTTATTATTCATACCCTATAAAAATAGTGAAATACAGATATTTATAGGTATATATAGATATCGCCGGTTAAACTGGACTATCGGCTAAAACGGACACCCTGGCCCTCTACTAGTCCGTCTTAACGAGGGTCGACTGTACATGGATTATTGGGTTTTGCGGCCATTGCCACAATCTTGGCCTTTCAGGGACAAACATTAAACCATTTGATGGTGTACCAGTTGCTTCCAACATCAGTATAATGTAGGGTACAAATAAAAAAAAAATTCTTATCTAGAAGTAGTTTTTAAAGAACTGCAGTTATATATAATCTTGATTTTATTAATAAAATCCCACCTTTTGGTCCTGCCATCATTGTTTTGCTTATACTGTACTTCTCTACAATAGTATATAATTAAACTTCACCTACATCTTTGGTACCTGCTTCATTTGTAATGTGGTCTTCCCATTGCATTGCAGTTTAAGTGTGCATTTGGTTTATCTCAAATCCATGACTTTTAAGTTGCAAACTAAAACTTTAATTTTTATCTTTTAGGTGGAAAGTATGCATGGTGGCCGAAATCAGCGTGATCGTGAATACTCACTTCGTCAGTTAAAATCAGGAAGGAGTAAAGTATTGATTGCGACTGATGTTGCAGCAAGAGGAATAGACATAAATGATATAACGTTAGTTCATCTTTATCATCTGCAGTGGATTTATGCTGCTTTTCTATTTATTAAATTTGAGTGTAGTGCTAATATAAAAAATTAACTGAGGTTACTGAGATATGGGTTTATATTTTGTTTGTATATTCATTGATTTTTATTTCAAATTTCATATCCTTTTCCTCAGGCATGTTGTAAATTATGATTGCCCAAGGGATATGGAAGAATATGTCCACAGAGTTGGGAGAACTGGCCGAGCTGGCAGATCTGGAGAAGCGTTAACCCTCATGTGTAGAGATGATTGGAAAGTTTCAGGGAAGTTAATAGAAATACTTGAAAAGTCTGATCAGGTAAGAAAATATTTAAATAGTTTTGTATACACCATTTAAAAAAATTTGACTGCTCCCTGCAGCATTTTATGTTCCATTGGTGTCTTAAATGACCAATGGTAGTGGATCTCTGATAGTTGACTACATTTGTATACCAGAAGGGGCTAGAAGCACTTTGTGAGGCTTGTGCTTTAAGACTTCATGGCTAAATCTTGTACAGCTCTCCAACTGATTAGTAGCAATGCGGCTTCATGGCTGGCCTTGCTTTATTATAAAACCTTGAGATATTTTGTGTTAGACTGAGCTGGGTGTTTGCTATCCTGGGCTCTTGCTCCCATAACAGTTTAGGCTGAGACCAATTATCTAAAAATGTTATTTGATACTGAAATTGCTTTGTACTTGCTGGGGTTAAGAAGCATATTTAATGCATTGATTGTTTGACCTTATAGTATAACCTGCATTTGAACAATCAAGGTTTCCCACAGCTAACAACATTCTAGTGTGAACTAACCTGTACTCATAAGCTATTCAGTTAATAGATTTATCTGCAAAATGCATCACTTCTAAAAAGGCAGCCTTGAAAAGCATCATAATGTAGCTGAATGATCAGTGTGATAACCAGTGGGGAGCTTATACATTGGCAAGACATAATGATTTTGTTTGAAGTAATGCCATTGTACCGATTGTAGTTTCGCAGGTACTGTATTTATGGACATATATTAGATACAGGTGCTCCTTGAGTTATGATTCTGTTAAGTTTGAAAACCATATCGCAAAGTGAAAACATCGAAGTAAAAAGAGAGAATAATTATTTCCACGGGTGTAGCCATTTTGTTGCCAAGATATTTTCAGTAGTAATTTATATATGTAAAGGTATTAAATTGGATAAAGTATTGAAACTTGATATTTATTGAATAACACATTTATCTCCCAAAGGTTGTGGTAAAATTAGTTACGTATGACTGAAAATTAATACAAATAGTGTACTTATTCAATTATTGTTATGAAGAATCTATAGCAGCAAGGTTATCATTCTCACTATCCTTTGAAGAGGCTTGAGAATAGCTGGTAGAACTACTGGGCCACCAACAGGTTTCTTCATAAAGATCAAAAGTTTAGACTGCATAGTTTGTTCTTTCCATTAATTTCGTTTTAGCAGGCAAGAACATCTTTATCTTGTGAATCTCTTAATTAACCCCCATGTTTCCTAACATATGTATGCCTCTGATGATAGACCATGTCTGCTAACATTTCTACGCCATTTGGGATAGTGCCGTCATTGTATCTCATGTGGTGTACTGTAGGCATCCCTTTGGCTCCTACCTGCAACCCCTTTTATTTTATTTTATTTATTTTTTTACTGTACCATCCTTTCATATTCTCTTTCTTCCATCTTAATTTCTATCTTTTCCTAACAATAGTTACAGTACAACTGTAAGGTTTTCCTTCTGTTGCATCTTTGTCAGCTCTTGACTCTTGACTCAATTTCCCTTTCAGCAATGAATGACATTGAAGGTCCAAGCACTTGGCCTAAATTTTATATTCCATTCCATCCAAACATATTTATGTCCCTGATGATAGTAGCAATTGCCCCAGCCAGTTTCTCTGCTGTGAATTTTCTGGGTGCCTCAGGTATCACTTGTTCACTCTCTGCTGAGCTGCTTGCTTGCTTGCTTTCTTCCCAGCTTAATGAGCTTTTCAGCCTCAATGCCAGCAAGCTCATCAATGTCCTTTTCATCAGTGTCTACCTCAAGTAGTTCAGATCTTTAAATGTGTTCACATAAGTGTTCCAGATGCCATTTCATGTGAAACTTATGTTCTGGATGCTATTGAGAATGTTATGTTCCATCCAGAACTCTCAGGAGTGTTGTCCTAAATTCAGGTGCTTCAACAGCTTGTGCAAACGTGTCATAAAGAGTATGCTTTGAACACAGTGTTCAAACCCTGGTCCATGGGTTTAATGAGTGGAGTTGTGTTCCATGGCATTAAACAACTTTGTATCAGGATGCATGTTGCCAGTATACTGTGGATGTCTTGGCATAGTCTTAAGTAAAAATTACTTTTAACTGAAAATTGTTCTACATACAGTAATCTTTTGCCTGTGGAATAAAACACTGGAAAATGTAATCCTGAAACAATGCCAATGTCATGCTTTTTCGTTTGCAAACAAAATAACCAGTAGAGTATGCATGCTCACATATTTGAATTCTCTATGGTTCCCAGAGTTGTAGATAAAAAAAAAAAAAAAAAAAAATAGGGCTTCAGCTAAACCAAGAGTAACATTTCCATCCAAAAGCAGCATTACACTGTCTCTTGAATGCCCGGAATTCAGCCATAGACTTCAGTCATGATGAATATATGAACACTTGGCATAGGCTTCCAGAGCAGGGTCATTTTATCTCCATTGAATAATTGTTGAGACCAGTGTTTTCCAGTGCCATTTTTCCTTAAACGCTACAGCACCATGATCAGCGGTTGCTGCTTCGCCACTGACCTTCACATTTTAATTATTGGAACCATCTATGATTTGATCAAAACTGCGTCATTGGTGTAGGTTTATTAGCACATTGTTCAACGGTTTCAAGAAGTCGCTTTGCCTGGGCCCAGATTGTCAGTAGGCTAAGTGGCACAGTTCTGTATGATTGTACAAATAATAACAGTGTTGATCAGCTCGGCTCTTTCCTTTGTGATAACAGTGGGTGCAACTGATGCCAAAGATTTCAAGGCATTATAAGTTTGCCTCTTATCCTTCAAGATGGTCAAGATTGTTGATTGTAGAAGCCTAAGTTCCCACATAATAGGTGATATGGGCATGCAGTGTTCATGCTATGTGAATATCTTAAGTTTCTACTGAAGAGTTAATTGTCTTCCTCTTCATCTCACTTTAATATCATAAGGACTCATAGGCGCCTTTCATAGCCATTATAGATATTTGAAAACAATGTAGATACATGAGGGGAGCCAAAACAAAATAGTGGCAGCACTGGACTACAACATATTTGTTTTAGCAAAGGTGAGGCAGACAGAGATGAGGAGCGATGCTTCTGCCCAGCTTTCGTGGGAGAGCATTGTCCCCAACATCACTTGATTTGATGGGAAAGATCAAAATGTTAAATTTTGGTATACAGTATGATGCCAAATGTGTAATCTTGCTATTGCAACTGTAAGTTGGAAATGTGTGTCATAAAACATAAAAGTGTAATTCAAGGACAGGCTGTAAAACTTTTAGATTTTGGGATACTCTTGATTGAAATTTTATCTGGTGTGCAACGTATTCTTGGAAAGTTATGTTGTCTTTCATCTATATGATTACCTCTGTGTTGTAACACCTTAAAAATAGCAAAGGAGTCTACTGGTCAAGACTGTCCTAGACGTAGGTTAACTTCTTACAAATAGGACTCAGTTTTTATAATTAATTTCTTAGGATTCACAACATTTCATGTTTAAATTTTTCTTTTTCCAGGAAGTACCTCATGATTTGATGAGGATGAAGGAACGTTATGACAGGGTGAGAGAAGAAGGCCGGGATCGTTTCAATCGTAATGGTAAAATTATGGGCTATGGAGCAAACCTTAGAAATGGTTGGTCTGTTGCATAATTGTTTTATTTACAGGGTACCAAACTTCACATTACATTATTCACCATTAGGGAAAATTTTGTTAAGTTTAATCAAAATTTATGGTACTGCACAAGCATGGCATTAATAGATATTAAAATAAAATTAATGAGAAACATTCATATCTGCAGTTAGTGCCCTAGCTCCCAGAATTTTGAGCAATGTACCCTCTTTCCTCTCATTACCTGGTTATTAAGTGTAATTATTTAGAACTGTACCTCCATGTACTTTTTGACAATAGCAAATATAATGAAAATAACCAGTAAGTCTAAGTCTGACAATGAGATGGATTTTCAGCCATTTAGTGTTACTACTTCGTCATTCTAAAACTGCAGTATTTTCTCATTGGTAAATTATGTACCATTATTTTGTTACCAGTATTTTTGTGTATTTAGGTTATGCTTTAGTTTAAGGTATCTGATATAATTTATATAGATATCTATTTTCTTATGCACCAAAAGTATAAGCTTTAGTTGAATTTTCTAGGAACTGTTTATGTCGTTAAGTTAAATTCCATGTAATAGAGTACATAAAAAAAAAATTATAAAATTATATGGCATTTACTTTACACCTATTTACATTCCAAATGTTTTCCAGGTAGGAAAGATCTAAGTAGTTAACTTTAATGTTATTGAAAGAATCCTTCAGTGTAAAAGAGAAACAGTTACCAGGAATTTGTGAACCACAAACTCTCATCTTTTATATGTAATCTCTATAAGAGCAAATGGGATCAGTTGAAGCATACGAAAAAGGCTTCAGATTTGGAGGTATCACTCATGTGGAGTTGTGGGTAATCGCTTCTGCACACACTGCATAGCCTCTGTCTCCCTTTAACCAGTACAGAATGAAGACATCATTATTAGTATTAATATTCAGTAGATAAAACCTATTCATATGGAACAAGCCCACTGGGGCCATTGACTCAGAATTCAAGCTTCCAAAGAATATGGTGTTCATTAGGAAGAAGTAAGAAGTAAAGGGAAATACAGAAAGAAGAGATCTAATAAATAATTATTTATTAAAAAAGAAAAAAGTAATGTATTAAAATGCAAGAAGAATAGTATTAGTGTAGTAATACATTACATTTTTGCTTGAACTTCTGAAGTTCCAACTACACAACATCCTCTGGCAGGCTGTTCCACAGTTGAATGGTCCACAGTTGAATGGTGTAAGGAATAAAGGACCTTTGGAACAGAAGTTTGACAGCAAGGTACATTTACTGCATATTAGTGCTGCTGTTCAACTAATCTGGTTGCTCTTGGCAGATAAAGGGGATCAGGGATCAAATGTAAATGTGAAAGATCTCTGTTGAAATACAACTTATGAAAAAGTGACAAACGAGAGACAATCTGTTGATGGTCCAATTCATAACTGCTACTATTAGAAAACTGAAACCTACCACCATGAACCACTGTATGTAAGAGAGATAAATCTATGGCAGAAGCAGACATCTACAGCAGATAACAGTATTTCAGTATTGGAAGTACAAATGACCTAAAACAGGTTGCATTGATTTCATCACTCTTATAAATATATGAGGCCTTACAAACGATACTTAATTTTCGTGCGGCATTTGCTGAAACTTAGATGTTGAGGCTGACTCTTACATTAGATGTTTCTCAAAAGTTGATGCGATTCACAACTACATCTGGAATAGCTGAAGCTTCAGACTCTATCAGCAAAGTTCCATCCACCTGAAGGGGAGGATGGGGTGGGAAATCTGTACGAGGTCTGCTATTCAATAATGTTTTTGTGTTACCGGAGTTCAGCCTCACACCCCATCGACTACACCATCCCCAGATCTGGCGTGTTGCACCATCAGCATACTGAACAATCATGTTTTCCAGGCCAACAATCGTTCACTTGTATACACTGAAAATAACAGTGGACAAAGAACACTGCTCTGGAACTCAGACAACAGGTCTTGGTTCATGAAAGATCCTGTCCACAGCAACTTGCTGCGGCCTAATGGTTAGGAAATTTTGCAGTAATCCTAAAGCATATCCACCCACTCCAAGATTCTGAAGTTTACAAGTGCCTTGTGATTTACTAAATCAAAAGCAGCACTAAAATCTATTTGAATTACTCTGCACTCAAAACCCTTATCAAGGTTCCCTTGCAAATGGCATGTCAAGTCTACAAGAGCATCGCAGGTACCTAACTGCTTCCTATATGCATACTGACTATCACCCAACAATCCTTTAAATTCCACATACTTATATAGTAGCTTAAAAATAAGTTTTTCAGCAACTTTTGAAAGCACAGGGAGAATAGAGATTGGCCTATAGTTACTGCAGTCTGCAGATATGCTACTCTTTGGAACAGGCACTGTATTACTATGATAGTCCTCATCCACAAAAATACTACGTCGGCATAAAAATATGTAGAATCTAGTACTCTTGGGAGACAAAACACTAGAAACTTTTAGAAAACAGAGCAGAAACCACAGGATCTTCTCCACCCCAGCTGTCAAGATTATCCCTAGAGTGAAATGCAAATTTTGTAAGAATAGGTTCAGGATGACAAGCCCCAGGAAGAGGGACATCCTCAGCTGATTGCTTAGCTTCAAAAGCTAAAGCTCAATGAAGCAGTTCAACCTTTTCCCTAGGGTCAGTAACCAATCCACCATCATCTGTTAGCAGTGGTGGAATGGAAGACAAGCCAGACCCAAAGATAGATGATGATAATGTGGTCAGAACAGAACAATAAACAATACCATCAACAACAACAGTACATAAGCATTATTTACAAAAATTCTGTTGAGAATACAAATAAATGTCACCACACATTGAAAAAAATGCAGGAAACAACTGGTTGACAAGGAGGGGCCGGCAAACCTAAGGCAAAAGAAATCTGCCAGGTTTGCCACAACGGGGGAGGACAGTCAGGATGGATATAGAAATAAAACACTCGGAAGGAAAAGACTAGGTCAAGACAAAGGTAATTCCCTGATAATCCACCAAGCAACTTTTGCTTTCTCATCACCCTGTCCTACACACTTTTTGAAAAAACAGGAAAGTGAACAAAAAAGAGGATAAATGCCTGATTGTACCCTCGGGCAAGGGAACTCAAACCCATGACCATGGTACAGTGGCTATGGCATTGTCCAAGGTTGGAGAATAAGGTTTGTATTCAGAGTAGCCTTCTCTTAGAAGGGTTGTCTATCAAGACTTAAAGAGTCCCTTCTACCCACTGGTTTGATATCGGAGCATCCTCCTAAGAGTTGCCTGCCAAGGTTAAAGTCTCTCTTCTACCCTAACTCATATCTTCATCTTGGGTGTAGTTGAAGTATTTTATAATAAGTATTTATATGGTTGTGGCTTTCTGGCCCACGGTGCTTGTGGTTCAAATGATCTCGGCTTAATTCCTAGTTTGGGTTGCTGTATTTCACAAGCCTCAGCCAGTTGCTTCAATCTTACCAGCTCATCACATAATAGGTTTGGCAGACTGACGCCCTTCCTGACTATTTATCCAGGCTTGGGACCACCACTGAGCTGGGCTTGCATCCCCACAAGTGGATTCCTGGATATGATAAGTGTGTGCAGGCCTCTCAAGTCTGCATCTGGCACTGACCCTCATTTTTTGTGTCTGGCATGAACAGGTCAAGAGTGGTCAGTCTCTCGGAATGCACTGAGTGTGTAACATGGTCTCCTTCCCAGTGGGAGAGTTATAGTTCAAGGAGAAAAGTGAAAAGCATGTCATCAGTGTCTCTAAGGGTAGTACACTGCTGATACTTTCTATTTTCACTCCAAAGAGTAGGATATCTGCTGTCTCTAGTGTTTAGGAGAAATGTTGTGGTCTCACAGGTACTGAATACAGGTGTATGATGCCACCAGGCAACCATTGCCTCTTTTTATCAATGGGATGTTGCCCAGAAGTCTTTGGATGATTATTCCTTATGACCTTTGGTCATAAGTTTTAGGACGAAAATGGTTGGAAGTATTGAGTGACTGACTGTTTTCCTCTATCTGTCTACTTCCTCCCAACAGCTACTCAACTGGCCATCTGCACTTGAGTTACTTGACAGCTTTTTATATGTGACTAATCAGCAGTAGATTCTGCTCAAACAAAGGGGAGGGAGGGGCAGTGGGCCATACTAATTGAGTTATTTAGTGATACTATGTTTTCTTCCAAACTGTCTCCCCTAACCAGGAACTGGAGATCTCCTGTTCTTCCCTAAAGTGAGGTGCACAAGCCACACTCTTGCTCTGGGTCCTGCCTTCCCGACCATTGCTTATGTCAGCTGTCCCCTGGTCATGTACCACACATGATCTTGAGACAATTCCTGGCCCCTAAAGATAAATCTCCATATAAAGCACATGAGTTTCTATCCTTGTAGCTGCAAATTGAAAATTTTTAAGATAAGGAATGTACAAAACTTGTCTTAAGATACAGTCCCATCTCTACCACCCCACACTTCCCTTTATCCCATCACCTTACAATTGCTGTAATGCCAAAGAGAAACTAATGCTAAGCACATTGTTTGTGGGTGGTTACACACAACTTTGCCAAAAGATATATCACCCTCTAAATTAGCAATTAGTAATGTATACATTACTATTCAGAAGATGAACCCTATTCACATGGAACGAGCCTACAGGGGACATAAACTTCAAATTCAAATTTCCAAAGAAGTAGCAGAAGGTAAGAGGAAATAGAAAGAGGAGATCAGTTATTAGAAAAGAAATAATAAGTATAACACATTAATACAGTAAATAAATGAAAATGTAAGTAAATTATTAAAATACAAGGAGAATTGTTTTAGAGTAGTAATGCATTGCATCTTTGCTTCAACTTGCCTTTATCCCATCACCTTACAATTGCTGTAATGCCAAAGAGAAACTAATGCTAACCACATTGTGTGTGGGTGGTTGCACACAACTTTGCCAAAAGATTCCACCCTCTAAATTAGTAATTAGTAATGTATACATTACTATTCAGAAGATGAACCCTATTCACATGGAACGAGCCTACGGGGGACTAAACTTCAAATTCAAATTTCCAAAGAAGTAGCAGATGGTAAGAGGAAATATAGAAAGAGAGATCATTTATTAGAAAACAAATAATAAATATAACAAATTAATGCTGTAAATAAATGAAAATGTAAGTAAATTATTAAAATACAAGGAGGATTGTTTTAGAGTAGTAATGCATTGCATCTTTGCTACAACTTTTGAGTTTCCAATTGTGCAACATCCTCAGGGATACTGTTCCAGTCCAACGGTGTAAGGAATAAGGTGTCTCTGGAACTGAGAAGTTTGACAGCAAGGCACATTTACTTCATATTCATGCCACTGTTCAGCAAATCTGGTTGCTCTTGACGGGAAAGGAGGATCAAGGATCAATTGTGAATGTGAAAGATCTCTGTAAGAATACAACTTATGAAAAACTGACAAACAAGAGACCATCGAAAACAAGAGACCATCTTTCAATGGTCCAAGTCATAACTGCTAATGTTAGGAAACAGAAACCTACCACCACGAATACATTCAAAAATAAATAAATCTCTGGCAGAAGCCGACATCCACACATGTGACTAGACTAGATAAATAGTACTTTTGGGGTAGCCTGTGCTTCTTAAGAGTTGTGACACCATCACAAATTAAAATTTCTCAATGATTAACAACTACTGCATCATGCAAAGAATAAGAACACCTAAATATGATAAAGCAGTGTAATAATCACCAGACAGAAAGCACAAAATGTTACAGCTATCATGTGAGAATAGTAAAAAAGTGGAAGGCTGACATTAATTAGTCAAAGGTAATGACAAAGGAATGAATTCACTGCAAAGGCAAATTCTAAAGCATTGTTTGCACATGTGAACAATAGAAAACCAAAGATATGTACCATATACCCATTAAAAGGCATATCATTTATCAAAAACTTATTACATCAGTTTTTCCCCTAATTGGGTTGGACATATGAGTTCACTCTTCTTTGACCTGTGTTCTATTAGATGTAGCTCTTCATCATCTTTCTCCTTCATTTTCTGGGTCTTCCTACAAAATCTTCATTCTGCCACTGCCATATCACCTGCTCTGAACAACTGATCATCATCCTTTTTCATGACATGTTCAAACCATATCAACAAGCTTTAAAAGAAAATGATGGTAATTTTATTAGAAGTGATGCAGATATGGCTGATCCATTAAATGGATACTTTGCTAGCGTGTGCACTGAGGAAGATTCATAAAAAATTCCTTGTCCCAATAATATAACCAAGAAAATGAGTCATTAAGGGAAGCAAAAATAAAATAAATGGTTACAAAACACATATTACAGCTGAAATAAAATGAGTGTACAGAGTCTGGTAGATTCTACTAGAAAATGATGAAGGAAGCAGAAGAAAGTGCTCTGCACGTTTATGACATGTACAAAGTATCCTTGGACTGAAGAATAGTGGTGAAGGATTGGAAATCCCAAAAATTTCACCAGAATTCAAGAAAGGTTCTTCAATGAACCTGGTTACTATGGTTTTGTTGCCTTGATACCAGTTCTTGGGAAGATACTAAATCTATCATAGGAGACAATTCTATCCAGCCAGCATGACTTTTATAGTGAAAGGTCACGCCAGCATGACTTTTATAGTGAAAGGTCATGCTTTTAGATTTCTATGATGTTCATTATTTATAAGTAAAAGATATACCCAGGCTTTAACAATACACTTGACAGGGTGCCACAAGAATGATTTAATGGTAAAAGTGAGGTGTACTATCAGTGTAGAAGATGGCTAGAACACTGGCGTAGTAACAAAAAACAAAGTTTTCATCATCAAAGGGACATCTGCCTGGCAAAATGTTGCATGTGGTATATGTACATGACCTGTTCTTACGAGTGGTTAGGAAAATATTCTTAAAATAATGGTTTTTGGCATTGATGATAAAACAGCACTAAAACAATTACAGGAAGTCCATGAGAAAAAATAAGACTGTTGATAAAATGGAAGTTTCATGCATGTAGGCTATTAAAAAGTAATGCCAAATATGAACCACTTGGTATGGAGATAGTGAGTAGTCATAGGGAATGAGATCTAGAAGTCATTATCATCAAGACTTCAACCCTCCAAGCAATTTATAGGAGTTGAAAGAACCCTCCACGCAATTTATAGGAGTTGAAAGAAGGGTCAGAAAATACAGGTATCCACTGATCATCAATTCACCCTTTTGAAGACTTTATAAAATGCACTAATCAGACCTCACTTATGAGTATGATGTACAAGGGACCATCTAAGAGGAAGGATATAATATTTTCTAGATATCTCACAGCTAACAACAGTTCCACATAGTTCTTAACCTATAATTAACATTTAACACTCAACCTCAGATATGAAAATATATCAAATCTAAAATGGTAGCTTAGCAAAAAATTACCATAATAATGTAAATGATGAATATGGGAGTCTGTAAATTGAGGTGTTATGGGTATCACAGAAGGCTAGAATGCTCCAGCCTGTACTCTCTAGAAAAGCAATGATAAGAGTTCAGTTGAGAGAAAGTCAAGATACCTGAAAGGGGGGGGCACTGTCATTGGGTCTGCTATTAGGCAGGAAGTATTTTCTTAATACAAGCCTATTCAGGTGCTATTCTAAGCTCATGATCTTAGACGGTGACCACTTACATTATTTTCATTACACTTAGAGGACCTTACTAATGTAAATAAACGTTTCTAAAGTCTTTAAAGCATAAGAATGATGTTTATTTCTCAACAGACAAACTATTTCTGGAGATCAACCCACCCCTGTTTTTCATTCTCTCCCTCCCTTGATAAACTTCATTCTAGTGACAGTGTTGCCTTGTATACAGTCCGCCGGCACCTCTCGTTGGGACTTTTGACATTGGGAATCTCTATAGGATATTTCCGTGTTTTTGTAGTTCACCCTTTTCCATACATCGACTCCATCTAGTGGAGCTCGCTCTGGGGTAGTAACTCCAGCATTTCATTTAGCTTTCTCTGGTATCTAGCAACGGAATTACCTAGAAATAAGTGCTGAATGGACTGGGGTGACACGGGCCCCTCTCCAGAAATAGATTTTTCCTTTGTCAAAATCCTTTAAATAACAACCAAAATAAATGCAACAGACAAACTGGAATCAAAAGGGTGACAACAGCCTATGTGGGAACTTCTTCACTTTAATGATATCCTTATTTTCCAACAGACTACTGATTGGTTCTAAAATTTGGTTCTAAAATAGATTTGATACAGTGACCAACATATCTGTGTAGACATTTTTCTTATCTCCTTCGATGGATTAGTTACACGATAGTTTGTCTCCTTGGAGGTATTTAGTTGATCCTGGCTGTTTGGTAAATGCAGCATTAAACTACTTTAAGTAGCTCATCAGCTCTTTTTTTTTTTTTCATATGAAAGGAGGTTCATGAAGTTGGTACCAACTCTACAAGATCCATTATACTAAATGTGTATCCACAAGATTCAATCTTCCAATTAATTCTGAGGGCCTGCAACAGTGCATGTAATACATGCTTGACTAGTTTTTTTTTTTTTTAACTGAATCTGACAGTGCATGTATCAATATATGGGCTCCCCTACTGGTGTTAAACTCTTGTGCTATCCCATGCATCTCTTGCAACTGACTGCAGATGTAACACTTGAGTTTTATCAAAAATTACAGGAACCATTTAGTAATTTGGGAATTGGATTTGATAGAATATCATAAGGTACACTTCCATGCAAATGAGAGGCTGTCTTGACATTTCTGCTTAACTGATTTACAATGGGCGGACACCTTGTGGCATGCACAACATTCCTCTCGTGGCATGCCATTAGTAAAAGAATATTCATGCCTCTATGGATAACAAGTAGCAAAGCTAGTGCAGTATATTGTCTTTTCATAGTATAGACACTGTGATGTGGAAGACCACTTGACTACACTTGGTTTTGAATGGAAAGTTTCAATGAATCTTATGCTCTAGGTAACAACCCCACCTCTTGAAAATAAGAGAGGAAGACAGGAAATTACCAAATAAGAAAGTGAACAGCATGAAGCACTGATCAAGTAGGCCGACCTCTGAGTTTGTAACACACCATATACTGTATGAGAAAAGCTTTTTGGACTGTATATACCAAAAACCTGATGATGTCACATTTGGTAGCTGAAAATTATATTAATGCACTCTTTAAATCAATTGAGATGGAGGTAGCTGAGTGATCAAATTAAGTTAATTCACAACATTAGCCTTACTGTGATTAACAGCACTATCAATTACATATCCATGAACAAATATTAGTCTTCCATACATAAAAGTTTAGAAACTTACTGATGTTTCTGACATACTGATTAACTTACTGTACATACAGGAGATATTTATCTCTAAAATATAAGTGATTAATACAAAATACTTACCCTATATATACTAGCCCTGATCCTACTTTGTCTTAGACACATGAGATTACTTTCCTCAGCTAGAGGAAGAAAGTAATTATGCAGATTCTCATATATGGTGCAGTCATAAAAGGAACTTGGGCATCCTGATCTGTATGTCATTGTTCGTCAAGTTTATGTATAGTGCCCTTGCTGGATATAGAAGCCATACTCATCAGGAATGAACTGTAAAAGAGACTGTTTGTTTTATTATTAGGTGGTTTAACCAGACAACGGAATATGCAGCACATCCTTTATCTCTTAATATCCTACCTGCTATGTTATAAGTAAAGGATCATTTTATTCATAACCAACCTTGAGTATGAGCTACTCCTCACACAAGCAATGGCACTCGCTTATCCTACTGTGTGAAATGGTTAGGGAACCACATCTTAAACAGTGGTTCCATCCTTAAACTGCTTAGTATTAGACATAGTTGCATTTTGATGGTGCTAAAGTAACCTATGAGACTTATTTTTTGGTCGGTATTCATGCCTAAAACTATGATGAAACCTAGGCTGTACTCTCAGGAGGACACCAATATGACTCCCCACTAAACTTATTCTATTCTATATTGTGAATTAATTAATAATTGTGTTGTTCACACTCACCAAGTTTTTTTTAGAACAACTCGTCTTTAATTTTAGTCTTCCTACAGTATTTAATTTGTACACTATTTTCTTCATGGACTTTGAACATTCTTTTCATCAGCTAGTAACTGATACATATTTGGTTGTAATGATTCTTACTATTTCTTGCAATACAGTATTTAAATCTGCACTCTGGCAGTCACCTACTGAGGATGACAAAATTTAATGAATTAAGATGCAAGGTACACAGGTGCAATATGTATTCATAACAGAATATAAACACCAGTCCATCATCTAACTGCAATACACCAGTCTACTCTAAACACATTAGTACCTTGCATCTTAATTCATTAATTTTGTAATTATATTAATGCACTCTTTAAATCAACTGAGATGGAGGTAGCTGAGTGATGAAATTAAGTTAATTCAACATTAGCCTTACTGTGATTAACAGCACTATCAATTACATATCCATGGACAAATATTAGTCTTCCATACATAAAAGTTTAGAAACTGACTGATGTTTCTGACATACTGAATAACTTACTGTACATACAGGAGATATTTATCTCTAAAATATAAGTGATTAATACAAAATACTTACCCTATATGTACTAGCCCTGATCCTACTTTGTCTTAGACACATGAGATTACTTTCCTCAGCTAGAGGAAGAAAGTAATTATGCAGATTCTTATATATGGTGCAGTCATAAAAGGAACTTGGGCATCCTGATCTGTATGTCATTGTTCGTCACGTTTATGTATAGTGCCCTTGCTGGATATAAAAGCCATACTCATCAGGAATGAACTGTAAAAGAGACTGTTTGTTTTATTATTAGGTGGTTTAACCAGACAACGGAATATGTAGCACATCCTTTATCTGTTAATATCCTACCTGCTATCTAGTAAGTAAAGGATCATTTTATCCATAACCAACCTTGAGCATGAGCTGCTATTTACACAAGCAATGTCGCTCTCTCATCCTACTGTGTGAAATGGGTAAGGGGAACCACATCTTAAACAGTGGTTCCATCCTTAAACTGCTTAGTATTAGACATAGTTGCATTTTGATGGTGCTAAAGTAACCTATGAAATTTGTTCTTTGGTAGGTATTCATGCCTAAAACTAAGATGACACCTAGGCTGTTCTCTCAGGAGGACACCAATATGGCCCCCGCTAAACTTTTTCTGTTCTGTATTGTGAACTGATTGATAATTGTGTTGTTCACACTCACCAAAATTGTTTTTTAGAACAACTCGCCTTTCATTTTAGTTAACAGGAATAATTATTATTATTGAATATTATAAGTTTTCCTACAGTTAATTTGTACACTATTTTCTTCATGGACTTTGAACATTCTTTTTCATCAGCTAGTAACTGATACATATTTGGTTGTAATGATTCTTACTATTTCCTTTAATGTTTAAATCTGCACTCTGGCAGTCACCTACTGAGGATGACAAAATTTAATGAATTAAGATGCAAGGTACACAGGTACAATATGTATTCATAACAGAACATAACACACCAGCCCATCATCTAACTGCATTATTTCTATATGCCCCTAGGAACCTAATGTATCAGCTACAACTGATGAAAAGAATAAGACATGGAGAATATTCTACGCAAACTGAATGCCATAAAAACAGTAATTATACTCAACAAATACTGCCCATGGAGATATCCTCCCATATTTATTATTATTATTATTATTATTATTATTATTATTATTAATGGTATGAAGCACAAGTTCTCTGATCAATCCTGATAGAAAATAGGTCATTATGGTTCTCTATAAGGTTGCATACATCACAGCCATCGTCAATATGAGACAAAGTAGCAATCCATCATCAGTGAGAACATCAACTATAATGGTCCTGTTGATGACATCAAAGAATTTATCTAATATAAGAATAAGAAAACAGCCAACCTCCTTTGTAAAAGCCTAGCAAGTCCCTACAAATGACATGAAGGGGAGGGATGTCATCTTACAATTTAAGTACCCTGAAGACTGGAGTAGGTATGTTCCCACTTGTAAACTGGGATGACCTGTACCAGCTTCCCCAAACATCTTTTACTCCATCTGTATGGACTATAACACTGCTCATATCGGCATCCTTTTACGCAAAACCCTTGTCCAAGCTAACAAGATCAACAAAACTGTGACTCAACAACATTGGATAGACTACCTCAAAGCCCCTCACATTTTGCAGTAACCCCCTTTCCTGGATGTTGTCCGAGAACATTTTATTCCTTCAACAGCATCAACTCTTGAGAATCAGTACCCAGGCCCAGCAAGAGTGAAGCAATCCCTCATAATGCACAAGGGAGGCTGCTGGAAAAGTACTGATGCTCAGCCCCATCTGGTGTGGCACAATAGCTGAGAAATGCAAAGCAATCAGTGTGAAAGATTAGAAATGCTGACTTCGAAGCCCTCGAAGCACCCAGAACTTTGTGAACTCACCTTAGATTACCTTTCTTGGTTATTACATATTAATGCTCCAATCTTTTGTCAATCTAATGTAAAATTTCTCCTTAAAACCATTATTACTTGCTAGTTTAAAATACTCTAAACTCTCATGGGGCTGGCTTTACGTATTTTTTTAATACCTGTATAGGTTTTATCTAATACATTGCAGTTCTTTAATACAGTAACTGAATGAACTGCAAATAACGATTCTGATAATTACATTGATTGGTCTATTTCTAAACCTTGTCAGATGCTGTTGGGTGAAGTATGAGCATTTATATACATTATGTGTAATGGTTTGTGTCGACCTACCTTTTGTGCATACAAGAAATGTGTCATGTGGCCTATTCATCAAATGTCTAAGGGTCAAACAAACAAGTGACCAATTCAAAGACAAGATAAAACTACTTGAGTATGACACTTTCTAATATATGAAACTTCACAAACTAACAATGGGTCTGATTTCTGGTAATTTGTAAAATTCATTATTCTATAAAGTCTACTATATATTAAGAGCTATGGGTTCCAATGATGTTAAACAATCACTGACAGAGATAGCTAATATATTTGATCTAACTGTCAAACTTTTTGGTATCATTAGATCACCCAATGTCCACTTGAGCAAGGATCCAACACACTTCACCATTTACACCAGCGTCATATAATGTGTGGAATGAAAACTTAATTTACTATACAAGAGAACTTTTAAGACAATAATCATGAAGGGTTTGTAAAGTCCCCGCTACGCTGGTCTTCTATGATGAACAACCCGTTTTCTATACCGATCCTAGAGGAGTGGGTCAAGCAGGATCTGCCATACTGAATCAACCACGCTTATCTATGTAAATTTGTACCTGTTACCAACTTATTTTGTATATGTCTCTTTTTCACATGTATTAGAATATTGTTAGATCAGCCATTGTCCATTTTCTTTTAACTCAACTTGTACTTATCCATTGTAATTATTGTCGAGAGTAACTGACCTCAGGTCACCAAGATTCTATTGTATTCCTCTGTGTGACGTCAGTCCGCTGCTATATAAACGGCCTGCATCCTGAATAAAGTAGCAGTAACTTTTCTCCTGCTCATTATTTTGCACCTCTTAAAGTGGAGACCCCAGAGTGGTTCCCGGAGCCATTAGCGGACTCAGATGGCGACCTAGAATTGGCTCCATGAACTACCCCACGCCCCTAATGGACTAAATACGGCGCTGTAACCAGCGTTCGGGCGTGCTGACTCTTGTCAGCAAATCACCAGCGTCATTAGCGGACTCACACGGCGCGCTCCCAAGTGCGTATTGACGCGCGTATCCCACTCCAATTAAGAGGGCAATAGTGAGCATGGACACGGACATTCCCTCCCACATTCAGTTAACCGTGAACCTCGCGAACTCAGACGTCTACCTCCTGCACATGTCGCCTGCGCCCTCCCCCACGCCAAGAATCACGCGCTCCTCCACACCGCTACCCGCGCCCTGCACGCTGCCCTTTCTGGCGGAGCCAACTAAAGCCGCCCTCACCATAAAGATGCCACCCTTCACACACGGCAACCCAACATCATAGCTGTACAGGGTCGAGGGACAGTTCAGACTGGCGGGACTCATGGACGAGGTGCTACAAGCCGACGCCGTAATCAACGCCCTGCCAGAGGAGGTCTACAGGAAACTCGTCCCGTGGGTGTCTGCCGCACGCCCAGTCACCTACCACCACCTGAAAACATCCCTTGTCGAGACCTGCTCCCTGCTGATTGCAGAGAGGGCCGCCCGCGCCCTCAACCTCATCACCAGCCCGCGGCATGACCAGAACATCCTGGAGACTTGGGGTGTGATCCAGGACCTCCTCACCCTTCCCAGCACCAACAGCAGCGGTAGGCAGTCCGAGATCAGCCTATCGAGGGAGATCCTCCTCTGTCAGCTCCTCCCGGAGGTCCGATTGCAGATCCTCGACCCTTACACCATGCCGCTCGAGGACCTGATTAGGACGGCGCAGCGGCTGACTGACTCCACAAGGGCAGCAAAGCAGGCATCCACGCCCACACACCCCATCAGTTCCCTTCAGCTGGAGGATGGCACAGAGGAGGAGATAAGCGCCGTCATCAGAAGGCGGCCAGCATATCACCACAAGAAAAACCCACCGGGCCCTTGCTACTACCACCAGCGGTACGGCAAGGATGCCCGGAACTGCCAACCCCCTTGCTCGTTCGCCCATCCAAAAATCGGGGGAGGCAGCGGCCAACAGAACAGGCCGCCATGGCAGCAGAGGAACCCAGGAGCCCAAAACCATTAGGCTTCTACTGTCCGCGACACCATCTCTGGCAGGATGATGTTGGTCGACACCAGGGCCATTCGTTCAGTATTTCCACCATCCAGGGAGGACTGCAAGCGCCCACCGGACCTGGCTGCCTCCCTGATGGCTGCCAATGGGTCCCCCATCCTCTCCTGCGGCACCAGGCTCCTGTCGATCTCCATCCTTGGCTGGAGATATACGTGGAACTTCATTGTCGCGGACGTAAGGACCCCGCTCCTGGGTGCGGATTTCCTCGCCCACTTTGGGCTGGCAGTCGATGTCAGTCGCAAGCGTCTCCTCGACACCAACTCCTGCCAGTCCCTCCCACTGGCACCAGGAGCCAGCGTGCCTACCATCTGCTCCGTCGCCACACACCAGTATGCCCAGCTGCTGAAGGAGTTCCCCGACGTGTTCAAGCCCGAGTTCCGTCAGGTACCCGGAGCCCCAGCAAAGCACGGAATCTACCACCACATCAAGACGAAGGGCCCCCCCAGCGCACACAAAGTTCCGAGACTTCCTCCTCGGCACCTTCAGGAGGCCAAGGACGCCTTCGCCGAGATGGAGCGGATGGGCATATGCAGAAAGGCCTCCAGCCCGTGGGCCTCTCTCCTCCACATGGTGCAGAAACCGGATGGTTCTGGAGACCCTGCAGCAACTACAGGCGGCTCAACCTTGCAACTGAACCTGATCACTACCCTCTGCCAAACATGCAAGATCTCACGGCCTCCTTTCACGGGGCCAAAATATTCTCTAAACTAGACCTTTTAAAATCCCACTTCCAGGTACCAGTTGCTCCAGAGGATATCCCAAAAACCACCACCATCACGCCCTTCGGGTCCTACGTCTTCGCCTTCTCCACCTTCGGCCCGAGCAACGCGGGGGCAACTTTCCAGAGGCTGATGGACAGCATCCTAGGGGACCTGAACTTCTGCGTATGCTACATGGACGATATTCTAATTTTTTCCAGGTCCCCAAAGAGCACCTGCGGCACCTCCGGTGGTCCTGCAGCGCCTGCAGGAGAATGGCCTCATTGTCAGATTCAACAAGTGCTCCTTTGGCATCGAAAAAGCCGACTTCTTAGGCCACGAGATATTCCTGGATGGCGTCCGGCCGCTCGCATCAAAGGTCGCAGCTGTCAACCAGGTTCCCAACCCCTACCTCCATCAAGGCCGTCCAGGAATTCCTAGGGTCGGTCAATTACTACAGGAGGTTCATCCCCAGGATTGCACACACCATGGCCCCCCAACGGAGATCCTGAAGGGCCAACCGAAATCCTTAGTGTGGGGACCCAGCCAGCAGCAGGTCTTCTCCCAGATGAAGGCTGCCCTTGCCGAGGCAATCGCCTTGGCCCACCAGGACCCCAACACCCCCCTCCAACTGACAACGGATGCCAGCAATGTCGCCTGCAGGGCTGTCCTGCAGCAGATCGTCGCCGGAGCCCCCCAGCCCATCGCCTTCTTCAGCAAAAAGTTCAACCCCACGGAGGCCCGCTACAGCACCTTCAACAGGGAACCCTGCGCAGTGTATCGGGCGGTATGGCAGTTCAAGTTCCTCTTGGAAGGTACGCCCTTCACAATCTGGACGGACCACCAGCTGCTGATCCATGCCCTCACCAAGCAAGGGGACCCATGGTCTTCCAGGCAGCAGCGGCACCTCTCGGCCATCGCGGAGTTCACCTGCTCACTCAAGTACCTCCCCAGCAGGAAGAACCCTGTAGCAGACGCCCTCTCCAGAATTGAGCTCAACGCGGTGCAGCTCGGGATCAACTACGAGGACCTCGCCCAGAAGCCGACTGCCAACCCAGAGATTCCAGCCTACCGCACTGCCATCACATCCCTAAAGTGGAAGGACATGGCCCTTGACCCCGGGGGACCAAAACTCCTGTGCGACGTCAGCACCGGCCAGCCTCGCCCCCTAGTGCCCGCCTCCCGCCGCCGTCTGGTATTCGATGTCATCCACGGGCTGTCCCACCCCTCCGGCAGGACGATGGCCAAGCTGCTGACGGAGAAATTCGTCTGGCACAGGATGCGGAAGGACGCGAGGACCTGGGCAAGACAGTGTATCCGGTGCCAAACCAGCAAGATAGGGTGTTACACCAAGTCCGGGGTAGGAGAGTTTCCCCAGCCAGGGTGGCAGTTTGGTCACATACACATCGACGTCAGAGGCCCTCTTCCCCTCAGGCGGGGCCAGATATCTCCTGACGATCGTCGACTGCTCAACCAGGTGGCCTAAAGCGACGCCAATGCAGGAAGCCACCGCCAGCACGTGTGCCGAGGCCCTCCTCTCCAGCTGGATCAGCCGGTTCGGTGTCCCGGACCACATAACCACCGACAGGGGCCCAGCCTTCCTGTCCGATATGTGGTCCACCCTTGCATGCCTGCTGGGGACATCTCACCATACCACCACTGCCTACAACCCCGCAGCCAACGGATTGGTGGAGAGGTTCCACAGGTCCCTGAAGGCATCCCTCATGGCCCTCTGCACCGCCGAGGATTGGAAGTACCAGCTGCCGTGGGTCCTCCTTGGGCTGAGAACTGCCCCCAGAGCCAGCCCCAAGAGCCAACGGCGACCCGTCCACAGCGGAGAAAATCTACGGGGAGCCCCTCGTGGTCCCGGGCGAACTTGTCACAGAAGATCGGCACAACCTGTCAGTTCAGAGGCTCTGCGCCATAGTTGGGAAGTTCGCCCCCTGCCAGCAGACGTACATCGACAGGTCTACCACCTTCAAGCCTCCCGGATTGTTCTCCGCCACCCACATCTTCGTCAGGGACGATGCCGTCCGCCCCCCCACTAACCAGGCCCAACAGGGGCCCCTTCCACGTGCTTGAGAGGAACAGCAAAGCCTTCTCCTCGCCCTGCACGGGAAGGATGACTGGGTGTCGATCGACCGCCTCAAGCCCGCCCTTCTGGAGGAAACAGCAGGCAGCACCACGCAGCACCCTCCTCGTGAGCCGTCGCCTCCACAGCCGAGCCACCTCAAAAGACAGACACGGGGCCGCCCCCGAAAGCAACCAGCCACACCCACAGTCAGCCGCTCCCACTCACACCGTGGCCCTCAGCTCACGTCGCTGAGCCACGGCACTCTCCAACGTCCCAGCAGATACCTGGACTGATCAGACGTTACCCACGTCTTGGGGGGGGGGGTAGTATTTGTAAAGTCCCCGCTACGCTGGTCTTCTATGATGAACAACCCATTTTCTATACCGATCCTAGAGGAGTGGGTCAAGCAGGATCTGCCATACTGAATCAACCACACTTATCTATGTAAATTTGTACCTGTTACCAACTTATTCTGTATATGTCTCTTTTTCACATGTATTAGAATATTGTTAGATCAGCCACTGTCCATTTTCTTTTAACTTAACTTGTATTTATCCATTGTAATTACTGTCATGATTAATTGACCTCAGGTCACCAAGATTCTATTGCATTCCTCTGTGTGACGTCAGTCCGCCGCTATATAAACGGCCTGCGTTCTGAATAAAGTAGCAGTAACTTTTCTCCTGCTCATTATTTTGCACCTCTTAAAGGTTCTTCAGAAGTTCCGGAGTCTTGAAAATTATAAATTTTGACCAGCTATATTAAAAAGGGACACACCATCAGTAATTTTTTTTGATAATTCATAAAGTCTAACAATCTTTGGTTCCTGCAAGAAGAATTTCTAATATAATTTAACATTTCATCATAATTTATTTTCTCTGCCTTGTATACAGTAAATTAGGATGAAGTTTATTTTCTATGGAAAATGAAGAATAACCAATTTGATCTCTCAGCTTTTCTATTCTGGGGTATATAATAGTCCAGACAGAACGTTCTATGATAATGTCCTTCAGCAACAACTGGGTTTTGAAAATATTGTAAGAATCTGTAATTTCTTATGTACTGCAATATCTCGTTTATATATATATATATATATATATATACAGTGGTACCTATTTCCGACGCTAATCCGTTCTAGAAGGAATGTCGAGATTCGATTTTGTCGAATTCAATAATTTCGACCATAAGAAATAACTGAAAATGGATTAATCCGTTCCTGACCACCAGTCACTACTCCAACCTTGTCTTTTTTGTACAAAACACTACACACATTACAATTAAATAAGTTCACAGTTAAATAACTACCTTATTAGAAGTCTTCTTACAGTTTTAAATGCATACTGTATCAAAAAAATTTTGTTTTAGTGGTAGACTGAATAAGATAAGGCAGCCCATATGCACTCCAGAATAAGATATTTTAGGCATTGTAGTTAATGATAAATACAATGAAAAACAAGCCTGGTCATTACATTAAATTAATAAAACAATATCAAAAATAAGCCGAATGTACTGTAGAATCTGTTATAAAAAGTAAGAAAACGTCTCATCTATGAGGATCGGCTCTGTTGCAAGCTAATGTAAACAAACCAGAGCACCATCCTGGTGCTGTTTCTTTTTTGTGATTCAGTGATTGTATTCCATTTTTGGTAAATTCATTCAGAGTCTGCCTGTAAAGTGCTTTTAAATGTGAGTGGAAGAACTCTCCCAACAACGCAACCACCACAAAAACACTTTTCTTTACAAACATCATATTTTTCCTTAACGGGTCGGATTTTCGGATTCGGTTTGTTGTTACAAAGACCAAGACTCATTTGAAGAAACATTTTGTCGAACAGACACCCAAGAGTCCATGGCTTTGTATACATATAGAGTATCCAAACTGTATAGGTATATATATATTAAGATATATATGTATATATATATAATATGTGAAATTCATTTGTCATGGACCTGAATAATGAGTTTATATTGTGTTTTGCATAGCTTCTTTTTTGTTTTATTTATCAAGAAAGATTATCTAACTGATATTTTAGGCATTGCTAGTATGAATGCTAGCACTGCATCTCCCAATTCAGCAGTTCAAACAAATTGTGACCAGGAGAATCCGTTCACTGGAGTGGGGAGTTCATCTGAGGATCTCTCTTTGCAACTTTCAATATAGCATACCCGGTGCTGTTTCTTTTTGTGATTCAGTGGTTCCATCATTTGCGTTATCACTCAGCCTTTGCCTGAAAGTCTTTGGAAAACTCTCCACTGCCAGCCGCCACAATGACCTATTCTTCTTGATTTCCTTAGACTTTTTGGATACGCTTGTCATTACAAAGACCAAGACTCATATGAAGAAACATGAAAAAACAGACACCCAAGAGTCCATGGCTTTGTATACACAAGAGTATCCAAACTGTGAAGGTATCAGGAAGTTAAGAGTCACTGTGGCTATTACAAATACATACATGTAGGATGGTAATGATACACGGGGCTTCACCAGCAAGAATGTTTACTAACTGAGACCAATTGCCACAAAGGCTATACAGTGAATGCTGCAGCATGCAACCTGCTAGACAACAGTCAGTGTCGCGCCAAAAGGTTGGTGTCTGGCGGGAACAGCGGCAGTGCGTGGCTGATGCACATGCTCCACTGAGCAACTGCATAAGCAGCCCCATACAATCAACAACATATCTTACAATATACATGTATAAAATGTAACCAGGAGATTCTATATATATATATATATATATATATATATATATATATATATATATATATATATATATATATATATATATATATATAAACTATCATAAAATGCCAAAAAATGGTAGAAAGTTAATGTTATATATTTCGACAGGCAAATAATGAATGAAATAAAGAGTTACAGAAAAGCAGTATTTATACCAAGGGTTTCAGAGGTCAACTGTCACGTCACTCCAGTTGACAGCTTCTTCATCTTCTTAATCGCTGGTTGGAGAAAGATTTTATCTATAACATCAGACATACCACCTCATGTGCCGGAGCTTTCAATTATAAAATTTCTCAGTGGTTAGCCAGCCTCCTTTCCCCATTCTTAAGCACATTTCCTCTCAGTTACATTAAACATTCTGAAGGTTTCTGTCACAAATTCAAAGAAGCACATATACCACTTCACAACATAAAACTTTTAAACTTAGATGTAGATTCCCTATTCACAAAAGTACCAGTACAGGACGTTCTACAGTTTTTGAGAGAAAAATTATCTCCTCCCCATTCAGATCATTTTCCACTAGCCCTAGATAAAATGATACAATTAGTTGAATTATGTATATCAAACAACGTTTTTTCATTCAGGGAGTCATTGTATAAACAAAAATTCGCATGCAGCATGGGCAGCCCTTTAAGTCCTGTTTTAGCCAACCTGTACATGGAATATTTTGAAACTAAT
Organism: Macrobrachium rosenbergii; assembly: GCF_040412425.1. Classification (NCBI taxonomy): domain Eukaryota; kingdom Metazoa; phylum Arthropoda; class Malacostraca; order Decapoda; family Palaemonidae; genus Macrobrachium; species Macrobrachium rosenbergii. The sequence continues at coordinate 41,936,993 of NC_089756.1, read as the reverse complement.
AATAAATCGAATGCATCAAATTCAAAGTTGAAAGGGAAACAGACAACGAAATTCCTTTTCTTGATGTTTTAATAATTAGAGACATGACAGAATACAAATTTACCATATACAGAAAACCAACATTGTCATTTTCATACATTCACTATTTTAGTTATCAAGACATTTCTATCAAGATTGGCGAACCCAGCAACTTATTCTTAAGAGCCTTACGGATTTGCTCCCCGGATTTCCTGGAAAAGGAAATTTAACTAATCCGTAAGCGGCTATCATCTTTAAAGCACCCTGACCATATAATTGAGAAAGCGATCCATAAAGCAAACATAATCTACCGTCCTCCTCAAAACAAGACTAGAGAGACGCCCAACCATAAAATAAAAATCCCACACCTGGACAGTATTAAGCCATTGACAAAGACACTTGGAAATTCAAATCCTTTTGCCTTTACCTACCCATATACCTTAGCCAAATCCCTAATAGTCCAACAAAAGCCAGTCCCCAAAGACACAGGAGTATACAAAATCCCTTGCCTCGACTGTGACCAATCCTACATTAGTTTTACAGGTAAATCATTCCCCCAAAGATTAATACAACATACTGTAAACATTCAGTAAGGTATGGCCAATAGAGCTCAGCTATTTTTAACCACTTAAATAAACAGACACAGAATAAACTGGAATTTGTCACATATAATTTATAGCAGCAACTGTCAGTTTGTAAAGCCACCACATCGACGTCAGCGGAGTGCTTCGAAGGCGTCATTAATTAAGTCTCCGCTGAGCAAGTTTTCTTTGGTGACTTCCCGCTTTCTTCACACTCAATTCGTCACGCCTAACGTGCCAGGTCACGCATTTTCTACCATTTCAACTTTATGTGCATTTGTCCAACTGTCATAAATCATGTACCGTATGTTTCTTTATTCGCAGGCATCAAGACTGTATCCATATTGAAGCTCTATACGTTTTTGTATTGTAAATTGTACTTGTTTGCCGAATATTATTTTTAATTGTTTTTGACCTCAGGTCACGCTCAATGTCATTGTCTTCCGCGGTTCGGCGCCAGTCGGCCGCTATATAAACTGCCTGAATCTGTAATAAACCAGCAGTAACTTTTACCTGCTCGTTTCTTTTGCACCTCTTACAGTGGTGACCCGCCGGAGTATCCCGGAGCCATTAGCAGACAGACACGGTGACTCAGTCTTGGCTCCAGGAACCCTCCAACGCTCTTAGCGGCCTAAACACGGCGCTGTAACCAGCGTTTGAGCGTGCTGACTCGTCGGCAAACCCCACCAGTGTCACTAGCGGACCCACACGGCGCACGAAAGTGCGTTCTGACGCGAGTACCCCACTCCAGTAAGAGGGCAAAGGAGCGAGCATGGATGCGGGTATCCCCTCCTTCGTGCACTTAACCGCGGACCTCGCGGACTCGGAGGTCTACTTTCCTCCCATCTCACCCGCGCCCGTCCCCGCACCGAGGCCCTCCTGCACCTCCACACCCACGCCAGCGCCCCGAACACTCCATGGCCCGGCAACACAGTCGCGGGCCGCCCTCACCATAAAGTTGCCACCTTTCATACAGGGGAACCCAACAATGTGGCTGCGCAGGGTCGAGAGCCACTTCAGGGTGGCGCACCTGACGGACGAAATCCTGCAGGCCGACACGGTGCTTAATGCCCTCCCAGAGGACGTATACAGAAAACTCGTCTCGCGGGTGCCCGAGACACAAACCCTCACATACAACGCCGCTAAGAAGATCCTCCTCGAAACGTGCTCCCTACCTATCGACCTCGCTGTCAACCCACGGCACAACCTCAACGCAAGAGACGCATGGAGCATGGTCGTGGACCTCCTGTCACTGCCAGATTTCAACGGCACAAAAAAGCGACAGGAAATAAGCCTGTCGCGGGAGATCTACCTTCGCCAGCTCCTCCCGAAGGTCTGCACCCAGATTCCTCACCCCTACACCATGCCTCTCGACGACCTCATCGAAACGGCGCAGCACCTCACGGACTGCGTGCAGGCCACACAGCGGCTAAAAGCGCCCACACAGTCGATCAGCTCCGTCCAGCCGGAAGAAGAAGTGGAGCAGGGTGTCAACGCCATCGCCAGGAGACGTCCACCGACCCACAACAAATGGAGTTCCCTGGGCCTCTGTCGCTACCACAAGTGGTTCGGCAAGGACGCCCGAAACTGCCTGCCGCCCTGCTCGTTCGCCCGTTCAAAAAACGGGGGTGGTGGCGGCCAGCAGGACAAACCGCCATGGCAACCGAAAACCCAGGGGCCCAGAACCAGTAGGCTTCTATGTCCGCGACACCGTCTCCGGCAGGATGATGCTGGTTGACACAGGGGCCTTCAGATCAATCTTCCCGGCATCCAGGGAGGACCGCAGCCAGAAACCAGACCCGGCCACCTTCCTGACGGCCGCCAATGGATCCCCCATCCTCTCCTACGGCACCAGGCCCCTGTCGATCTCCATCCTTGGCCAAAATTACTCCTGGGACTTCATCGTCGCTGACGTAGGAACCCCGCTCCTGGGGGCCGACTTCCTGGCGCACTTCGGCCTGCTAGTCGACGTGAGGCGTAAGCGCCTCCTCGATACTGACTCCTGCCGGTCCCTCCCATTAACAGTGGGACCCAAGGCACCCACCATCAGCTCTGTCGCCCCCCCACCAGTATGCACACCTGCTGATGGAGTTCCCCGAAGTTTTCAAGCCCGAACTTCGACAAGTCCCCGGGGCCCCAGCCAAACATGGCATATACCATCACATAACAACTAAAGGCCCCCCGACACATGCGAAGTTCCGTAGGCTTCCCCCACAACGCCTGCAGGAGGCGAAGAAGGCATTCGCAGAGATGGAGCGGATGGGAATCTGCAGAAAGGCCTCCAGCCCATGGGCCTCCCCCCTCCACATGGTGCAGAAACCGGACGGCTCCTGGAGACCTTGCGGCGACTACAGACGTCTCAACATTGCAACGGAGCCCGACCACTACCCTTTGCCCAACATGCAGGACCTCACGGCCTCCTTTCACGGAGCCAAGGTATTCACTAAATTGGACCTTCTTAAATCATACTTTCAGGTACCTGTCGCACCAGAGGATATACCAAAGACCGCCATCATCACGCCGTTCGTGTCCTACGTGTTCGCCTTCTCCACCTTCAGATTGAGGAATGCCGGGGCGACCTTCCAGCGGCTCATGGACAGCATCCTCAGGGACCTGAAATTCTGCGTCTGCTACGTTGATGACATCCTCATATTTTCCAGGTCTCTCAGTGAACACCAAAGGCACATCAGGGCAGTCCTGCTGCGCCTCCAAGAGAACGGCCTCGTTGTCCGTTTTGACAAGTGCACCTTCGGCGTCCAGAAAGCAGACTTCCTGGGCCACGAGGTATCCCCGGCAGGCGTCCGCCCACTCACGTCAAAGGTAGCAGCCGTAACCAGGTTCCCAACCCCCACCTCCGTCAAGGCCGTCCAGGAGTTCCTCGGGATGGTGAACTTCTACAGGCGGTTCATCCCCGGGATCGCACAAACCACGGCCCCCTGACGGAAGTTCTCAAAGGCCAACCAAAGTCCCTGTCTTGGGGACCCAGCCAGCAGCAGGCCTTCTCCCTGATGAAGGCCGCCCTCACCAAGGCAACCGCCTTGGCACACCAGGATCCCAAGGCCCCTCTCCAGCTGACGACGGATGCCAGTAACGTTGCCTGTGGTGCTGTCCCGGAGCAGGTCATCAACGGCGCCCCCCAGCCCATCGCCTTCTTCAGCAAGAAATTCAATCCCGCAGAGACCCGCTACAGCACCTTCGACAGGGAACTCTGCGCGATGTACCACGCAGTCCGGCACTTCAAGTTCCTCCTGGAGGGGACGCCCTTCACAATCTTCACGGACCACCAGCCATTGGTTCACGCCTTCATGAAGCAGGGGGACGCATGGTCTTCCAGGCAGCAGCGCCACCTCTCAGCCATAGCCGAATTCACCTGCTCCGTCAGGTACCTCCCCGGCAGAAAAAACCCTGTAGCAGACGCCCTCTCCAGAGTCGAGCTGAATGCAGTGCAGCTCGGAGTAAACTACCAAGACCTCGCCAGAGAACAGGCCGCTGACCCAGAAACCCCAGCCTACCGCACCGCCATCACATCCCTTAAGTGGCGGGACGTGACCCTCGCCCCCGGAGGCCCAAGTCTCCTGTGTGACATCAATACGGGCCAGCCCCGCCCCTTGGTTCCAGCCTCACGTCGCCGCCAGATATTCGACATAATTCACGGCCTCTCACATCCCCCTGGCAGAACTACGGCCAAACTGCTCTCAAAAAAGTTCGTCTGGCACGGGGTGCAGGAGGACGCTACGTCCTGGGCGAAACAGTGCCTGCAGTGCCAGACCAGCAAGGTGGGGCGTCACACGCAGTCCGGGGTAGGCGAGTTCCTGCAGCCAGAGCGCCGCTTTGGCCACATTCACATTGATGTCGTCGGGCCCCTTCCCCCATCAGGCAGGTCCAGATACCTCCTGACGGTGGTAGACCGTTCGACAAGGTGGCCCGAAGCCACACCTATGCAAGAAGCCACCGCCAGCGCGTGTGCCGAGGCCCTGCTCTCCAGTTGGGTTAGCCGCTTTGGCGTCCCGGACCACATCACAACCGACAGAGGCCCCGCCTTCCTGTCCGAATTATGGTCCGCCCTGGCTCAGCTACTGGGGACCACGCATCACACCACCACGGCGTACAACCCGGCAGCCAACGACCTGGTCGAACGGTTCCACAGGTCCCTAAAAGTGTCCCTCATGGCCCGCTGCACCGCTGAGGACTGGAAACATCAGCTGCCGTGGGTCCTCCTCGGTTTGAGAACCACCCCCAGAGCCGACGGCACCCCGTCCGCAGCCGAAAAAACCTACGCGGAGCTCCTTGTGGTACCGGGCGAGCTTGTGACAGAAGATCGCCACACCCCATCACTGCAGAGGCTCCGCGACGTGGCCGGCAAGTTTGCCCCTTGCAAGCGCACGTACACCGGCAGGTCGGCCACCTTCACACCGCCAGAGCTGTCATCTGCCACCCACGTCTTCGTCAGAGTCGACGCCGTCCGCCCGCCGCTGACCAGGCCCTACAGGGGCCCCTTCCGTGTGCTGGAGCGGAACAGCAAGGCGTTCCTGCTGGCACTCCCTGGGAGGAACGACTGGGTTTCAATAGACCGCTTAAAGCCCGCCTTCCTGCAGGAGAGCACCAGCGTCACCGCAGCACCTTCCCCGCCCAGCCGCCCTTCGCCACGCCCAGGCCCCAGCAAACGGCGGGCGCACGGCCGTCCCAGGAAGGGCCCGCCCGCACCAGCAACCCAGCACCCTCACGCGCGGGTGGCCCCCTCCGTTGTCTTCGAGAAGCCGTGGTACCCTTCAGCGCCCCAGCAGATACACAGATTAGTCAGACGTGTCCCACGTCTTGGGGAGGGGAGTATTTGTAAAGTCACCACATCGACGTCAGCGGAGTGCTTCGAAGGCGTCATTAATTAAGTCTCCGCTGAGCAAGTTTTCTTTGGTGACTTCCGCTTTCTTCACACTCAATTCGTCACGCCTAACGTGCCAGGTCACGCATTTTCTACCATTTCAACTTTATGTGTATTTGTCCAACTGTCATAAACCATGTATCGTATGTTTCTTTATTCGCAGGCATCAAGACTGTATCCATATTGAAGCTCTATACGTTTTTGTATTGTAAATTGTACTTGTTCGCCGAATATTATTGTTAATTGTTTTTGACCTCAGGTCACGCTCAACGTCATTGTCTTCCGCGGTTTGGCGCCAATCGGCCGCTATATAAACTGCCTGAATCTGTAATAAACCAGCAGTAACTTTTACCTGCTCGTTTCTTTTGCACCTCTTACAAGTTCAAAAGCCAGATGGTATAGAATCACCACTGATTAAACAAAGAAATACGATGAACCTCTCAAAGGGAGCTTGGGACACAGATATTATAAAAAAAATCTTCCTCCAACCAGCGATTAAGAAGATTAAGAAGCTATCAACTGGAGTGACGTATAACAGCTGACCTTTGGAACTCTTGGTATAAATACCGCTTTTCTGTAACTTTATTTCATTCATTACCTGCCTGTCGGGGGAGACAGTTGTTCTCCGAAATATATAGCATTAGTTTTCTACTTTTTGGCTTTTTAACAGTAAATATTTCTGCTTTAACAGAAAATATTCCAGTCATATATATATATATATATATATATATATATATATATATATATATATATATATATGTGTGTGTGTGTATAAATATGTGTGTGTGTGTGTGTGTGTGTATATATGTATATAAAATATATATATATATATATATACTGGAAAGTGGATAAACCCCGTGCAGAAAGCTTTTACAACACTAGCCACTTCATACACCTACAGAGAAGGCTCACCAGTACTGTACGTGTCAAACCCCTTCTACACACTGCCATTCACCTCTATCTTGCAAGCACTCTCTTGCTTCCTGGTTGTTAATGCCCCTTCTTTCAAAAACCACTACTCATCTCTCCATCTCTTTCTAGAATTTTCCCTTCATTTACTTAACACTGTATACTTATTTCACCAACTTATCATCCTCCATTCTTGCCGTGCGACAAAACGTTCTTAAAACGCACTGCCTCATAATAATCCTTTTACTATGTATCTCTCTCAGGAGTGTCTTGGCTGTTATTGTACTAAAGGGAATGTTGTTTCGCTTTCTACAAGAATTTTGAGTTTAAAGTCTATAAATAGACTGCTTTCCCCCACTCCAAAATTATATATATATATATATATATATATATATATATATATATATATACATATACATACAATACACACACACACAGAGAGACACACACAGAGAGAGAGAGAGAGAGAGAGAGAGAGAGAGAGAGAGAGAGAGAGAGAGAACAGTGATAGATGGCAGAGTTTCATTTACAGTAAACGTATCGGAATCTCGAACAGTCATGTCTGTTGCTGGGTCTCAGGTGTATGGTATTTTTTATAATCGACGGGTGTGGTAAGTGCTCCATTAATTTTGTGCCTCAGACGGCTACCATATTTTAAAGGACCTAAATACTATGAATAAAAAATATTCACTATAATCGGTATTTGTGTTTTAAGCCATTAGGCTTTATTCCTTGAAAAGTCGGTGAGAAATTTTGGGAATAAATAAATGTCCTTAACTGCTGTCTTCAAAAATACCTTTTCTTTTGCATGCTATTTTCTTTTCAACACCTACACCTGAAAGAAAATGTTCCAGTGTTATCGGTAACTGAACAAACAAGCTCACTAATAGACCAAGGTGTAAAGCAGCTTACCCGGCTAACCAAGGCATGGCATTGATTTCTCAACACGATCCCTGACCAAAGCATTTCCCTCTCCGGAAAACTTAACTTTTTTCCTGAAAAAAAAAAAAAATCAAACAAAATATTACTGATTTTCTGGCTAGCCTATGAATTTCACTTTACCAACGAGGATAATCACTTGAAACCTCCGCACTGAATTACAAGAATCACAAAAAATCGTAGTTTATACCGTTCAGAAGTGAAATAAGTATCTCGTTCTACTTAAATTATTTAGACTAGATCTTGCCACATAACGATCTTTCCGATTACCCAATACTCTTAATTGCAGTACCATATAAGGCAATGAGAGAATATGGATTGTATACTGAAATGACCATTAATGACGCGAAAATTTATTAAGCAAGATGAATTGTAATCTTCCTGTTATTACTTATACATGGTTTACGCCTCATTCTCCAATAAAACCGATAAATCGACTTCAAAGATATTCTAAGTAAGATAAGAAGCCATGTTGTATGAATAAGATACATAGTACACGTCATGGAATGCAGATGGCGCAGTCAGTACTGTTTTAGCAGACGATGCTACTTGCCCACCTGAAGTCTACCAAATATGGTTATAACCAAGAAAACTTTTTCACAAGTGGGGGAAACATTTTACGAAGTGCCTTATTGGATCAAACTTCAGTTTCAAACACCGATAATAATCAATCAATTGGGATACTAAATCCCCTGTCCTAAGAGGACTACATCCCAACAACAAGTATGAACAAATAAAAAAATGAAATCGACCCATTTACTGGTGCTTGCTGGACCAGGTTGTATTTTCCTCTTTCGTGGGGTATGAGGTTGCAGTAGCATAGGTGGCGTTTCGGGACTTTCGTTCCAATCAAGTTTTTAAAAACCTCAAAGCCCTGTTTTCATCGACAAAAATGAAAATAAAGTTACACTATTCGAGCATTAGCAATATAAAGCTAAATTGTGAGGCTACAATAATAATAATAATAATAATAATAATAATAATAATAATAATAATAATAATAATACAGGCCTCCACAACTGTAAGGATAAAAAAAAAAAAAAAAAAAAAAAAAAAGGTTATCGCAATGCGGAGGAAATCGAACAACAAGTCGGAGAGCGAAAAGAAGAAAGTTTCGCTCTAGTTCAGGCAGAGTATTCCCACGTGTCCAGAGAAGAGGCAATCTTCGTTCCTGGAAGTTGAAGTTAAGACAAACGGCAACGGACTTGCGATTGCCGACGGCAACTTCTTCCCGCCCTGGAGAATTTAACGATGCAGTGTAGCTTAAACTTTGTAGGTACTCCCGCAATAGCTCCAGACAATGGAACTTCTTAATTCGCTCCACTCTGCTTTTCATTTCAACTGCAGGCGTAAGGTTCTGCATCGTTTCCCCTGAATGTCTTGTAAAATCACGCTGTGCGCCGGTTGGAAATTTTCTTACCTAAGATATTTTGGCCAAAATCTGTCGCTCTTGAGTCTGCTGCATTCGAGACATAATTCGTCTAAACTGCCTTTTGATCACAAGACAGTAACACATCGTTGCCTTTGAATGCCTTGTATTCCTGTGTGTGTGTGTGTGTGTGTGTGTGTGTCGTTAAGTCTGTGGCTCTTGAATCCACTGCATTCAAGACAAAATTTGCCTAAAAAGTCTTTTTACCACAAGATATTAACGTCCAAGATAACAGACGAATTTGAACTAAATTTGGGAACATTTAATTTACACAAGAACCAGACAATTAACATCAGTCACCTGAAATATGGGTCTTTTTTATCTTTCAATCAAGCCACATTATAATACAAGGTATTTGATTTAAAGTATTGATTTTCAAAAACTTTATGCCTGCCTACTTTAATATTTCATATGCTCTGGTTATTTTCAGTCATCACTTCGTGTTCCGCAAAGAGAACATGTACAGGTATAAATAAATTGTCAGAAACTTATGAATGAATAAAAGAGCATGTGCTTGACACCTTGCTAAATAATGGAAGTAAGGGTTTAAAATATTCACACCGATGAAACCTATCTGATAAGGATTATCCACAGGCTAAAATTATTCCAGGTAATTGATATAAATATATATATATATATATATATATATATATATATATATATATATATATATATATATATATATATATATATATATATATATATATATATATATATATATATATATATATATATATATATATATGTGTTGGTGTGTACGTATTTCACGACCTCATCCATGCTTTAACTGCTGAATCGTGGATAAAACTTTTGTACAGAAAACTTCCATAACAAAAGTCGCTCCATATACTAACACAGAAGGTTATCAGGGACACATTAGAGCCTCTACATAAACTGCGATATTCCCTCCTATCTGCTCACGCTCTTGTGCTTCCTTGATATCAAAGCCCTTCCTCTCTGAGACACCTTTGAAACCAACGACCCAACTCTTTCTAGTTCTCCGTCTGATTCTCCCTCCTAACACAACCAACCTAAAGTCCTCCATATTTTCACATGACTGAACCAACTCAGGACATAATAATCAGCCACTCCACTTACATGCATATTATATATATGTATATGTGTGTGTGTGTGTGTGAGCGCGCTAGCGTGCGTGCGTATGCGTGTGTCAAGTGTCAGTTAAAAACGAAACACAATGGATAAGCTAGCGAATCCTTGAAATTTCCATATACGAAGCCAGCTCTTGTCCTGATGAGTGCCTCAGTGAAAAGTGAGGCTCGCAGGTGATAAATATTTGAAAAGGAAACGGAGCGACATGACTTAAATATTGTGGCAGTGGTCTCGAGTTAGTAAAGAATGGGCATGCCTGTCCAAAAGTTACTGAGCTAAAACAAAGGCGTAGAGAATCCTTATTTGCTTATGCGTGGAATCAGTCATCAACTGGCCCAGTACCAAAGAAGCACCTTATGATTTGGTTAACATTAGTTGGGGTTGATAAATAATTCTCAATAATACCAAGCCAATACCATAAGGAAAGCTTTCTGGGTAGATAGCTACATTTTTTTTATTATGGGCTGATGGGTGTCTTTATTCATTTAAGTTTTAATTATTGTTGATCTTAGCAGGAAGTGAAGAAGCGGTTGCTATATTGTATGTGTATGTAATCCTGGGTTGGACCTGCAAGAAACAAAGACATGTCATGATAGCAACCTTCAATTTTTTAGGAGTTTGACTCATTTCACAAAAGAATATCTAAAAAAAAAAGGGGGGGGACAAAATTGTACTACTGTCGGACGGAAAACTACGAGCAAAGGCGATCAAGGGTGTTGAGCTTGTTAACCTATTGCCCTTCACTCTGGCGGGGATCCACTGCAGTCGGATGTGCCAGTTACACCCGACTGCAGTGGGTCGTCGCATCCGACCACAGTGGGTCTCAGCCAGAGTGAAGGGCAAGGGGTTAGCAAGTTCAGCTCCAAAAAATTAGCTGTGATATGGAAGACTGACACCCTCTGGGGCCATCCTCTTCAAGGGAAAATGGTTAATCAAACGGAAGGAAACTGATTAGTTTCCTGTGCGTGGACGGGGAAGGATGGGTTCGCCCTGTGCCTTTCTTGACCTCAGCAATGGGTGTGGTTCCTGTTACATAGATGACTAAGGTGGTGGTAACTGCGTAAACAAGGCGTAAGGTTAGCAACCTCCTTCCCAAAAGATTTCCTGAGAACAAGCTGACACCTTCTGGCACCATATCTATGGGGAAAATCTATATGGTGATAATACTCTTACACACACACACACATATATACCTATATATATAATACATGTACATATATATATATATATATATATATATATATATATATATATATTTAGTATGTATTTATATATGTATTTTTTAATTTTTGTCTCATACACGCATGACTATTTTAATACCAACAGATATTAAGCCATAAATACCTTTTACTATTGAATTCACCTTATTCGCAAGACATAGTGAATTAGATATTAAACGATATTTTCGGCTTAATATTTATGGACTACAGATTATATTATATATATATATATATATATATATATATATATATATATATATATATATATATATGTGTGTATATATATATGTATGTGTATGTATATATATATATATATATATATATATATATATATATATATATATATATATATATATATATATATATATATATATATATATATTCAGAACGTCATCAGCAAATATATAACTTTTTCAGGCTTACAATGAAGTCAATATCGCAGTAATTAATTTTGTTTCAGCGGCCATTACTTGTGGATACTGACATCCTGTGTAATCAAATGGCCTTTGTATTCCCGGGAAATATTTTTCATGAGCATTACATTCCAGAACTGGAAATTATAGCGACATCAATGGAACGCAATGGAATTCCAGCATTAATTGTTGCATTACGCTGCAATGAATGAAATAACGGCTTCCCAGCGTACCTTCTGTCGATGTAAATTCATACTGCATGCGGAGGGTGCGATGGCGCCAAATCAAAGATAACATAGGTGCAACAACAGAAATATCAAGAATACAAATTCCAAGCATGCGAGGGTTGTTTGTCTATAAAAGCAGCTCATGGTAAAAATAAGAACAACGTCAGCAACAACAACAGCAACATCCAAATAATAACGAGGATATTTAAGAGATAATTTAAGAAAACCTGAAAATTCTGCTGGTCTTTTTACGAATATATTTGATCTGCAAATTACAAAAATAACAATAACAATAACAAGGATAAAAACACCTGACTCTGCTGTTCAACAACCCCAGTTCAAGGCAAATCCTTCACCGAGACGGAAAAAGAAATTCTGAGGCAGATTTCAGCACGATGATTCTACCCTCGATTCAGCAATTACAGGATGGACGTGGAGGCAGTAATTCAAGGGTGTGTGTGTGTGGCTGCACTCGGTAGCATCAACACGATTCTATCACCGCACTGAATAGGTTCAGACCTGGTTCCTGCTTGTACCAACAGGGCGTGAGAGTATACAGAGTACCTCCAGCGAATTCATAAGAATTAAAGCTTAATTAGCGTTCCCTCGCGACTACGTAAGCGAAATGAAAGCTGTTTCGCCTCGACGCTCTCCAGTTGATTTGAATGTGAAAAGAGGTTCTATCGACCAGCAATTCGAATGGAAATCTATGCAATTTTAGGGTAATGAGAGAGAGAGAGAGAGAGAGAGAGAGAGAGAGAGAGAGAGAGAGAGAGAGAGAGAGAGAGAGAGAGAGAGAGAGGACGGGCAAAGTTTCCATACTGAGATATTATATTGTGAAAATATTTTAAAAATTATTTTTCAAAAAATAACTATTTGATTCTTTTACAATGTTTTAAAGCACTGTAGGTATTTCTGTTGAAAACAATCATCCATTATTTATCTCAGAAACTACATTTTTACTACCAATGCTGAATCTAATAACAACCCCCAAAAATTACGTCTCCAGAAAGAAACCAGTTAATTTAAAGCTAAAGAGAATACATTTTTTATTAATTATTTCTCACGCATTAAATGTAAATCCTAAAAGGCCACAGATTTCCAAGCTAACCTCGAGCATATTGTTGAAGCAGCTCAGAAATATGACGGACAGAAGGGCTACGCGACCTCCCTTGACTTTATTGTCAAGTTTTATGAAATTACTTCCAGCAATATCGAGGCCCATAAAAAAATTCTGCTTCAAAGGAAGCCCCGTATAGAGCTTGCCAATGCAGTGCTGTACATAGAGAAATGAAACTCAGCAAGGATAAGCAATGCTTCGAATAAATTCGTGCCATCAACGTATTTTCATGAGCCATCCAATATATTTACGATCCTTGAGCGAATGGCTGGCAAGACCATACCAGAACCCGCGTTTATTCCCCGTAGATTTTCTCCGCTCACTGTGGGTTACCCTTCAGACCATCCGCCGTGCGTCGCTCTCTATCGAGTCTCTTCACTATCCCAAGTCAGCATATTCAAAGCCTCATATTTTAAAGATTTCCTTTGGATTATACAGCCTGGTGTGCCTTGGGAAGGAAATTATTTTTCGATGCAATCACTTGAATAGATAGGGAAAGTTACGGAATAACAGCAAAGATTCGCAGTGTAAGGTTACGTGACATGATAGTTAAAGACAACAGTAATTCGTTTTTCTTATGACATTGGAATTTTATTCTTTTTTATCATACGGAGATAAAACAATGAAATCATGAATATTTAACGTAGATGCAACAACATTTTATCACGTACTCGAAATAAGAATTCTCATCTCTGTGGCAAAGAAACTGCTGTGGGGGCAGAAGCAGGTTGGTATTTTTTCCCCCAAAAAGAATTCCCTCTAGTCTCAGGTAATTGCCCAAGACGAACAGCGTACGAATTTTCACGTTCAATGTGGCGAAAACACTAGGCATTCATGGAGGTGAACTACAAGATTTGCATAATCCGGTGGCTGCCACCCACCACCACTACTCCCAAACGCCAAGCATTTTGAAGTTGATACTTTCGTCGAAAAGCACTACGATGAACGGGACAATTATTTTCCTCTGCTATTGAATCAATTTAGATTAATTTTATAATCAGATCCTATATGGCTTACCTCATGAACACAATAAATGTTCACGTTCTTATCTTTTTCCCCCACATTCATAGTGCTCATTTTTAATGAGCTTACCTTATTTTCATATTCCCATTGGATTCTTTGCACCGGCTTTTATACTTTAAAGGCTCCCGGGCACTGAGGCTATTCCGTTTTAAAACTCATTTTCAATTTTGGACTTGTTATCTTTTTCAAAGTTCTGTAAGCTTTTGCTGACGAACTCAACCCACCCACTCTTCTCCAAGCTAGGGATGGACTGTTTATAAAATGTAACACATTTTGAGTTTTATAACCCGTAAGCTGGAGTTTTGTCGAGGATGGAAAAAAGAAAAGGGTATGACGTTCGGTTTTGTCAGATGTGTGCAGAAATAGAAAGTAAGAGAAAAGAATAAGATCATTCGAAGGATGGGTGCTTGAAGGCTACGTGTCGTAGTAAAAGTAATGGATACTACACCAGACTGTCTAGCAGATCTTAGAAGAGCCCCATTTCTTCTAGAATAGTATTTCAACGGGTGGTAGGTGCCTTGGAAATTCCAGTAGCTATCTTTTCACCCCAGTGCGAAGTTAATACTTTTATCATAACTACAATACAAAGAACGAGACGTGGATTACATTTTGACTGAGACTGAACACTGACAGAACTCTCATGACCACTTGGCTTTCAGCGGTTCTCAAAATAGAATGCATGAAGATTCTCATTGGAAACTGCAGTGCTATTTCCATAATCTATTTACTGGCTTCTTGGGTAGGCAAAACCTCTCCTCTCCACAGAAAGTAATGTCTTTAAGCACTAGATTCGAAAACCATCACGGCAATGAAACATCTTGGGAATCTTGACAAGTCGACATTTTAAATTAGGTAGGATTCTGGCTCTCTACATGGGATTTCTACCAACATATTTTGAGCTTCGTAGATGGTAGAAGTCTCAAATTATTACAAGAAAACAATATGTTGATCTTATCCCAATACGGTTTCCTTTCTGCAAAGATTTCCGAGTTCTGGAATATTAAGTGTAACGATAAAATTTTCGTATTTCTAAGTATTGCAGCTTTAGAGACATTAGTCGGCGACGTTCTTTGAACTCTCGGAAGTGTCACTGTTTCGCAAAATCCTGAAGGTTTTGGTTCTGTGTGGGAAAAAAATTATGTCCATCCTGATTTGCTGGAGATGCGGTGGTTGACGTTTCTACCAACCTATTCTTATCTTGAGGACAAAATATCTTTTTAAATTTGAAGTGGCCGAGATTGCAAAACGAGAGCTACCAATTCAAATTACAAGAAAATAATTTAAAAATGCAGGCTGTTATACTCGTGAGTTGCTTCAAATCTTTGAATACAGTCACAATATATCACCACAATGTCCGCATGGGAAAAAGCTCCACGTAAGCTAGGCGGTGGGGCTGATCTTACTATGAATGGGGCTTTCTCGTGCATTCTTGAAAAACGTCAATGGAATGCATTCAGCCTGACTTCTTCCTCGCCCAAGGGAAATGCAACTTGATTTTGAAGATAAATAAAATGTTTTCCTTCATGGTTGCAATGTAGGAGACCGAAAAAAGAAAGTGAAAAGAGAAAGGTTTCGCTTTCGTAATTCCTCATCCTGTTACAACCGTGGTTAAAACTAGATCTTACACGAGTATCGTTTCTCCTTAAGAACATCCTGACTATACAAAAATTTTCTCTCTCTCTCTCTCTGTGTGTGTGTGTGTGTGTGTGTGGCAAAAGCGTTCTTCCAAACAGCTCTATATACTGTATGTGTGGTATTCATGAGTTTACTAATGCACAGACTACACGAAAATTCTCTCTCTCTCTCTCTCTCTCTCTCTCTCTCTCTCTCTCTCTCTCTCTCTCTCTCTCTCTCTCTCTTGTTCTTTCAAACAGTTATATATCTCTCTATAGGACATAATTGTTCTTTCAAACATTTATATATATATATATATATATATATATATATATATATATATATATATATATATATATATATATATATATATATATATATATATATATATATATATCGTCGTATTCATGAGTTCACTAACGCATGGACTATATTCATACATAGAGTTGTGAGCACACACAAAGAAACAAGTAAAAATGCAACGAAGTTTCTTCGGCGCAATCGAGTTTACTGTACAGCGTATAATGCTGCATGAAACACTCAGCCACGACCCATCAAACTCTCAGCCGCGGCCTATGAAACTTTCAGCCACGGCCCGGTGGTGGCCTGTGTTGTTGGCACCTACAGCGGTGCCAGACGCATGATCATGGCTAACTTTAACCATAAATAAAAAAAAATTGCTGAGGCTAGAGGGTTGCAGTTTGGTATGCTTGGTGATTGGAGGGTGGATGATCAACATATTTGCAGCCCTCTAGCCTCAGTAGCTTTTAAGATCTGAGGGCGGACAGAAAAAGTGGAGAAGGACAGACAAATAGCCATCTCAATAGTTATCTTTTACAAAAAACTAAAACGCACGCAAGATATGCAAGAGTAAACACTCGCCGGCTAAGAAGCATAAGATGAAACCACTTGATTCGAGGATTCATACACTGAACCGATGTGACGAAGATCATAGGCAAACTGTTGCCTGTGATCTCACTAATGTTGGAGCAATTCGGGGGATAATTAGGTCCTGACACCGCTGAAACATCTGAAGGGCGAAGGGGTGGGAGAGGGGATGGTGAGCTACACCTGGAATATCATGAAAAGAGAGAGAGAGAGAGAGAGAAAGAGAGGAAGTTCCATTCCTAACCATAATGAGCTAATATTCGAACTCAGTATCTTTTAAGAGTTAAACGATGACTAATAGTGCAAGTTATTTTTTTTTAGTCTCTGTGCAATCAAACATACCATAATATTTTATCGAAATGGAACACCAAGGAGACGTAAAAAAAAAAAAAAACCCGATTTGTGACTTTAGGGTTTTGGTTTCTCTTCACTCGCTTTAAACTAAAATAATATTCAAATTATGCATAAACGCCATCGCCCGTACTTCTGTTTATCGTATGGGAAGTTTTAATCTGTTTCACTTATGGCTGGAAGAGCCACAGATCTCACGAAATCTTGATGTGAATTCTGTTTTTGAAAAAGGATCGAGTGCTAACGCCATATTCGCTTTAATGTCTTAATGCATGACATTCTCCCTCTCTGCTGAATGGACTAAAACCGGTCTTTTATACTACATGGAACTGTAATTAAACTGTACCCTAACCAAACCATACAGGCCAATGTAGGTTAATTAATGTTTAACATCATTCAAAGAGGGGAGCGGGATTCTGAGCTACCCTATTACTTATGATAATAATAAAATTAAAGGTAACTTACGCTGTCTAAATGGCACAAAGCCTACATATACAAAAGTAAGCATAATTTCTCATAATAGTTCACAAGATAGTGATAATAAATTAAATTAGTGTACACATTATATATATATATATATATATATATATATATATATATATATATATATATATATATATATATATATATAATTTCCTTCCAGAACCGGTGCTTATACCCGGTTTCCATGGTGCTAAGCGAACGAGTGATAAATCACCCTAGCCACAAAGTTGGTACCCACTTGTAAACCTGGGTCAGTGAGGATATTGGGTTACACTTCTGTCTCAAGGGAAGAACGCTGCCATCACCGAGGTTCGAACCGCGGATCTTCCGATTGGCAGATCGCCGCTCTAACTGCTGTATGTATATATATATATATATATATATATATATATATATATATATATATATATATATATATATATATATATATAATATATATATATATATATATATATATATATATATATATATATATATATATATATATATATATATATATATATATATATATAGCTGTATCTCTTTACAGGCGGAAACTCAAAACAAATAACACAACAACAACTACCACATTCATAATTCATCTGCTGCATTACTGCTTAAACCCAGTGCAGAAAACCTCCACAACATTAGCCGCGTCGTATAAATACACAGAAGGCTCATGAGAAACATGCTGAACGCCCCTTAACACAATGCACCATATGCTTCTTATCTTACACGCATTCCTACGTTTCCTTGATATTAACGCCATTCCTTTCCAGTATCCCTTCCACCTATTTATGTAGCATTATCTAGGACTTCCTTTCCCCCTTCCCCCTTACAAATTTCACACCCCAAATGGCTTTCTGAGATACCTTGTGGGCTGACAGATAGAAGAGTAGAATAGAAGGTCAGGAACAAAGTAGACTGAAAAGGACATGTATAAAATAGAAGGTCAGGAACAAAGTAGAGTGAAAAGGACATGTATAAAATAGAAGGTCAGGAACAAAGTAGAGTGAAAAGGACATGTATAAAATACAAGGTCAGGAACAAAGTAGAGTGAAAAGGACATGTATAAAATAGAAGGTCAGGAACTAAGTAGAGTGAAAAGGACATGTATACAAAAGAAGGTCAGGAACAAAGTAGAGTGAAAAGGACATGTATAAAATAGAAGGTCAGGAACAAAGTAGAGTGACAAGGACATGTATAAAACAGAAGGTCAGGAACTAAGGACATATGAAAAGGACATGTATACAAAAGAAGGTCAGGGAACAAAGTAGAGTGAAAAGGACATGTATAAAACAGAAGGTCAGGAACAAAGTAGAGTGACAAGGACATGTATAAAATAGAAGGTCAGGAACTAAGTAGAGTGAAAAGGACATGTATACAAAAGAAGGTCAGGAACAAAGTAGAGTGAAAAGGACATGTATAAAATAGAAGGTCAGGAACTAAGTAGAGTGAAAAGGACATGTATACAAAAGAAGGTCAGGAACAAAGTAGAGTGAAAAGGACATGTATAAAATAGAAGGTCAGGAACAAAGTAGAGTGACAAGGACATGTATAAAACAGAAGGTCAGGAACTAAGTAGGAACTAGTGAAAAGGACATGTATACAAAGAAGGTCAGGAACAAAGTAGAGTGAAAAGGACATGTATAAAACAGAAGGTCAGGAACAAAGTAGAGTGACAAGGACATGTATAAAACAGAAGGTCAGGAACTAAGTAGAGTGAAAAGGACATGTATACAAAAGAAGGTCAGGAACAAAGTAGAGTGAAAAGGACATGTATAGACTAGGTCAGGAACAAAGTAGACTGAAAAGGACATGTATAAAATAGAAGGTCAGGAGCAAAGTAGAGTGAAAAGGACATGTATAAAATAGAAGGTCAGGAACAAAGTAGAGTGAAAAGGACATGTATACAAAGAAGGTCAGGAACAAAGTAGACTGAAAAGGACATGTATAAAATAGAAGGTCAGGAGCAAAGTAGAATGTATAAAATGAAGGTCAGGAACAAAGTAGGAGTGAAAAAGGACATGTATAAAATAGAAGGTCAGGAACAAAGTAGAGTGAAAAGGACATGTATAAAATAGGAGGTCAGGAACAAAGTAGAGTGACAAGGACATGTATAAAACAGGTCAGGAACTAAGTAGAGTGAAAAGGACATGTATACAAAAGAAGGTCAGGAACAAAGTAGAGTGAAAAGGACATGTATAGAATAGGTCAGGAACAAAGTAGACTGAAAAGGAGATGTATAAAATAGAAGGTCAGGAGCAAAGTAGAGTGAAAAGGACATGTATAAAATAGAAGGTCAGGAACAAAGTAGAGTGAAAAGGACATGTATACAATAGAAGGTCAGGAACTAAGTAGAGTGAAAAGGACATGTATACAAAAGAAGGTCAGGAACAAAGAAGAGTGAAAAGGACATGTATAAAATAGAAGGTCAGGAACAAAGTAGAGTGAAAAGGACATGTATAAAATAGAAGGTCAGGAACAAAGTAGACTGAAAAGGACATGTATAAAATAGAAGGTCAGGAACAAAGTAGAGTGACAAGGACATGTATAAAATAGAAGGTCAGGAACAAAGTAGAGTGAAAAGGACATGTATAAAACAAAGCAGAGTGAAAAGGACATGTATAAAATAGGTCAGGAACTAAGTAGAATGAAAAGGACATGTATAAAACAAAGTAGAGTGAAAAGGACATGTATAAAATAGAAGGTCAGGAACAAAGTAGAGTGACAAGGACATGTATAAAATAGAAGGTCAGGGACAAAGTAGAGTGAAAAAGGACATGTATAAAATAGAAGGTCAGGAACAAAGTAGAGTGAAAAAAGGACATGTATAAAATAGAAGGTCAGGAACAAAGTAGAGTGAAAAGGACATGTATAAAATAGAAGGTCAGGAACTAAGTAGAGTGAAAAGGACATGTATACAAAAGAAGGTCAGGAACAAAGTAGAGTGAAAAGGACATGTATAGAACAGGTCAGGAACAAAGTAGACTGAAAAGGACATGTATAAAATAGAAGGTCAGGAACAAAGTAGAGTGACAAGGACATGTATAAAATAGAAGGTCAGGAACAAAGTAGAGTGACAAGGACATGTATAAAATAGAAGGTCAGGAACAAAGTAGAGTGAAAAGGACATGTATAAAATAGAAGGTCAGGAACAAAGTAGAGTGAAAAGGACATGTATAAAATAGAAGGTCAGGAACTAAGTAGAGTGAAAAGGACATGTATAGAATAGAAAGTCAGGAACTAAGTAGAGTGAAAAGGACATGTATAGAATAGGTCAGGAACAAAGTAGAGTGAAAAGGACATGTATAGAATAGGTCAGGAACAAAGTAGAGTGAAAAGGACATGTATAAAATAGAAGGTCAGGAACAAAGTAGAGTGAAAAGGACATGTATAAAATAGAAGGTCAGGAACTAAGTAGAGTGAAAAGGGACATGTATACAAAGAAGGTCAGGAACAAAGTAGAGTGAAAAGGACATGTAAGAACAGGTCAGGAACAAAGTAGACTGAAAAGGACATCTATAAAATAGAAGGTCAGGAACAAAGTAGAGTGAAAAGGACATGTATAAAATAGAAGGTCAGGAACAAAGTAGATTGAAAAGGACATGTATAAAACAGAAGGTCAGGAACAAAGTAGAGTGAAAAGGACATGTATAAAATAGAAGGTCAGGAACTAAGTAGAGTTAAAAGGACATGTATAGAATAGAAGGTCAGGAACTAAGTAGAGTGAAAAGGACATGTATAGAATAGGTCAGGAACAAAGTAGAGTGAAAAGGACATGTATAAAATAGAAGGTCAGGAACTAAGTAGAGTGAAAAGGACATGTATAAAATAGAAGGTCAGGAACTAAGTAGTGAAAAGGACATGTATACAAAGAAGGTCAGGAACTAAGTGAAAAGGACATGTATAAAATAGAAGGTCAGGAACAAAGTAGAGTGAAAAGGACATGTATAAAATAGAAGGTCAGGAACTAAGTAGAGTGAAAAGGACATGTATACAAAAGAAGGTCAGGAACTAAGTAGAGTGAAAAGGACATGTATACAAAAGAAGGTCAGGAACAAAGTAGAGTGAAAAGGACATGTATAAAATAGAAGGTCAGGAACAAAGTAGAGTGACAAGGACATGTATAAAACAGAGGGTCAGGAACTAAGTAGAGTGAAAAGGACATGTATACAATAGAAGGTCAGGAACAAAGTAGAGTGACAAGGACATGTATAAAATAGAAGGTCAGGAACAAAGTAGAGTGAAAAGGACATGTATAAAATAGAAGGTCAGGGACAAAGTAGAGTGAAAAGGACATGTATAAAATAGAAGGTCAGGAACAAAGTAGAGTGAAAAGGACATGTATAAAATAAAAGGTCAGGAACTAAGTAGAGTGAAAAGGACATGTATACAAAAGAAGGTCAGGAACTAAGTAGAGTGAAAAGGACATGTATAAAATAGAAGGTCAGGAACTAAGTAGAGTGAAAAGGACATGTATACAAAAAGAAGGTCAGGAACTAAGTAAAGTGAAAAGGACATGTATACAAAGAAAGTCAGGAACAAAGTAGAAATTGAAAAGACATGTATAAAATAGAAGGTCAGGAACAAAGTAGAGTGTCAAGGACATGTATAAAACAGAAGGTCAGGAACTAAGAAGAGTGAAAAGGACATGTATAAAATAGAAGGTCAGGAACAAAGTAGAGTGAAAAGGACATGTATGAAATAGAAGGTCAGGAACAAAGTAGACTGAAAAGGACATGTATAAAATAGAAGGTCAGGAACAAAGTAGAGTGAAAAGGACATGTATAAAAACAGAAGGTCAGGAACAAAGTAGAGTGAAAAGGACATGTATACAAAAGAAGGTCAGAACAAAGTGAGTGAAAGGACATGTAAAAAAACAAAGTAGATTAGAAAAGGACATGTATAAAATAGAAGGTCAGGAACTAAGTAAAGTTAAAAGGACATGTATACAAAAGAAGGTCAGGAACAAAGAAGAGTGAAAAGGACATGTACAAAATAGAAGGTCAGGAACAAAGTAGAGTGAAAAGGACATGTATAAAATAGAAGGTCAGGAACAAAGTAGAGTGAAAAGAACATGTATAAAATAGAAGGTCAGGAACAAAGTAGAGTGAAAAGTACATGTATAAAATAGAAGGTCAGGAAGAAAGTAGAGTGAAAAGGACATGTATACAAAAGAAGGTCACGAACAAAGAAGAGTGAAAAGGACATGTATAAAATAGAAGGTCAGGAACAAAGTAGAGTGAAAAGGACATGTATAAAATAGAAGGTCAGGAACAAAGTAGAGTGAAAAGGACATGTATAAAATAGAAGGTCAGGAACAAAGTAGAGTGACAAGGACATGTATAAAATAGAAGGTCAGGAACAAAGTAGAGTGAAAAGGACATGTATACAAAAGAAGGTCAGGAACAAAGTAGAGTGAAAAGGACATGTATAGAACAGAAGGTCAGGAACAAAGTAGACTGAAAAAGACATGTATAAAATAGGTCAAGAACAAAGTAGAGTGAAAAGGACATCTATAAAATAGAAGGTCAGGAACAAAGTTGAGTGAAAAGGAAATGTATAAAATAGAAGGTCAGGAACTAAGTAGAGTGAAAAGGACATGTATAGAATAGAAGGTCAGGAACTAAGTAGAGTGAAAAGGACATCTATAAAATAGAAGGTCAGGAACAAAGTAGAGTGAAAAGGACATGTACAAAATAGAAGGTCAGGAACAAAGTAGAGTGAAAAGGACATGTATAATATAGAAGGCCAGGAACTAAGTAGAGTGAAAAGGACATGTATACAAAAGAGGTCAGGAACTAAGTAGAGTGAAAAGGACATGTATAAAATAGAAGGTTAGAGTGAAAAGGACATGTATAAAATAGAAGGTCAGGAACTAAGTAGAGTGAAAAGGACATGTGCATAGAAAAGAAGGTCAGAATTAAGTAGAGTGAAAAGGACATGTATAAAATAGAAGGTCAGGAACAAAGTAGAGTGAAAAGCACATGTATAAAATAGGTCAGGAACAAAGTAAAGTGAAAAGGACATGTATACAACAGAAGGTCAGGAACAAAGTAGAGTGAAAAGGACATGTATAAAATAGAAGGTCAGGAACAAGTAGAGTGAAAAGGACATCTATAAAATAGAAGGTCAGGAACAAAGTAGAGTGAAAAGGACATGTATAAAATAGAAGGTCAGGAACTAAGTAGAGTGAAAAGGACATGTATACAAAAGAAGGTCAGGAACAAAGTAGAGTGAAAAGGACATGTATAAAATAGAAGGTCAGGAACAAAGTAGACTGAAAAGGACATGTATAAAATAGAAGGTCAGGAACAAAGTAGAGTGAAAAGGACATGTATAAAATAGAAGGTCAGGAACAAAGTAGAGTCAAAAGGACATGTATAAAATAGAAGGTCAGGAACTAAGTAGAGTGAAAAGGACATGTATACAAAAGAAGGTCAGGAACAAAGTAGACTGAAAAGGACATGTATAAAATAGAAGGTCAGGAACAAAGTAGACTGAAAAGGACATGTAAAAATAGAAGGTCAGGAACAAAGTAGAGTGAAAAAGGACATGTATAAAATAGAAGGTCAGGAACTAAGTAGAGTGAAAAGGACATGAGGAACTAAGAAAGTGAAAAATACATGTATAGATAGGTCAGGAACAAAGTAGAGTGACAAGGACATGTATAAAATAGAAGGTCAGGAACTAAGTAGAGTGAAAAGGACATATATAAAATAGAAAGTCAGGAACAAAGTAGAGTGAAAAAGACACGTACAGAGTATGAAACGCACAGCAAAAGGCTGGAAAGTAAAGTAATTAGCAGTGCTCGTGCATTAAAGATTACTGATATGATAAGAGAGTCGAAATTGAGATGGTATGGGCATGTGGTAAGAATGAGTGAGGAGGATGGAGTGAAGAGGGCTTGGGCGGAACCTGCTGTGGGTAGAAAGTCAAGAGGAAGGGAAAGAAGTAGATGGGGGTGATCAAGTGAAGGAGGGTTTGGAGAAGAGGGGTATAGGGGAGGAAGATGCTTTCGAAAGGAATAGTTGGAGATGGGGTGTCAAGGCAACCGACCCTTTAACAAAGGGATACCGATGAAGATGAAGACAACAAGGATTAATAAATAATCTTCACCAACGCCGTGACTGAAGGTAATGAATATAACGCAGATGTTAACGATTAATTGTCTTTTTCCTCTTTTTTTTTTCCTGTCTCTACAGAAGTTGTTTCTTCAAAAGAAAACTGTCAATAAAATGTCTGTAAAAAATAACTCTGGGCTATTACCTAGAACTGAACGAAAACTGGAAAAAAGACGTACCTCCCTTCGCTTTTAATTACAGATAGTTTCTCGGAAATTTTCAAGAGTTGCTGGAGGCCCCTTTCATATCCGCTCTCTACAGTGACGGAGCAGTAGCCCTGACTGGAGAAAACTTTCAAGCAGAGAGGACGATGTTACTCCGTATTCATTTGTGTAAGTGGGGCAGAGCCGTAGTCTGTATCTGCAAACTGCTTCCACTGAGAAACGAACCTGTCAAAGAACTTAGTTTAATTATTATCCCGAATTTTAATATTCTCATTTCACTAAACTAGCATCTACATACTCATGAGCATTATACTGTAATTACCTTTCCTTTAATGTTATTAATCAGTTTATAATCAAAATTGTCATCTTGATATCCAATTTTATCAAAACTTCATCTTGATACAGAATTTTATCAAAACTGTCATCTTGATATTCAATTTTATCAAAATTGTCATCATGACATCAATATTATCAAAATTGGCATCTTGATATCCAATTTTATCAAAATTGTCATCTTGATATCCAATTTTATCAAAATTGTCATCTTGATATCCAATTTCATCAAAATTGTCATCTTGATATCCAATTTTATCATAAGAAAAATAACAATAGTAGTAGTGGTGAAGAAATCCACAATGGTGAAAACGTAAATACATATTAGAAATATATATACAAAACGAGAGCTTTCGAGAACCTGCTGGTAGTAGTAGTAGCAATTTATATAATTCTATTCACCACCATCACCATCATTATAATCATCGTCAGAAAACGAAACTCACATCAATATATTTTCCACCCGAGTAGATTTCTGGAAACATATTCTATAAATACCTCTATCACACAAACATTTCCTCTTTCCTGCTCTCTAATTTCACAACTCTATAACACCCAGCGTCGATAACCATGATAAGTAACGCTAGTCTACCGAAACCAATCAATCAGTAGCACGCTCGGCACCACTTATAACTTAGCAACAGTGGAAGACAATAAAGGCGCCATTGAATAACTTATGTCGGCCATTTATCCTTAATTCTGAAAAGAAACGGGCCTCTATTGTCCAACTGAATAAAGCTGCTGCCAAAGAAGTTTTGAGAGAGAGAGAGAGAGAGAGAGAGAGAGAGAGAGAGAGAGAGAGAGAGAGAGAGAGAGAGAGAGGACTTGAAATTTTTTGGGTAAGTTACAGATTAAGTATATCAACGAGAATGGGGAACTAATGTTGCCAGCATACCAAATTACAAAACCTGTCTGGACAGAGAAATGTTTTTTTTTTTAATTCGACATCACAATGGGCAAACAGATCTGAAAACGCATTTAAAAAATACTGACACAAGTTTTAAACCATCTTGAAAAAAAATATGTGTGTTTCAGGTGAGAAAATCAAACGTTTTGTACGTAAACACGTATAGCATCACATTACCAACACTGATTCTAAAAGAAAAAGAAAAACAATAAATTAAAATACCAAATGACAATATTTTCTTAATCATCTCTTCCAAACATACGACTGTCCTGGATCGTAAATATGATAAGCCCAAGGGCTAAGTGACTGAGCCTCTCTCTGACTCTTTGGAACCTTCACTGTGTAGAAAACTTCATGAAAATAACCTCCCGCCAGGCCCTGGGTGCTCAAGAAATCTGTTCCCGAGTGCCACTTGTCTTGGGCTTACGGAGGTTGCAGAGAGAGAGAGAGAGAGAGAGAGAGAGAGAGAGAGAGAGAGAGAGAGAGAGAGAGAGAGAGAGAGAGGAAACTCGGCAATGTTAAGCCACAGCGTCGCATATATACATACCATCAACATGCTGCTTCCACGAGCGATCCTTACCCGAAACTCAGGTTTATTGCCTCTCCCAGGCTTTCGCAAGTCCATCGAACTTCGCTCTCTATTCGAGCCTCTCTTTACTACCTCGAGTCAGCACATCCAAAGCCTCAGTTTTAAAGTTTTCTCGCCTGGGTCATACAGCCTGGCGTTTCCCCGGAAAGGAAATTATTTCTCCATTTTATCTCTTGAACATCAAGGGTAAGTTAAAATAGTACAGCAAGGATATCATTTGATTTTTTCACATTTCTTTCCTAGATTCTGTATCTCTAGTTTATTAAGAGCAAGCATTAAAATTCTGAATATTTACGATAGTAAGATGTGGGTTTAACAAAAGTTGATTCTGAACTCTAAATAGGCATTGAAGTCTGCACTAAGAATTTTAATCCCTCGGCAGAAAGTTCTTAAGACAGTCATATATTTGTATAATCATGGATTCTGACTCGACTGATCCGTGTCCGTGACTGTATCTATGCTTAGGGGACACAAGTTGGAAGCTTTCAGTATTGAAGTTCTCCAGATATTCCAGCAAACAGCTGGCATGACAGTTCTCCAGATATTCCAGCAAACAGCTGGCATGACAGTTCTCCAGATATTCCAGCAAACAGATGGCATGACAATTCTGATAACTGAGGGCAGACCACGAGCTGCTTCATAAATTTCTACGCGCTTGACATTTGGGCTGGTAAGATTTTATAATAAAACCGATACACTCGTGAATCTTTACAAGCTGACATTTATGTAAATGCTAACTTTCAAAGTACACAGACTTCAGGTGCTTTCGATGGAGTTTTGACCATATAAGGTGTTACAGTTCTAAAGCTGACTGATCTTTCTATATGTGGCCCTTGTTTGGATATGGGTTTAGCAAATCAGTAGTTTCTAGTTTCCAAGAGTGCCATGCTTTCCCACCGTTTATTTATTAAATTTTTATTTATTTATTCCGTTATTTATTTGTTTTTGTGACCTGGGCTGTATTTTCTTACACGAAAGGAGTGCGGTTCTTAATTTATAGTGAGACGGTGGCGGAGGTACTCTCCAATTCAGTGGTTTGATGACAGAACATCTCCCATTTAATTTTGAAGCTACGGGAAACCTAACATGAAAACTTACTAAAATCTTGTAAAAAATGCGTCGAAGTTTCTTCGGCGCAATTGAGTATTCTGTATAATCAAGGCCACCGAGACAGATCTATCTTTCGGTGGTCTCGTTATAATGCTGTATGAGCCGCGACCCATGAAACTTTAACCAAGGCCTTGTGGTGGCCTATCCTCTATCCTTGCCAGAAGCACGATTATGGATAACTTTAACCTTAAAATAAAAAAAAAAAACTATCGAGGCTAGAGGGCTGCAATTTGGTATGTTTGATGACTGGAGGGTGGATGATCAACAAACCAATTTGCAGCCCTCTAGGCTCAGTAGTTTTTAAGATCTGAGGGCGGACAGAAAAAAGTCCTGACAGAATAAAGTGCGGACGGACAGACAAAGCCGGCACAATAGTTTTCTTTTACAGAAAACTCATAATATTTTGGAACGTCCATTAAACATGCAAGTTTCTCTACTGGAAATTTCTTAGAGTGTA
Organism: Macrobrachium rosenbergii; assembly: GCF_040412425.1. Taxonomy (NCBI): domain Eukaryota; kingdom Metazoa; phylum Arthropoda; class Malacostraca; order Decapoda; family Palaemonidae; genus Macrobrachium; species Macrobrachium rosenbergii. The sequence goes on along the minus strand of NC_089756.1, from coordinate 41,909,123 downwards.
AGAATAGTCTTAATGCACAGCCACAATGGAATGACTTTCTGGAAAAAGACTCGTCAACTCATCTGTGAGGCTGATCTTACTCGCAATGTGTCTTCCTCATCAGCTCTTTTAAAACCATAATGGAATGCATTTAGCTTGATTTCCTCCTCGCCCAAGGGGGAATTTAAACTTGGCTTTGAAGACAAAGAAAACTTTTTCCTATATGAACTCTTTAAGACTGTAATGAATGAGTAAAAAGAGAAAGTATTCACTTTCTTAAACTTCTCAACAAGTGGTTTCTGGAGGATATTGCACAAGTATGAATTTGAACCATGAATAATCAAGCGCCCCCCTCTCTCTCTCTCTCTCTCTCTCTCTCTCTCTCTCTCTCTCTCTCTCTCTCTCTCTCTCTGTGTGTGGGGATTGCGCGTGGACCATTTTGTGTTACATGCTTCTCAGGACCAAGAACCTGTGCAGGAATACGACCAGCTGAATCTATAACAACTCAATTCTATCTGTGTATGTGTATACATACATGGTTTCAGTTGCACAAAAAAATTAGTATGTAAGTTATTCACTAAAATCTAAGTCAGCCTGAAAAAAATTACTATTTTTGGTGTAAAAAGTAAATTTTGATTATGAATGTACATATTTATCACCAAAACTGATGAAAAAATCAAACCGCCATTATTCTAAGACACCACGTTTGAGCAATCTTTTGAAAGATATCTCCAGTAAATTTCCTATCGGAAGCACATCTCCCAAGCCACATACTGCTTACGTATCTTGGAAATACGCCGATATCAGGGACTGGGCTATTTGGCTCTAGTTCTTTCAAACGTTCACTGACGATAAAGTTTATGGAAATCACCTCCAACTAGATCGAGAGCGATAAAGAAATCTGCTCGCAAGTTCCCCTCGTCTCGGGTTTCCCGAGACCGTACACAGAGAAAGGAAACTCGGCAATGATAAGTCACAGCTTCGTATAAATTTGTGTCATCATATTTACGATCCTTGTGCGACGGGCCATAATCGACCGTGCCAGAAACTGGCGTTCATCTTCCGTAGATTTTCTCGACAGATGTGGTTTCCCCATTGGAAGTTGTTCTCTATTCAGCATGGCGTGTCTTGTAGAAGGAAATCACATCTCGATGTAATCTCATGAATATATAAGGAAAGTTGAGGAAGCATAGCACGACTCGCGGGATATGACTATGCGCACCCGATATCTGATAGGCGACCAGCAACGACACAAGGATCCGATTTTTTTTTTTTTACAAATTCTGCTTTAAAACTGATATTCCTTATTGGGATTCTATACGTTTTGATAATTTTTAATGATAATAAGATGTAGATTAATATATAAATGTTACCTCGGACTCGAAACAGGCTCTTGTCACCAACGCGTCCCAAATTATTTGCCTATTAACAGTGTGGTGGTTTTTATTCCAGAGCAAATCCCGTTCATCACAAGTAATTGTTGAAAGCAAAAAGCTCGCGAATTTACTTCCTCCATGCTGCGATGACGCCACGGATAGGGAACCAAGACTTGAATATTCCGGTGTGTTTCTTAACATAATTTCGTCACTTTCGTCAAACTGCACTTCAGCGAACGGAGGCAGGTTCTGGTTTGCCGGTCACTTAACACTGATAAACCTCCACGGTAGGACTGAATCTAAGGCAATACGATTGATCAGTGATCCCACTCTTTCCATACGTGCTCCCGTACCTTTCCGAAATGAGGGAGGTGGTGGTTTCTCTCTGATGCTTTTTCGATTCGTGTTCAGTTGGTGCTAAATGTCTCAGATGGCCCTGTAACATCCGTCAGGCCACCTCTTCCCACATTTGCTCTGTGGAAATTCGTATTACTTCTTGTCTTCTACTGCCAAGTTTTGGAATTCTTTTCCATCGTTGTTAAGCCTAATCGTTCTTCCTTTTTCACCCTTTCTTGCTTCCCTTGGGCCCAGGGTAGCAAGGGGGGTCAAATTCTACGTCCCATTACCCTTTACACACACATACGATAAATAAATAATAAATAAATATTAGAAGGCTTAAAGCCCCTGGAGCTAAGACCCCACATAAATTTTAAGCTTCTGGTACTGCAGGTACTGTAGTAACAGGAGGGCGTAAGGATAATAACTGCAAGTTGTAGTAATATTTCCAAGCAATTTAAGAAGTGAAGCTCTGGACGGTTAAAGCCTCCCCCTAAAAATTGTAGACTCAGGTTACTGGATTTGAAAGCCACCATTCCCGAAAAAACAGGTGGTGAATTCTGCGAAGCCGCCTTTCAAATGAAGTTAAGATTTAGGTTCTCTGGGTGAAATTTCTTTCTCAATTATTTTGACAAAAACAATGTATGGCTCATATTTCAATGATTTAAGAAAATGGATTCTTCTCTGTGCGAAAATACTTCGAGGGTCGGGATAGTTAATTTGATGATAAAATTTAAATACTTCTGGACAGCAAAGAAGTCTCCCTGTTTTGTAAAATCAAGAGGGCGTGAGTTCAGCTGTTACCTTTCATGTGAACGCAGAATGCGAATCTTGAATTTTTTAGTGACGCAGTGGTGGCATTGCACCAATTTCAGTTCTCTGAGGCTATGACGTCTTCCCTTTAAATCACGAGCTACTGAGAAATGAGAATTAAAAATAAATCCCAAAAAACATCGCATAAACGTCCATTAAGAACGCAAGCATCTCTATTGTGAATTTCCTCTGCGTTTCTGAATACAAAAGCACAATGCAGCGGCACGGTGGCCTCTTGGGGGGGTGGGGGGGTGGGGGGGGGAAGCCCTCACATCAACTCGGGGAAGGGTGATCTTACTCAGAATGTTCCTTTCTTAAGAGTCTTCTGAAAACCGCAATGGAACGCATTCATCCTGACTTCTTCTTCACAGAAGATTCTGATGACAAATGACAATTTTTTTCCTCAAGTGGAGAGACTTGAAGTTGCAAGGACGAGAATTGTTGAAAAAAAAATCCATTAGTTTTCGAAAACTTTCTTAACGGGACGTACAGAAGTTCTTGCATCGTTATCAGTTGAAATAAGAAATATCTTAATACTAGATAAATAATCTCTCTCTCTCTCTCTCTCTCTCTCTAAAGGGCGCCTTCTCTCCTACTCTCTCTCTCTCTGAGGGCGCGTTCTCTCCTAAAGCATGTTTAAATGAAAGATTTCATTTAGCTAAATACTTAAACTACGTAGCCATCTTATCAGCAAATACATACATCTAACTCAATACCTTGCTCCCATGTATGAATTAATGCAGAAAAACGAAAATAAACAAAAATTCATTTTTGTTTCTAAAAGATGTATACATAATGAAAGCACAGAATAACGTGTTTATTTACCTCCAGTTCATGTGTGTAGGCAAACACACGCATAGACGCCAAGAAGCGTGAGTTTCATAATTCGCTCGATCAGCAACTTCTGCATGAATGAAAATGAATAAGCACGCCTCAATCGATACGGAAGCGCGAGCGCGCGCTCAGCGAAGTGCGGGATGAAGCAGCTTCAATGACATCTCTCAATGAAGCGTGAAGCATCACGTACCGAGTCCATGTGACGAAGATCATAGGCCAACTGTTGCCTGTGATCTCATTAATGCGGGAGCAATACGGGAGATAATTAGGTCCCGAAGCCCTTGAAACATTTCAAGGACGAATGGGAGGGAGAGGGGACGGGGCGGGGGGGATGATGACCTACTTCTGATATATCATTTCTCTGCGCACACATACGGATTCCCGTGTTACTTGTTGCAAAGGCATAATGGTAATGGATTGTACTGAGAGAGAGAGAGAGAGAGAGAGAGAGAGAGAGAGAGAGAGAGAGAGAGAGAGTAATCTCTTTATCATCCAAATCTTCGTCATGAATCATGATTCCACTTTTCCTCTGACCACAGAATGCTAGTGCTGGATCCTTGTGCCTTCAAGAATCAAACGGCAACTAAGATATTGCAAGATCTTCTAGGAGTCTGTATTGCATCTCAATCTTTAACCCAATGAAGTAACGCACTTTCTTATAACGAAAAACAAAGTCATGAACAATTTGAGATTCGTGATTTTAAGATGTCTGCTCTTCTTCTCGTTATCCAAACAGAAATGAAATGGTGCAGGCATATTAAACACAATTCATCGATCTTGCAACTACACATCATACTGACAGTCACAAACAGATTGTATTCATGAAATTTCTGACGGGCATTAGTAGCTGCTGGAAAACCCACTGATCTAATTAAAAATCTTCGAAAACCCCAAATACGGTTCCTTAAAGAGATTCTCTCTTACAGCCACGTTCCTTTAATGCCGTACGTTTCCCCCTTTCTGCTGAATGGACTGAAACCAGTCCTTTATTCTACATGACAGGTTTATTACTGGTATTTTTCACACGCAGGAAAGGATGTTCCTCTTTACTTATCTGACATGGAAAATCTGTAGAAAGGAAATTGTGGCGCCTGTATTCATTCCCAATCAAATTTGGTGTTCCTTTCATATTTTGAGGACGAATAAGTAGGTGTGTAAAACTGTAATTAAATTCTCTCCCGCAAGCCATACAGGACGATGTACATTAATTCTGGTTCACCAACATTTATAAAAGGATAAGCGAATTCAGAGCCGCCCTTACACTAATAATAATAATAATAATAACAATGAAAATGAAATTAAGTTTATTTAGTTAAATGGCAGAAGCCTGTAATCAGAGGTTCCCATACTCGCAATACATAACATTTAGTATTTTTATGATTATCTTCATATATAACTATTTATCGAAGTTCCTTCCTTTATTTCATTACCATGATATTTTTGCATGGATTCATGACTTTCAATTTCCATGCATTATATAATTTTATAATATACCTTTAAAGCTTATATTTATTAGTACAAATTATGAATTCAACTACATATGACTCAACTGGTCGAATTGCTTACGGGACTTTTCCAGAAGTTCTGTTCAAGGATTAGCCAATCATACGTATACCATACCGGCCAATAAGTCCTGTTCAAAGATTACCTAATCACACACCCTACCTACCAACATGATTATTACTGAGAATGAATTTCGAACTGGAACCCATGAAAACCACAATCGGAAGTATGACCTTGATTGAATGTGCAAGCACATCTTTTACACTTTTCCTTGTCTCGGCCAAAAGCGCTTTTCTCTGTCCAAGTTCTAAAGCCAGACATTGAGCAAAAGGTTTCGACATATTGCAGTGTCTTTTAGTTATAATTTGCCAATTCACCTGGTCTTCCCCTCTTACGTTCTGAACCGTGTTCATTGTTCTGTAATTATGCTCCATTCTTTATGGTCTTTAGACTTTCGTCACTTCTGCAATGACGTCTCCAAACCAGCATTTATCGGGTAATGCGCTCAAGCGCCAATTCCGTCTTCTTCACTCAATTATCCCCAAGAACCCTCTCCCCTCTCTCTCTCTCTCTCTCTCTCTCTCTCTCTCTCTCTCTCTCTCTCTCTCTCTCTCTCTCTCAAGTTCTAAAGCACAAGCTCATTCGCAATCCAATCCCTCCCACTTCATTTCTTAATAGCTTTCAAGATTGCATTTCTGATATCTGATACAATGCAAAATAATTATATTCTTCACGGCGCTATTATAATTTTGATTAGTCTTGTTCATATGAGAAGGGTACTGAATGGATGCATTTTCCACGTGAATATATATATATATATATATATATATATATATATATATATATATATATATATATGTATATATATATGTATATATATGTGTGTGTGTATGTATGTATATATATGTATGTATAAAATTTCCGTTTTCTCCAGTAACGATAGTAGGTATGGGCAGCAGACAGCATGCCCCTGGTCACGTGACGATTTTCACACCACACATTGGCGCGCATGAGAGAAGGGTCAGTTCTTATGGCCTCAGAAGAACTCGTCTGCCATTAATAATGTCCCCACACCCCTCCCCCAGGAGGGTTCACAACCCTTCACTGGGGTAATATATTTGTATCTCAAGTTATCAGTAATTTATACAACAGTAACCTCCAAGGAGTACCGCTTAGTAACACCTCGGCAACAGACATAAATAAATTGGCGGATCTTACATATGTGGTTGTCGTTAGCCTCAATAGAAATAAAAAGAGGCTCCTCTAGGGACTCTTCTGCCTTGGGATATATATATTTGTTCTTCCAAGGGCAGCAATATCCAGGTGGTGCTATCTAGGACCACCGGAGAAGACCAAAGCAGCCAATTTCAACGGACTGAAATGAGATTGTCCACAAAGTTATGAAAACATTTTGCACAGAGGGTTCTGGATATCCACTTCAACAGTTAAATGCGAATAATGAAAGTTTTATCCCACCTTTCTATGGAGTCACCCATGGTAGTGATACACACACACATATATATATATATATATATATATATATATATATATATATATATATATATATATATATATATATATATATATATATATATATATATATATATATATATGAAATCATCATGGAAAATCCCACAGAGTACCCACTCATGGGATGTAAAGAGAAAATAACAGGACTCGAGCATGTAACCCTACTGACCAAACTTAGGCTTGACGGCAGGAGAGGCGCCGGTTTCTGGAGATTCACAAAGCTCAGGGTCACTAAAGAGTAGCACTGTGTCAAGATGGTCAAAATCTTTTTCTATAAAGCATGTATAAGTCAGTGGTATACAACAGCCATTTGATTTCACCGCTCCCAGTACATGGTATATCAAGTTCAAGGGAATGGTGTTTTAATTAAATGTCATTTGCAGGGTTGCGTGTGAAAATGCATATATATGTAAAATAGCAATGATAGCAAGGCAAATGCAATGAAGAGAAAGCCAAAAATTAATGGCGATTTTACAGGCACTGAAAGAATGGCCGACTCACTGCAAGGAGTCTATACAAGACTGACAGATAACATCTGACCATCCAATAACTGAGGTTAGAAAACGAGCAATTACGTGCACCTATGGAAGGTGCAGCTGAAACTCGTCACATGATTCCGACTGCATTCATGCATATAAATACATTCACAAGTGGTTGGAATATGATCAAACTTAGCATTTTGGGCAAAACGAACGAGAACCCCAACCCCCACCCCCGTCACAAAATTTCACGGAAATCTATAAACAAAAATATCATATATCTGACAGACACGCCACTGAATACATAACTTACTCCCAATTTAGTTGGCGAAAGCAATATATAGCACACAAATGTTGAAAATTAGGACATCCCTGTCACTATGAATGTTGCTTCTTTAAAAAATAGTAAAGTTTAACGTTTCCTGCATTTTCAATAAACAATAAAAATGAAACTGGAAAAATAGCGTACCTGTCCTTCTTCTTTAATCACAAACGCTTCTTTGATTTTAAAGAGCCGATGGACGCCTTTGTAATACCAACATTCCTAAGTCACGTAGCAGTCCTAATTACAAAAAAAAACCTCCCAGTAAAGAGTACGCATTCCTCAGTATTCTTTTGCGTAATTAAGACAGAGCCGTAGTCTAGAGCTGTGAAGTGTTGCTTCCAAGCACAACTGAACCTGTCAAAGAAAATACTGTTATTATTGTCCTAACTGATACATAACAGGCATCTACATAATGGACAGCAATATAAAATTTAGGCCTAAGGCCAAACGCTGGGACCGACGAGGTCATTCAGCGCTGAAAAGGAAATTGAGAGTATAAAGGTTTGAAAGGTGTAACAGAAGGAAAACCTCGCAGTTGCGCTATGAAACAACTGTTAGGAGTAGGTGGAAAGTAAGATGGAAGAAAGATAATATGAATGGAGGTATGGTAAAAGGAATGAAAGGGGTTGCAGCTAGGGGCCGAATGGAGGCTGCAAAGAATCTTACGCAATGCCTAGATTGTACTGTGAGAGATTGACGGCACTAATCCCTACCGGAGGCATCATAATAATAGTAATAATATTAACAATTATTATTATAACTAATAACCCCATCCAAATACACGTATGCCTATGTATCTAAAACAAACTATGGAAATAATTACCTCCCAAATAACAGCTCCTTTTTTCCTGCCCTCTTCAGTTTCCCAACCCTCCGACCCACGACACCACTTATAACTTGGCCGTAGGTTGTAGGACAATAAAGGCGGCGTGTTTAATAACTTGCTTGAAAGTTTTATCCCCAATTATGAAGAGAAATTGGCTCCATTGTTCGTCTAATTGAAGCTACTGGCAAGGAACTTCGGAGAGAGAGAGAGAGAGAGAGAGAGAGAAGAGGGGTGAGGGACTTGAAAATATCTTAGTGAGGTAAGGATTAAGTTTATCAAGAAAAAGAAGGAGAGAGAGAGAGAGAGAGAGAGAGAGAGAGAGAGAGAGAGAGAGAGAGAGAGTTAAAAAAAACATGTTCGTGAAATTAATGTTTGATGATGTAAGAGAGAGGGAGATAGGCATTGCTCAGTTCACTTACAGTAATATACGTAAACATTCATCAATAAGTGCGCGTACGTACGAACACATCTGTACAACACACACACACACAGAGAGAGAGAGAGAGAGAGAGAGAGAGAGAGAGAGAGAGAGAGAGAGAGAGAGAGAGAGAGAGAGAGAGAGAGAGGTAAGATAACTAATCTTTAAACAAATTAATCAAATTTCAAAATCTGAACTAAAATCATAGCATCACACTTTCACAGCAAAGTTATCTTAATAAAATCATAGCTTTCAAACATGATTTTAAAGATATAATCATTAATTATAAGCAACTCACGCCTTAAAATTACTTTGAGACACGAAACCACCTTGTTAAAATTCTAGACACAAGGCTTCTTCACGGCGCCTTGGCATTTATTACTGAACAAACTGAACGAAAAAGTTCAGTTTGTTCAGTAACAGTTCAAAAAGTTTGAAATTGAATGAGGAAGTTAAATAAATATACATACTGCAGTCATCGAAGAAACATAGTAACGTTTATTTCCAATTTACCAGAAGAGAGAGAGAGAGAGAGAGAGAGAGAGAGAGAGAGAGAGAGAGAGAGAGAGAGAGAGAGAGTGATGATAAAATCTGGTTATATCTGCTCGGCTGGTTCCGGGAAATTTAGTGTCCATCAGCACCGCTATTTATTAGGCGATAAAATTTGCGCTTGTCTCTCGAGTAATATTGCCATCTAAACGGAAAAATAACATTCACAGTTTTTGCCGGGAATACGTGACGTACTTATTTGCCTTATTTAGTATTTTTTCTATTTTCTCTCGATTTCCAGTTATCATAAATCCGTGAATCTCAAACGAAAGTGTAGACTGCGTCTTTTTGTAACTATAAGTATCTGTCCCCTAAGATTTATAAGCAAACAGTAAAATTGTTTAATATTTCTTATTTGTTTGCAAACTCATTTCTACTTATGTATACCAGAAGTCAGATACCGAAGTATAGCTTTCTTGCACCTAGAGGTCAAACATGCACCATAGTATGCTGAGCACCCAAGCCACTCTCCACCCACATGAAACCTGGGTAAGCAAGGCAATGGCTGCTGATGATTCAACAGACAAGACCGTTTCACCTCCACAAAGCCCACTCTAGCCCACACAGACAGGAAAATTATTTCCCAAGAGTTGTCATGAACTAAAGACCACCACAGTGGAAAGTCACAGGCGAAACCACAGAGTGAATGGGCGTTTTAGGTATGAAAGTTCTGGTGTTCTATTACTGTTATTCACTCTACACATTAAACTCTAATAAAATGTATCAAAATAAATCTGAAACCTATTACGGCATATAAAGGAGTGTTTTGTAGGGAACGTCGATTACGCTGCTTCCCGGAGAACATTCGTGTTTAAGAAACGTTAAACAGAGATACACACTGTATAATCACGTATATATAGATACATATACCAAGTACACACATCTGTCTATAAAACATACCTAATTTTGTACTAGGAAACCAAAGTACGGTAAATAAGTTTTCAGTACATACATTTAAAAGGGCACAAATTACACACTGCTGTTTACACAATACACCTGCTTACGTAACAGAAGAACCATAATAAACAAGACTTTCCCATTCCAAGGACTCCCTTCATGCAAAAGCCATTTCTTAAAGCACTGATTTCTACCTTTGAATCCTTGGTTCATCAAACGAAAATTCGACCGAAAGGGGAATGGATTCAACCACACAGAAATCATTAGAAGGTAACAAAGACATTGTAGGGTCCGCTCATATTGGGCCGTTTATGAAACGAGCAACAGTTTCTTAAGAACTTCAATGACTGGTCCCTGTACAATGGCCCTGCAGTTCAAAAGCAATCTAATATCGTCGTTATCACAGGAAGAAATAAGTATTCTTTTGAATATCTCAACACAGGTGAAACAATGCTAGGTGCTATTTTTGCTGTTTTTTTTTTTTTATCATCCAGAAGATAACTTGCATGGAAACTAGCAAAACGCAAATGGAGATGCTGTGGTTCATAATGCATATATTAATAATATATTTAACACATCATAAATTGGACTTACAGCAGATGTGAACACACGCATTTATATATTTTGGTTTCTGAACCCATTAGTACGTAAAGAGCTAAATAACGTCTTCATACACAAATCTATTGAGAGAGAGAGAGAGAGAGAGAGAGAGAGAGAGACAGAGAGAGAGTATGTGGTGATAAAATCTGGTTATATCTGCTCGGCTGGTTCCGGGAAATTTAGTGTCCATCAGCACCGCTATTTATTAGGCGATAAAATTTGCGCTTGTCTCTCGAGTAATATTGCCATCTAAACGGAAAAATAACATTCACAGTTTTTGCCGGGGAATACGTGACGTACTTATTTGCCTTATTTAGTATTTTTTCTATTTTCTCTCGATTTCCAGTTATCATAAATCCGTGAATCTCAAACGAAAGTGTAGACTGCGTCTTTTTGTAACTATAAGTATCTGTCCCCTCAGATTTATAAGCAAACAGTAAAATTGTTTAATATTTCTTATTTGTTTGCAAACTCATTTCTACTTATGTATACCAGAAGTCAGATACCGAAGTATAGCTTTCTTGCACCTAGAGGTCAAACATGCACCATAGGTATGCTGAGCACCCAAGCCACTCTCCACCCACATGAAACCTGGGTAAGCAAGGCAATGGCTGCTGATGATTCAACAGACAAGACCGTTTCACCTCCACAAAGCCCACTCTAGCCCACACAGACAGGAAAATTATTTCCCAAGAGTTGTCATGAACTAAAGACCACCACAGTGGAAAGTCACAGGCGAAACCACAGAGTGAATGGGCGTTTTAGGTATGAAAGTTCTGGTGTTCTATTACTGTTATTCACTCTACACATTAAACTCTAATAAAATGTATCAAAATAAATCTGAAACCTATTACGGCATATAAAGGAGTGTTTTGTAGGGAACGTCGATTACGCTGCTTCCCGAGAACATTCGTGTTTAAGAAACGTTAAACAGAGATACACACTGTATAATCACGTATATATAGATACATATACCAAGTACACACATCTGTCTATAAAACATACCTAATTTTGTACTAGGGAAACCAAAGTACGGTAAATAAGTTTTCAGTACATACATTTAAAAGGGCACAAATTACACACTGCTGTTTACACAATACACCTGCTTACGTAACAGAAGAACCATAATAAACAAGACTTTCCCATTCCAAGGACTCCCTTCATGCAAAAGCCATTTCTTAAAGCACTGATTTCTACCTTTGAATCCTTGGTTCATCAAACGAAAATTCGACCGAAAGGGGAATGGATTCAACCACACAGAAATCATTAGAAGGTAACAAAGACATTGTAGGGTCCGCTCATATTGGGCCGTTTATGAAACGAGCAACAGTTTCTTAAGAACTTCAATGACTGGTCCCTGTACAATGGCCCTGCAGTTCAAAAGCAATCTAATATCGTCGTTATCACGGGAAGAAATAAGTATTCTTTGAATATCTCAACACAGGTGAAACAATGCTAGGTGCTATTTTGCTGTTTTTTTTATCATCCAGAAGATAACTTGCATGGAAACTAGCAAAACGCAAATGGAGACGCTGTGGTTCATAATGCATATATTAATAATATATTTAACACATCATAAATTGGACTTACAGCAGATGTGAACACACGCATTTATATATTTTGGTTTCTGAACCCATTAGTACGTAAAGAGCTAAATAACGTCTTCATACACAAATCTATTGAGAGAGAGAGAGAGAGAGAGAGAGAGAGAGAGAGAGAGAGAGAGAGAGAGAGAGAGAGTATGTGGTGATAAAATCTGGTTATATCTGCTCGGCTGGTTCCGGGAAATTTAGTGTCCATCAGCACCGCTATTTATTAGGCGATAAAATTTGCGCTTGTCTCTCGAGTAATATTGCCATCTAAACGGAAAAATAACATTCACAGTTTTTGCCGGGGAATACGTGACGTACTTATTTGCCTTATTTAGTATTTTTTCTATTTTCTCTCGATTTCCAGTTATCATAAATCCGTGAATCTCAAACGAAAGTGTAGACTGCGTCTTTTTGTAACTATAAGTATCTGTCCCCTAAGATTTATAAGCAAACAGTAAAATTGTTTAATATTTCTTATTTGTTTGCAAACTCATTTCTACTTATGTATACCAGAAGTCAGATACCGAAGTATAGCTTTCTTGCACCTAGAGGTCAAACATGCACCATAGGTATGCTGAGCACCCAAACCAACCCACATGAAACCTGGGTAAGCAAGGCAATGGCTGCTGATGATTCAACAGACAAGACCGTTTCACCTCCACAAAGCCCACTCTAGCCCACACAGACAGGAAAATTATTTCCCAAGAGTTGTCATGAACTAAAGACCACCACAGTGGAAAGTCACAGGCGAAACCACAGAGTGAATGGGCGTTTTAGGTATGAAAGTTCTGGTGTTCTATTACTGTTATTCACTCTACATTAAACTCTAATAAAATGTATCAAAATAAATCTGAAACCTATTACGGCATATAAAGGAGTGTTTTGTAGGGAACGTCGATTACGCTGCTTCCCGAGAACATTCGTGTTTAAGAAACGTTAAACAGAGATACACACTGTATAATCACGTATATATAGATACATATACCAAGTACACACATCTGTCTATAAAACATACCTAATTTTGTACTAGGGAAACCAAAGTACGGTAAATAAGTTTTCAGTACATACATTTAAAAGGGCACAAATTACACACTGCTGTTTACAATACACCTACTTACGTAACAGAAGAACCATAATAAACAAGACTTTCCCATTCCAAGGACTCCTTCATGCAAAAGCCATTTCTTAAAGCACTGATTTCTACCTTTGAATCCTTGGTTCATCAAACGAAAATTCGACCGAAAGGGAATGGACTCAACCACACAGAAATCATTAGAAGGTAACAAAGACATTGTAGGGTCCGCTCATATTGGGCCGTTTATGAAACGAGCAACAGTTTCTTAAGAACTTCAATGACTGGTCCCTGTACAATGGCCCTGCAGTTCAAAAGCAATCTAATATCGTCGTTATCACGGGAAGAAATAAGTATTCTTTTGAATATCTCAACACAGGTGAAACAATGCTAGGTGCTATTTTTGCTGTTTTTTTTATCATCCAGAAGATAACTTGCATGGAAACTAGCAAACGCAAATGGAGACGCTGTGGTTCATAATGCATATATTAATAATATATTTAACACATCATAAATTGGACTTACAGCAGATGTGAACACACGCATTTATATATTTTGGTTTCTGAACCCATTAGTACGTAAAGAGCTAAATAACGTCTTCATACACAAATCTATTGAGAGAAGAGAGAGAGAGAGAGAGAGAGAGAGAGAGAGAGAGAGAGAGAGAGAGAGAGAGAGAGAGTATGTGGTGATAAAATCTGGTTATATCTGCTCGGCTGGTTCCGGGAAATTTAGTGTCCATCAGCACCGCTATTTATTAGGCGATAAAATTTGCGCTTGTCTCTCGAGTAATATTGCCATCTAAACGGAAAAATAACATTCACAGTTTTTGCCGGGAATACGTGACGTACTTATTTGCCTTATTTAGTATTTTTCTATTTTCTCTCGATTTCCAGTTATCATAAATCCGTGAATCTCAAACGAAAGTGTAGACTGCGTCTTTGTAACTATAAGTATCTGTCCCCTAAGATTTATAAGCAAACAGTAAAATTGTTTAATATTTCTTATTTGTTTGCAAACTCATTTCTACTTATGTATACCAGAAGTCAGATACCAAGTATAGCTTTCTTGCACCTAGAGGTCAAACATGCACCATAGGTATGCTGAGCACCCAAGCCACTCCACCCACATGAAACCTGGGTAAGCAAGGCAATGGCTGCTGATGATTCAACAGACAAGACCGTTTCACCTCCACAAAGCCCACTCTAGCCCACACAGACAGGAAAATTATTTCCCAAGAGTTGTCATGAACTAAAGACCACCCACAGTGGAAAGTCACAGGCGAAACCACAGAGTGAATGGGCGTTTTAGGTATGAAAGTTCTGGTGTTCTATTACTGTTATTCACTCTACACATTAAACTCTAATAAAATGTATCAAAATAAATCTGAAACCTATTACGGCATATAAAGGAGTGTTTTGTAGGGAACGTCGATTACGCTGCTTCCGAGAACATTCGTGTTTAAGAAACGTTAAACAGAGATACACACTGTATAATCACGTATATATAGATACATATACCAAGTACACACATCTGTCTATAAAACATACCTAATTTTGTACTAGGAAACCAAAGTACGGTAAATAAGTTTTCAGTACATACATTTAAAAGGGCACAAATTACACACTGCTGTTTACACAATACACCTGCTTACGTAACAGAAGAACCATAATAAACAAGACTTTCCCATTCCAAGGACTCCTTCATGCAAAAGCCATTTCTTAAAGCACTGATTTCTACCTTTGAATCCTTGGTTCATCAAACGAAAATTCGACCGAAAGGGGGAATGGATTCAACCACACAGAAATCATTAGAAGGTAACAAAGACATTGTAGGGTCCGCTCATATTGGGCCGTTTATGAAACGAGCAACAGTTTCTTAAGAACTTCAATGACTGGTCCCTGTACAATGGCCCTGCAGTTCAAAAGCAATCTAATATCGTCGTTATCACGGGAAGAAATAAGTATTCTTTTGAATATCTCAACACAGGTGAAACAATGCTAGGTGCTATTTTTGCTGTTTTTTTTTATCATCCAGAAGATAACTTGCATGGAAACTAGCAAAACGCAAATGGAGACGCTGTGGTTCATAATGCATATATTAATAATATATTTAACACATCATAAATTGGACTTACAGCAGATGTGAACACACGCATTTATATATTTTGGTTTCTGAACCCATTAGTACGTAAAGAGCTAAATAACGTCTTCATACACAAATCTATTGAGAGAGAGAGAGAGAGAGAGAGAGAGAGAGAGAGTATGTGGTGATAAAATCTGGTTATATCTGCTCGGCTGGTTTCAGGGAAATTTAGTGTCCATCAGCACCGCTATTTATTAGGCGATAAAATTTGTGCTTGTCTCTCGAGTAATATTGCCATCTAAACGGAAAAATAACATTCACAGTTTTTGCCGGGGAATACGTGACGTACTTATTTACCGTATTTAGACTTTTTTATATTTTCTCTCGATTTCCAGTTATCATAAATCCGTGAATCTCAAACGAAAGTGTAGACTGCGTCTTTTTATAACCATAAGTATCTGTCCCCTAAGATTTATAAGCAAACAGTATAATTGTTTAATATTTCTTATTTGTTTGCAAACTTATTTTCACTTATGTACACCAGAAGTCAGATACCGAATTATAGCTTTCTTGCACCTAGAGGTCAAACATGCACTGTAGGTGTGCTGAGCACCCAAGTCACTCTCCACCCACGTGAAACCTGGGTAAGCAAGGCAATGGCTGCTGATGATTAACAGACAAGACCGTTTCAAATCCACAAAGCTCACTCTAGCCCACATGGACAGGAAAATTATTTCCCAAGAGTTGTCATGAACTAAAGACCACCACAGTGGAAAGTCACAGGCGACACTACAGAGTGAATAGGCGCTTTAGGTATGAGAGTTCTGGTGTTCTATTATTGTTAATCACTCTGCACACTAAAATCTAATAAAATGTATCAAAATAAATCTGAAACCTGTTACGGCATATAAATGAGTGTTTTGTAGGGAACGTCAATTACGCTTCTTTCCGATAACATTCGTGTTTAAGAAACGTTAAACAGAAATACACAATGTATAACCACGTATATATAGATACATATACCAAGTACACACATCTGTCTATAAAATATACCTAATTTTGCAAAGTACGGTAAATAAGTTTTCAGTACATACATTTAAAAGGGCACAAATTACACACTGCTGTTTACACAATACACCTGCTTACGTAACAGGAGAACCATAATAAACAAGACTTTCCCATTCCAAGGACACCCTTTATGCAAAAGCCATTTCTTAAAGCACTGAGTTCTACCTTTGAATCCTTAGTTCATCAAACGAAAATTCGACCGAAAGGGGAATGGATTCAACCACACAGAAATCATCAGAAGGTAACAAAGACATTGTAGGGTCCGCTCATATTGGGCCGTTTATGAAACGAGCAACAGTTTCTTAAGAACTTCAATGACTGGTCCTTGTACAATGGCCCTGCAGTTCAAAAGCAATCTAATATCGTCGTTATCACAGGAAGAAATAAGTATTCTTTTGAATATCTCAACAAAGGTGAAACAATGCTTGGTGCTATTTTTGCGGTTTTTTTTTATCATCCAGAAGATAACTTGCATGGAAACTAGCAAAACGCAAATGGAGACGCTGTGGTTCATAATGCATATATTAATAATATATTTAACACATCATAAATTGGACTTACAGCAGATGTGAACACACGCATTTATATATTTTGGTTTCTGAACCCATTAGTACGTAAAGAGCTAAATAATGTCTTCATAGACAAATCTACCGAGAGAGAGAGAGAGAGAGAGAGAGAGAGAGAGAGAGAAGAGAGAGAGAGAGAGAGAGAGAGATAATGTTTACAATAAAATAAACAACCATTCAAATCGTCATAAATTCATATTCCATTAATTACTTTCGCTTAACTTTCAATAAACTGAACTAACGCCGTGTTAAATGAAAGCCATATTTGCATATATATTAAAATCTCAAGTCCCGACAATTCATATGGGTAATTAGGCCTCCGATTTACATGGAATATTCCTACGTGTTTTGAACTTTTTTGCTTTTCAGTATCAGAACCAGAGCTCTCTCTCTCTCTCTCTCTCTCTCTCTATCAACACACACACACACATTTTGTGTAGAGAGAGAGAGAGAGAGAGAGAGAGAGAGAGAGAGAGAGAGAGAGAGAGAGAGAGAGAGAGAGTGCTTCATGGTCATAAACTAGTGTAATTGCAATATGCCACTTAATGAAAAAAAGTAATACAAGAATACGTAAATTTTTGGGGTTGCTGAGAGAGAGAGAGAGAGAGAGAGAGAGAGAGAGAGAGAGAGAGAGAGAGAGAGAATATGATAAAAATCTTTCCTTTTTTACAACAACGCGCGAGATAAAATTCCAAGAAATCAATGGCCATAATATGGCCTTGAAATAATTAATCTTCCCGAGTCGTTCATGGGAAATGAAATACTGCTTTTTCATTTTAATCTCCACAAAGTCAGGTTGTTATGAGTATTGGTATATATATTATTATTGTTGTTACTATGGTAACTACACAGCCTGCTGAAAACGAAAGGATTAGATAGCTATTCCCCTTTATAAGAGAAAAATATACTCATAAACCAAGATAATATATATGAATCGTGCATTACGGAAGAAAGCAGACTTTTCTAGTGAAATGAAAGAAAGGGTTGATGATAAGGGTTGGCCCTCGAGCACACAATGTTAATAGTTATCTGCGAGAGTGAGAATCCTCATCACGCACTACACGGCCAATTCACAAGCACAGTCAAGTAGGCGACAAAACTACGGCTCACACAAATTAATAATAATTAAATGAGCGACCTGACTACCTGATTACCTTCATAAGCAAACGAAGCTTCACAGAGATATACAAAACCTATTAAATATATTTACTCTGAAAAATTATGAGAATTTACTAAGTATTATTACTTATTTTATAAATCTATGAATGAAATTGCTTTGACCCGCTTGACTTCCAGATCTTAATAATTACTGAAAAGTTCACAGTACCTTTACAATAAAAAAGATAAGTAGAAACGGAGAATCAAAATAAGAAATGTCAAGGAATATTACCTTGGGAAAACCAGACAGCACCAAGTTCCACTTTCTGCCAAAAATATTATCCAGGCATACATAACTGACTATGACGAACCACGAGAATGAATTTTATTTTCTATAAAAAGGCTCAGAAGAAAAAGACGATGTTTTATGAATAATTTGCTTTAGCAGGTGGACACCACAAGCGAAAGTTTGAAAGGGAATATGGTGGGATGGGAGACAGCAAAAGCGGTAGTATATAATCGCTATGTTAAATACAATGAAAATCCGGATGTTATGTTACATTAACTTCAGAGATTGATTATTGATTTTTTTTTCATGTAATTTGGCTTAGCAACGGGTTCGGTTATCAACGATGGAAATATGTTTTGTTTATACTCGTATATGATTTGGAATAAGAGGAAAGATTGACGAAAACTTGTAAATTTTGAGGAAGCATTCATTCAGTGTAAATTTTGAGGAAGCATTCATTCAGTACATGCATGCTTCATAATTACCTTAAAATAAATTCTATATAAACACTACTAAAATTGACAATAAAATCCTTCGCACTACCGCTGGGAGAAGAGTACGTGAGAGTTGGAAGGCCCAGATCTACTTGCATGAGAATTATGAGATGAGTGATTTGTGGAAGACAGCACAGGAAGTATATGAGTGTCGGAATTTCACAAAGACCCTTTGCGTCACGTGGCGTTGGAGGCGATGATGACGACGATGAAGTCAGTCTTTTGAACAAAATCAGCTTTCTCTTCAAATGTAAATATGCCACTTCGTGGGAGCAAAAAATCCTTTCTGACAGCACCGATGAGGGACTATTTACCCTCGTCATTTCGGCACTAACAGGAATATCAAGATCATTAGCATAACATTACCCAGAATTCCTATTAGAAGCAAACCAGGTATGAGTAAGACGAGATAAATTACGTGTCCATCATGCTATTCATAAGCCTTACTGACAGCCATTAAAAAAAATCCTAAGATTCAGGTTTTTGTGAAGTAACCTTCCTTTTTTATGTTATACAGATTCAAACAATAGCCGGTGAGGCTGAAGATATTTGCCTTTTGGGGAATTATACAAAAAAGCGCCTGTCAAATAAACAAAGAATGTTTTTTCAGTGAAGCGGAAAGAGGATATTGATCTCTGCCTTCTCGGGAAGATTATGAAAAATAGCATCCCAGTGAACAAAGAACAGATGCTTCATTTTTCAGAGGGAGACGACAAGACGGTAAAAATAGGTTGGCAAACTTATCAGAATGCTTCTTAATGAAGGATCTTCAGCCGCGCAGGCTTTTTTTTTTTTTTTACCTTGAAGGAGCAGAGACCTATTCTACTGCCTCTGAGAGTTAAAAGACAGTGAAAGGTGTAAGATTGTTACGAAGCTATATGGTACAGTGATTATTTGATGGGAAAAAAGTAAAAAAGGAGAATTAAATAAGAAGAAAAAGCTTTTTGCTCTCCCATAAAGTTCCGAAACTCATGGCTACACCCACTGACCATTAAGCAAGATTCCCAAAAACAATCACATACGAAGTGACAGTAGATTATAAGGTTAGCTGACGGTTTAGGCAAAGTTGGCCCTAAAACCGAACAGGTCCTTGCGCCGCAAAGATTGCCTGTAAATATGGGAAGGTGCAAGAGGCCTGGTGTGGATCAATGGACACAGACAAACCAACAAGGACGTAACTAATAATACTCAATAAATGAACCATGTGAAAGACAGACAGACATTACCTCGATAATGTTGTCTCATATACGAACGTGTGATTATTTGCACTAAAATTTCCAGTTTTCAATAAGTTATTGACAAGTTTCCGGGTTCAGATAAGAAACTGACTTTTTCTTCGGCATGGCTCTCATTCTCCCCATCAGATTCGAGGAGCGTCGTCTAATTACAAGGAACTCCAGCTAATGGGCGAAAGAAATGAGCCGAAGATAAACGTTAATTACGGAGTTTTCGCTGAGGCTTTTACTGAGATCAGTAAGAAAACATAAGAGATTTCTTCCCATCCTTTTAAGTTTATCTTTTCTTCCCATCCTTTTAAGTAGCTTAAACTACAAAATTTCCATTATTATTCTGGAACACTGTAAAGACACCTAGGACCAGACACCTACATATTTTTTAGGAATTATTCAGTTTTAAAGGTAGGTTTAAGGCATACCACCATTGCTTTGCAAAATGAATAGTGCCTCAGCAACACGGTAGGTATTAATTAGAGCACTACTGTTTCATTCATATTCATGTGCGGCAATGTTGGCGCATTCATAACCTTAACAAATGTCTGTTACGCCTAATGTTCATTCATCTTTTTTCTTTATTTTCGAAGTAATCTTTGCGATGTTTTCCTTTTTTTACATAAGGTTTTTTTTAGCCTTCTTGTAAGTCTGCCTGTATCATTATCTTCGGGTAATGAGCTCACGTTTAATTAAGCTTGCCGTCATCCAGCTCGGGTCCAGCTGCTCTCAACATTGACCCCTACCGTCGGGACTTCCTGTCTCGACCCTCTCTTATATGCTGCAATACGTTCTACTCTAACTTATACAAAGTTAAACTTTATAAACCAGTTACACACTTCTCTTCTTTTGTAATCTTACTGTTGGATTCAGTTCTGAACCTTGAAACGGGTATCTTCCAGCAATGAAATACAACAGGGTTGATAAAACATAAAAAATATCGCCTCTTCATACAGCCTTTCCCTCCCTTACAATTTCCTCTCGTCGTTAGGGTATTTTCCGGCAGACCTGTCACTTTGACGACGCTCTCTCTCTCTCTCTCTCCGAAGTCAAATTGGGCAGAAGTGTGGAAATTCCATCAGAGATTCTCTTTTCATGGTAGATTTCATCCCCAAGGGAACGGCCTCTTTGTCGGCGAATCTAATCTCAAATGACGTGTGGCGTTCACTCATTTCGCCAGTTATTCGACCGCGGCATTTTCACTATTCTTGTCCTCCTTCAACCGTACCCTCCCGCACACTGTAGAGGTCCTCGGAAGGCATTCGTTCCTTGGGGATTTCGGGAGTTTGTCGTTAACCCTTTGACTTTTGTTAACCCTTAGACTTCCAGTGAAAGATACCCAAAAATAACAATAAAATGGAAAAGTAAGAAGTCTCTGTGGGTAGTTCAATGTTTCATGATTTCCTAGTTGATTAGATGGTGAATGCAGAACCCATATGTGGTAATATCTCTCCAAAATGTCATCAGTTCTTGCCTGTCACGAGAACCACCTTTGGTAAGATTTTCTTAAAAATTCTCAGATATTTTTCAGTTTAAGTCTTTTAACAATCACCCAAATAGCAAGCAAAGCGTTGACGATGAGAGAAAAAATAACTTGAGGTTACTTTGCAGTTTTGTTTGAGACTGTTAATTCATTAAACTCAGAGACTATCAAATGATGGAAGTAAGCTTAATATTCGAGTAATTAAATAACGTGAACACATTACAGGGTAAGTCATATTGCTTCCAAAACTAGTGGATATTCTATTAATTTCCTGTGGATACTTCATTGGATTTAATATCCTACGTATACAGATAAACAAGCCAATAACTTCCATTTGGCAGTCTTGTTTACTCAGGCGAGACAATCCTGACCCAAACATACTGGATAATTCCCTGAAAATCAGCATAACAGCATTGAAACTAGAATAGTTGAAAGTTGTTTCAACTAAAACCTATTAATCCCAACAGCTACAAGAGCATCCGGTTTCATTACCAGGGATTGCTTCACCCCAACCAATCACAAAGACAAGAAGCCCATTAATAACATGCAGATAACATGAAATGAGTGAACAGTAAGCAGATAACATGAAATGGGTGAATGACGTTTTAAAATCTGAGCACTGTAGCCTTCAGCGTTTTTATAGCACCTGAGAAATTCTACATGATTACGTTGTGACACAACAACGTAGTTATTGCTGCTGTACAGACCACAATTACAGAGGTACATAATTGGTATCTGTCATTTCAGTCTACTTTTAACAACTTATATATATTTGCAGGTCTACTTTTAATAGTTTACAAATATTCGCAAACCTACTTTTAATAGCTTATGAATATTCGCATACCTACTTTTAATACCTTATAAATACCGCACATCTACTTTTAACAGCTTGTAAAATATTCACAAATCTAATTTTAACAGCTTATGAATATTCGAAAATCTGCTTTTAATGCCTTATAAATATTCGCAATCTTCAAAATTCTATAATAAATCATCTGACTGAAATGTCTTCCTCACTGTGATCGCCGTAATTAACGTTCAGTCTTCTGTCTTCTAGTCGGAGATCCTCTCTCAGTCACTGTTTCAACACTGCACAATTCTGGTCGAGTATCAGACTTCGCAATAGAGCCCGATCTGGTATTAGCTGGTTTAATCCAGAACAACTTCACAACAACGTAAACTAGTGTCTCGACGTTTCACAGTTCTCCCGGATGTTTAATTAACTGTAAAATCTGCTCTAACTACGATGGCGTCTTTCGAAATTCAAGTTTTCGTGATTCAAACGACACGAGTTTCGTAATAATCTCAAATTATATATTTCAGGCATATATGTGACTTGAAAAAGTGACCCACGTACTGTCGATGAATTTACCATTCTCTAAAAGTGCCCATTGCTGGATCAGATAGTAATGTTTATAATACGAAACATGCTTCTCTTCAAGCTTAAACAACACGAACGTGAACAAACTAGAAATAACACCCAGCTGAATTACCTCGGTTTCTCCGGTATTAACGCGATACATCTCGGTAGGTTTCATACAAAACCACTCTGATGAACAAATATTCATTAGTGCAAAAGACATAAAAAATTGGAGGAATATTAACGTCAACAAAAATATGTCATTAAAAACCAGAACATACAAAATAAAATTCTATTATAGAGCTTATTTCTCAAAGCGCCGGATAACACTTTTCAGTGCTAACGCTTGATGGAACCATGAATTGATGGAACCATGAAACATTACTTACACGAAATCTGTGTTAATATCTTAGAGGTATCATACACACACACACACACACACACACACACACACATGTACAAATGCGAACAATAAGATTGTCTTGTTCTAAACGTTTTAAGGAGTTGGCTTCTACTAGTAATCAAATGTAAAGTAACGGTATGCCGTCGCATTCGCTTTGCAAAAGCACTTATATAAGATTATATTGGTTGTGGCAACGTTGATTTTCAAGATGAAAGCTCTAAGGATGACGTCATGGGAGGTCTGATACGACTGAGAAACAATACTGTACTAAATCTGCTTATAGCACATGCAGCTTATACTGTATAAGAAAGAACTCGCGCTGGTACACGTGAGCGATATAACAATGGCAAGATAGGCTAACTAATTGTCTAACGTACATTTCTCAATTTCTTACCATATCTAATGTATACTGATAAAGAATTTACAGTATTCATGAGTGTAAAAGCACCGAACTGTACATAGTTACCTATCATAATTTGTACAGGCTGCAGCAAACCACTTTTACGTTCAATTAAAAGAGATACTGTATATCCTAACCTAATTTCACGTGTGGTACAAGCGTACGAAGAAGCTACAAGTATACTGATAATTTCCTTGAGGTTAACCTATTTAAAAGAAAAAATATCTGTAGCGTACCTCCCAACACACAAAATAAATTGTAAATTTGCAAATCATATACCGTGATTTCTTCTTATTTACAACATCACGGTTTTATCATTTGAATGAGCATTTGTTACTATTTGACTATGAAATGTAAAATGCTGATGAAAAACGCGAATCAGTAACTTTTAAATGAATTCCAAAAATCTTTCTTTCAGGAATGAATTTGCACGACATAATTTGACTTTCACCTTGTTATTAATGGGAATAACACCTCTCCTGGAAATGGAAAACTATTCAAACAATCCTATACTAAATTCAACTATAAAAGAGAGAAATATAAAAAAATTCACGGAAGTACAATATCGCTTACTGGTGCCCTTAGTTAGGTTAGGTTATGATTCATTAGGTTAATGTGGCTTATGCAACATCAAGATGCTAAAAATTAGAGAATAAGTGTTAATTAATTGCTCAATACTCTCATCTAGTTTTACCAGAAGAAACTGACAGGGTTTTTATCCTGGTTATAACATGTAAAAACACCGAAATAGTACCAAAGTCCATTAAAACTTTACTTTCCCTAACCTAACTTGACTGGATAAGGAGCTTTGTGCCCTCAATTATTAAGACTTAAGTACAAATGATTATCACGTTACCAAAAATACACAAATTTCATTACTTTACACAAATGCTGTTTTTCTGTAAAACTGTAAATAAATGTGGTGTAAATATAAACAAATGGTGCAGCAAAAGTCTTTCAATCAACTTTTAATTTTCCTTCTCTGCTGACCGAAACCTGGATATTTAAATATCTAATTAAGTTAACCTAATAAATACAGGGTTCCATGGTATGGCAGTGAACAGTATGAGAAAGATTAAGTGGGTTTAACATAATGAATAACTGACTAACTGGTAGTGAAGCATACTGCCTAAAACTAAAATGGAACGGTTTCTAAACAGAAATACATATCCCAGATGTTAATAGTTATTTTTCGCGGGGTGGGTCCGGGCTATGAAGAATTCTGATCTTACGTTGTCTGTGGTGTGGTCTAAATAATTTTAACAAAAGAAAAACAGAAGCTATGCTAGACCTAGTACTAGGCTTATCTTGCTGAAATCTGTTCCTGACTGGTAATTACATGAACATATACTAACCTAACCTATATACTTATGTAATTTCCGGGTCCCTTCCGATATCCTAACCCCCACCCTACCCGTTAGGCCAAATGGTTACTTGAAAACACGAGTTTGTCATCGTCGATTTAGATTTTTCTGTAAAACTATAGAACAGCTCCGCAAGGATTATTACCTTGGAAATTTATTTTTCCTATACTTTTAGCATTGTCGATGAAGGAGGTGGTGGTGTTTATTGTTGGCCAATTATTATTAACTTTATCTCTATCCAACATGGTTGGGGACCGTTTTAAGAACGCAAGGTTTTGGGTGGCCGAAAACGCTGGGAGAAGACCGGACCGTCATGTTGTGGAATGGTTCCGCGCATGCGCAAGTCATTAGGGAGCCATATGTTCAAGGGAATGGCTAAGGAAACCTATTATAAAAGGAACTATACTAACCTAACCTAACCTAACTTAGTAGGCCGTGTTACCTAGCTAGCTGGCCCCCCGGACCCCCTGGTGAAGGAAACTCCATTTTTTACCAAAAGTTCCCCTATAGCACTGCGCGTGCTCGATAGTATTCCCGGATGGCCAACATACAAAAACATATCAGCTCTGAGGTTAATTACAGTCGACCAACAAAAAAAATTACGGTAAATTCTTGATATCAACCAAAATACAGAAAAAGTCAATTTCCAAGCTAATACCTGATGCGGAGTTGTACTATTGCTCTACCGATTTTCCATTCAAGTCTCTGGAATTAGGTCGTGTGATCTCACCAATTGTTAATATAACTGAAGGCTTAGTATCACGGTAATGGTTGAAACTAAAACTATGAAAATTCGCACCTCCATTACCATGCTTTTCATTTTTTTTTTTCATAAATGTTACTACAACGACAAGATAAAAACAAAACGTAACTCCAATTATATGCATTTCGCTGATTTTTTCTGGTAAGAAAAAAGGGAAACAATACAGAAATACTGTACGTCATATTGGTGTTATACTGAAATACCCTTTAAAATTCAACGTGCAAAAATACTCATACACAATAATAACGGACTATGGTATAGCTGTAATGGCAAAATTAAGCAACAACATTGCCTCCCACGGCCTAACCTAACATTGTTGAGCCATGAGCCTAATGATGAGCCTCGCTTCAACGTGATGGCATAGCCTAACTTGCCACTTTACTACCATTTTCTCAAGTAAAATTATTCTTCATACTATTGTACCTCTGCAATTAACTTAAAGCAAAGCTTACCTTTTATTCCCTTTGAATCATAAGTGTCAGTTGCTATTCAACAGAATTCCAGTGAAATTTGGGGAGATCTCGAACTTCATTCCATTTGTCTTCGTGACGAAACTAACCGCAAGTTTCAGACTTTCAAAAAATATCTCTCAAAAACTAAGGGTATCAAGATAGGTGTAACGGAAATATATCATATTATTTTGGGTTTCTAAACACTGAAACGGATCTCAAGACGTTTCTTAAAACAAAAAAGGATAAGAACTCTGGCTAGACTTATTTATACCCATCATGCATCGCTATAACTCAAAACAATGTAAAAACAAGAAGCGCTTGATAGTTGAGAGAAAAAAAAAACAGTATTGGGATGACAGCCTTGCGCTGGTGGATGCGACAGAATGTTATACAATTTTTTTAATGAATTTATATATCATTAAAATTATCGATAACCTTACATGGCCTACTAATTGGGCGTTGGTTTTCTGTATAGAATTACCTATTAGTAAGCATTATTATTAATAATAACATCATCCGGAACTGTGGAAAGTCAAATTCACGTGTATACACATGATTATATACATTCATATATATATATATATATATATATATATATATATATATATATATATATAGAGAGAGAGAGAGAGAGAGAGAGAGAGAGAGAGAGAGAGAGAGAGAGAGAGAGAGAGAGAGAGTTACCCTGTGACTAGCAGTCACGATATTCACGTGATACTTAACGTGATATAGAAGAGAACGAACAGCTGATTAAATTGGAGAGAGAGAGAGAGAGAGAGAGAGGGCAATCCTCATATAATTACTGGTATGTGGGTAATCACACACAAACATACACATTCACAAACGTAGTAAGTTCTTATGCAATTACTATTGATAAAAAAAATAACTTACAAATATTTAATATCCCAAGGTCGTAACTTAGCCTAGTACTTCGACAGTAAAAACCTGATTAAATCATGCTTTCATCCGCTTGCAAAAATAATTACTAAAAGTGTAAGGAAAACATCATGTTCGGAATCATCTCTAAGAGTTTTCGTAAAAAAGTCTTAAATAACCACAAAATGCAATACCAACCAAATGCTCGGAAGACGCGTCAGGCGACAATTTTTCCGGAACTCTGTACAAAATCAGGTTTATGTTTTGGCTATAACGATGGTAATGTTGCAGTGAGTTGTCTTGACCATAAACTCTCTCGCCTCGAAGCAAGGCAGCTTAGGCCTATATATATTTAGGTGGGCTGCGCCAGCATGGAGCTGTTTTCAGGGAAAAGTACACTGCTCACAATACATCCATAATTCATCAATGAAAATGAACCAGTCTACCTTTTGGCTGAGGTTCCATCGATAAATGTAACCATTTTCCTGAATGAAAAAAACAAAAGCTGATTTTACAGTGGACGTGGTTTGAAATGGACAGATGAAGTGGACATTAATGAAACGGACATTTCATCACATGCCATGTCCTAATGGAAGAAAAAGGTAGGTCGTTTCCTACGCTCGTAGCTTTTACCTCTATGACCTCCCCTGCCAATTTGCAGCCTTTCGGAGTGCGTGACCTCAGTGCCAAAATACTACTGTTCTAGCCCCAGCAGCCAGCCTCCTACCCCGCCCCCTCCCACCCACCTCTCTCTTACACACACACACACAATTCTACACATTTGTGTTATGAATTGAACATTCTTTTGCACACAGACTATGCACACAGGTATACGTGCACAAGAGAGAGAGAGAGAGAGAGAGAGAGAGAGAGAGAGAGAGAGAGGACGCCAGTCTAAAATGCCACCTGCGTCGATTACAATAAGAGCTTCTCCGGGTCCGATCCCTTGCAGAGGGAGCTCTGCGAATAGGCTCATCATACGTCAGCAAACACGACAGAGACGAGTCGGGACCGAGATGGATGGAGGTGCCTGGAGGGAGGGAGGAGACCCTAAACTGAAACGCACGGTTCGAATCCCGGGAGAGAACTCAAGTGATGGGTTTCTTCCACTTTTGGAGTTTGTTGGTCTGAACGGGGGAAAAATTCTTTGCGCTGTGATGATATCGGTTAAACGATATTTGCTTCTCTGGGACGTTGCTGCTGTTGCTGCTATTATTAGCATTATTGTTACCGATGAAAATAAGGTTAATAACTATTATCATTATTCTCAATGTATTATTCTCAATGTACTTGTCTAAAACAAGACGAAAAGGCCATAAACTAACATTGTTAATATATAGGCTATATATATATATATGTATATGTATATGTATACATGCATATACACATTATATAATATATATATATACAGTATATATATATATATATATATATATATATATATATATATATATATATATATATATATATATATATATATATATAGGTCCAGATTAGGTCCAAGTAGTTATCAACCTCGCCTTCCTAGCAAGAAAACCGAGATAGATCCCAGTCGGGGTAAACAACCTTGGGCCAATTTCCTGAAAATCCGTTGTGCCACTGTTGACTTTAGGAGTGAATTAGGTTCTTGGTAAAAAAAAAAAAATAGTAAAGACTCATGATCGTTATCACGAGTGAACTGACTCAGCCATTTGACGTTTCAGATTTCTTAAAATTTCAGGAACCCTTTTGGGCGTTAGGTGGGTCCAGAAATCCTTTCAAAGAGATTAAATCAAAGAGAGAGAGTGGCGCTGTGGAATAGAAATCCACTTATCTCTCTCTCTCTCTCTTTGGCTCGCTCTCTGTCAATAAGATTCAACAGAAATCTCTAAGCTGCGGCAAATCTGAAATGGAACTTTAAAGCACCGTGGGAAGTCTGGCCGTCTATAGCTGGGTGGGTCTAAGTTATGTTTGTTTCTTTAGCGGGAAAAAGACAGACGGTTTTAGCAGCCGTGTACATTCGTTTGTTCGTCCACTGATATCTCAAGATGACACTGATTGATGTTGATGAAATTTTGTGATAAGACTGGCTGTGGGTCAAGGAAGGATTCATGAAATTTTGAGGTTGATTCGGATCCTAGTTTCTCTCTCTCTCTCTCTTGGAGGGTGTTTGGGGGAACGGGGGCTAGCATAGATATACAGTAGGGTCTCTGAAGATTTCTCGGTTTGATATTTTTAGACGTTTCTGGGAATAATTATGTAGATGTCGTGGGTAGGGAGGGAGATGACTAGTTGAAGATACTCGGCATATACTGTACGTGTGTCACAATCATTCGTTTGTTTAAATGTGGATGCCTAATCATCTATATGACTAATTCAGGAAAAATTATGCCATTGCTATTGGAAATTTCTCCCTACGGTTCTACTTCATGTTGTAATGCTGAAACATTTTCCGAGGCCTGTTAAATTACCAGATATTAAGAAGCGTGAAAGTGTGTCACCTCAACTAAATGTGGATACCGACGCTCTGCAAAGCGGGTAGCGCACGCGTAGTTAATCAAATAGTTTATATAATATGACCATACAGGATGCCATTCGGCAATGGTCTTCTGTAAATCATAATTATTCATTTTTGGGAAGAAGGGAACCGCCATCGTGAGAGTTTTTTTCTTCAAAATAATGTCACTGAGGATAAACCAAAGACATGAAGCGTGTGACGTTAATGGCACCATTTCCGTAGATACAGCTGGTCCGCTGGTATAGTGGTTAGTGTCCTGATGCCACTCAGATGTCGCGGGTTCGCGTCACCCCCAGGGCGATGAAAAATCACTGGCTCTGCATCATGATCAGTTAGTGCTGCGGTGTGGGGTCTGCGGTGAGTGGTTGAAACCAATACTCTTTGAAAGCTTGAATTTCAAGTCAAGGGTCCCTGTGCGCTTGTTCCATGTGAATAGGTTTCATCTACTGAAATATAATAATAATAATAATAATAATAATAATAATAATAATAATAATAATAATAATAATAATAATAATAATAATAATCTCTATTCAGATTCAGAGGGAGAGAAGGTCACCGAGTACCATCACTGAAATCGTAGATTTAATTCTGGAAGGAAACTAATATTAAAATTTTCTCTTCATTACAGAACACGAGTCCATCAAATAACCTTCTCAATTATAAAAGATTTCACCGCCAAAAAAGAAGTATTAAATGGACACACTTAATATTGGACGTACAGTGGACGTATCAATGACATCAAAGTCCTCCCTTCACAATACGATTTCAGATCTATTATTTGCCCAGGCTATCTCAACGCCAAT
>NC_089756.1:41826261-41876261 GCF_040412425.1 Macrobrachium rosenbergii | reverse complement strand
GCTGGCCGCACACCATTTTACTTAACCTCAGCACACACCGGTACCCGTTCACAGCTGAGTGGGCTGGTGGACGGTAGATCGAGGGAGATCCCTGGACCTAGGAAACGTGAGTTGAGCACCGCACCACTCAGCTTCGGAACAACACTCTGGATAATTGCACCTTCCAAATGTGTAATCTTTACAACACTCTGTTTTCCGAGGTAATAAACTTTTGAGAGAATTCTTGCTTTTCTATTAGACTAGAATACAGGGTTTAGGCCAAAGGCCAAGCGCTGGGACCTGTGAGGTCATTCAGCGCTGAAACGGAAATTGACAGTAGAAAGGTCTGAAAGATGTAAGAGGGCGAAAACCTTGCAGTTGCTCTAAGAATCAACTGTTAGGAGAGGGTGGAAAGTAAGATTGAAGAAAGAGAATATGAAAGGAGGTGCAGTAAAAGGAATAGAAGAGGTTGCAGCTAGGGGCCGAAGGACACTGCACAGAACCTAAGTAATGCCTAAAGTGCTCCGCATGAGGTGCACTGACGGCGCTATCCCCTTACGGATAGTTAAGTTTCGCTGTAACTGTGGCAATCGAGAAAGAGACGAGATTTTTTAAAGTTTAAAAAATAAGAAAAAAACCGCTTAGTGATGGGAGTCTTTACGTATGTGTTTTTGTTTGTGCGTATATGAGTGAGGGCTGGGGATCCGGAATACGTATGTGTGGGAGGCCACCTAATTTCATTGTGGCTTCAAGTTTGTTGATGTTGTTATACAAACTCATAATAATGAAATCCAATGCCAAAACTTTCTACCAAGTTTTGTTTCCTCACTGGATCTCTTTTTTTATAATGGACAATAATTTTCGGAACGTTTAACATAAACAAAGCCTTAGAAGTCATAAAAAAAGCCAAATAAAAGACCATAACATTGCATCTTGTGTCATAAGAGTAACTTACATCCTAATCGTTTAAGCAGTTCGCACTTTCCTCATTTCTCATTAGAGGCAAACAGTAGGAAACATCAGCTGTTACGAATTCTTCCAGACGCAAAAATATGGACCCATACTTCTAGACTCTGACAACTGAATAACAGCGAAATAAAATCAGTAATATTCGCTTCCCGAAGGCGTCTATTCCTCGCGTTCAGAGGCTCACATCATGAATGAAAATACTCTGTATTTTCGTTAACCTACTAAACAGTAACAACAACAACAACAATAATAATAATAATAATAATAATAATAATAATAATAATAATAATAATAATAATAATCCTGATGAATCTATTATTTAGAGAATATCAGTAACAAATTACGTAACTGAACTGTCATACCACATGCTGGGTTTCCATCAGCTCCATTTAAAGTGAAATTCATCAGATCCACGACTAATCATTATTCCATGATCAAGTACAGGTGCTCATCAAATAATATTACAGGGCCTAAATAACACAGATTAGTGTATTATTATTAGAGGAAATTTATCATCAAAAAACGTTATGAATATTCTCTGTAACACAGAAAAACCTGGATTTCGGAATTTTGATAAGAATAAAATGAAAATAGGAAAGAGTTGATAATTAAGAGAAAAGGTAGAATCCCTAGGTTACTAAAAAGAAGAAAACGTGTACGAAGAATAATGGATTAAATGAAAAGAAATCATATTTATATCAACTGTGGAATAAATGCGAAAATATTAAATGCAAAGATAAAGCAAACAGAGGATAAATAAAAATAATACAGCATAGAGAGAGCAAATAAAGGGGTCAGCGTAAATCTTGTACATTAAGAACCAGAAGTGAACAAAATGATAAACAAGGGGAATAGAGCACAAGGAGATTAATGATCTTATAAAGGGGAAATCAGAATTTTACATGAAAGAGATTCAGGAGACAGATAGATCATCAAACGGCAACGCACAAAAGGCCTGAACAGAAGAGAGAGAGAGAGAGAGAGAGAGAGAGAGAGAGAAGAGAGAAACGGAATGGAAGAAGCACACACGCATACATACATATATATATATATATATATATATATATATATATATATATATATATATATATATATATATATATATATATATATATATATACAATTTATATATATATATATATATATATATATATATATATATATATATATATACAATTTGCATGTACACGTATATGTATACGAGTGTACACAAACACATATACCAGATTGCGTCAGCGTGAATGTGCGCATAATTCATAAAGTCAACTGGATTAGAAAAGTTTCCTAGTCAGACATGGAGAACGTTAAGGGCTATAAAATTCGAAGCCCGGAAAAAATTAACGCTGTGTTTCATAAGCACCGCTGAGTTTTGAGACGTAAAAGTTTAACGAGTCTAGCACAAGAGAGAGAGAGAGAGAGAGAGAGAGAGAGACTACGTATTCTCCACACTGAGTAAGTAATGCTCTGAAGCGGAGATGTAAAGGCCGGTGCTCTTGATGAAGTAAAAGGCTTTTGATTCTGCTCACTTAAGGAAAGCAAATGGACACAAGACCGGACTAAAAGCTGAGAGAATGACCAAATACCCAGTAATTCTTAACGACGGGCATTTGGGAGGAAACGATATAACGCAAACAGGAACTGATTCTTATTTTGCAGAGTATAACACACACACACACACACACACATATATATATATATATATATATATATATATATATATATATGTATGTATGTATATATATATATGTATAATATATATATATATATATATATATATATATATATATATATATATATATTGATATATATAAATATATAATATATATACATATATATATATATAAATATATATATATATATATATATATATATATATATATATATATATATATATATATATATATATATATATATATATATATATATATATATATATATATAGAGAGAGAGAGAGAGAGAGAGAGAGAGAGAGAGAGAGAGAGAGAGAGATATGCTAAGATGACCTACTTCAGTACATATTAATTCTGTACTTAGCATAATAAAAGGACAGAAAACATTCAGTTTCTCATAATTCTTTTTTTATTTTTATGATCACCGCTATGGACCATTACGAAAATAATCAGCCCTATTAGAAAAGAATGTCTTACGTCCACCAGGGACTGAGCTAATTAAACAAACCGATGAGGGCGCGATGTAGCGGGAATGGTTTTAAATTTTTCAATACCGTCGAGATTTTGGGATATTTTTCAACTCCGACTTCCCCTTGAGACTAAACAAACATCGGATTATTCTCCAGAATCTCATAACCTTTTGCTGTTTATTGAACTGAATACAGGATTCAGGCCAAAGGCCATGCACTGGGACCTATGAGGTCATTCAGCGCTGAAATGGAAACTGACATTAAAAGGCTTGAAAGGTGTAACAGGAGGACAACCTCGCATTTGCACAGAATTAATTGTTAGGAGATGGTGCAGAGTAAGACGGAAGAACGAGAATATGAAAGGAGGTACAGTAAAAAGGAACGAAAGGGGTCGCAGCTAGGGGGCCGAAGGGACGCTGCAAAGAACCTTAAGTAATGCCTACAGTGCACCACATGAGTTGCACTGACGGCATTACCCGCCTACGGGACTTTTGCTGTTTAGAAAATCAGTATAAATTTCTCCTTACAAGACGCGTTTCTCTGAATGATTACTGGTCTCCTCAAGGTCATTTTAACCGTCGGAAAGGTACCTTGCACTGAATACGTGAAATGAGTTGATACTTACTTGGAGGCTACCTGATTACAGCAGTGACAAACTCAGTGATTTAACGCGATACTAGATCTAACTGATTAATATAAAAGTCGAAGTATATTCTGTGATTTATCAGTAAAGTGGAGGTAATCATTATTGATTGCTGTAACAGTGCGGTGGATATCAGTTGATTAATCTAACAGTAAAGTAGAATTCATTGATCTGACGTTAAAGAATAGGCGAATTGATTGCCGCAACGGTAAAGCAGATAAAAATTGAAGTTTTTTCTACTTATAACTTTCTTGAATTACGTGTATATGTACTGTATTCTGACATTTATGGGTAACTTGGTGGAATTTCCACCTTGAAATCGCGTTATTGGTATATAATCTTTTTTCTGTTACTTTATCATTTTTCACGTCATTTTGATAGTGTTAGTCAAACTTCGCTGGTATTCTTAATCATTTAGTAAACTGTAACTTATTGTTAATGTTTTCCTTTTGTTCTTAGCCTTGTTCATCCATGTGCTTGTTATTATATTTTTCATACGCACTGAAGTGATTCCTAGTGGTGAAATTGATTACTGAAAGTGATACTGAAAATGGCTGACAAATCTCAATCTTGTTCCTAGGAGAGGGAAGGTTCGAACTTCAGCTGATAATAAAGGACTTCTGACATATGCAATATTTTTAAAACGAGAGAGAGAGAGAGAGAGAGAGAGAGAGAGAGAGAGAGAGAGAGAGAGAGAGAGAGAGAGAGAGAGAACTGAGTAATATCAACATATTGCTATGAGGTTTTGGGCCCACTGCGGAGAGGTATCGTAATTTAAATGCTACTCTTTCATTAAGCATTTGGAACAAAGTTTGGAAATCTAAAGTCACTATATAAAATAAAACGTCAGTGAAACAAATAACACATGTAGATACAACAAATAATACATATATTTCTATATATATATATATATATATATATATATATATATATATATATATATATATATATATATATATAGTGTGTGTGTGTGTGTGTTCGTATGAGTACAGATATCACAAACCTACGGATACTCAATTATATGACCACAAGAACATGTACACACCAACACCCTTTGCACCAATGATCTCTCTCTCTCTCTCTCTCTC
This sequence comes from Macrobrachium rosenbergii, assembly GCF_040412425.1. Taxonomy (NCBI): domain Eukaryota; kingdom Metazoa; phylum Arthropoda; class Malacostraca; order Decapoda; family Palaemonidae; genus Macrobrachium; species Macrobrachium rosenbergii. The sequence goes on along the minus strand of NC_089756.1, from coordinate 41,871,442 downwards.
TCTCTCTCTCTCTCTCTCTCTCTCTCTCCCCTTGCTCGCTGGCTCTCGCTCTTTCTCCTTCATGACCTTTGTAAAGCAAATTATTCATCATCTGGCAACACCCTGGTTACGGAAGTCTCCTGTTGACTTTCGCATATTCATTTGTATGGAAGGGAGGTTGTTACGTATCGAATAACAGCGAGTTCTAATTCGCGGAGCCTTGATAAACAACAGGAGACAACTATTATATTATCTTCTTGTTATCTATGTTTTAGTTGCTTTCCAGTCGTAAACAACCTAATCTGTTATCGAATAAGTTTTAAAACTAAAGTAACACTACAGAAAGAAAGAGAGAGACTATTTATAATGAACAGGTGTTAAAGAGAAAGTAACAAGAACGTTCAGAGACCACAAGCCTCCGACAAGTCAAAGTATTCTATCCCTCATGCCCATTCCATAAACACAAAAGATCCCTTATGCAGATCCAGGCCTCTCCAATGGTGTAGTCAGTCGCTGCCACTCACGAGGTAAAATTCTAGACGGGACCTTTTTGGATAATCCTGCTAAATGACAAAAACAAACGAAAAAGACGACGTCAAAAGCATAACCTCTTCCAGCTTCGATTGCAGAGATAATTAAAGGAATAATTTCGTATATTGCTGGGAAATGAAAGACATCTCGACATATACCCAAAGCAAGGTCATTGTCACCCTGAAGAAAGTCACTTGAAAGACTTCACGGAGAAGACAAAATCAGTTCCTTTTTACGTTGAGTCCTTCATTAGGCAAGACAATAGCAGGGTGCTGCTTGCATCAGGATTTCTCCGAATGCTTTCTTCGTTTTTAATTTTCCTTGGTATTCGTCTGAGCATGCGCACTCGGAAACCGAGTCGATCGGGACTCCTTGAAAAATCTGTGATGAACCCCTCTAACGTAGTCACGGAACGCATGTTAACGTGTGTTTTGTTTTATTTGAGTTTTTGAACGAAAAGTAAAGAATTTAATATAGCATATATCATAATTTGGAAATTAACTGTAATGTGCTGTAAAAATCCTACGACTGCAGAGCATATGTAAAGGCATCAACGTATTTTAATTTCATTGAGTTTGAAGCTCAGTTGCACAACCAGTGTTCCCCCTCCCCCCCCACCTCTCTCTCTCTTTCCGATGGCTTCTGATATCTGAGTCCACAACGTTACCAACTAAGGCACAGAGAGCCACTACCTTTCATAAAAAAAAAATGAGAATTCGAGGAGGCAAAAAGGACCTTCCTGAATAGTTTTTAATGACATTTGTCTAACAATACAAAACTTATTTCTAGCAATTCACGATTATTTACCTTTGAAGGTTTTAGAAAGCAGAAGAATGGCGTATTGTTATCCTAATATACTTTATACACTACTCATGAAAATTCTTTTTACATCCTGTACTTGTCTGAACGCGAGTGTCCTTTGCACGCCTTCGAAATGTTTATCTAGGACTTATCTTCATTCTTCCTGAAACTCGATCTATAATAAGCCATTGTAAGCCTACACATATACAAGTTTTTCCAATATTAATCGCAACCTACACTCACTGTCCGTCTGACGTCATCGTAAGTAATTCATCATATGCTGCTGTTTCTATTAATTCAGTTATTTCTCTTAAAATACATAAACAAAGAATAGTTTTAAAAACTTTCTAGCATAAAGGAGGTTCTGTTTTGTTTTTGAGACATTTCCTAGGAGGTTCTGTTTCATTTCTGAGACATTTCCAAGGAGGTTCTGTTTCATTTCTACGACATTTCCAAGGAGGTTCTGTTTCATTTCCGAGACATTTCCAAGGAGGTTGCTTCATTTTTTAGACATTTCCAAGGGGTTCTGTTTCACTCCTGGGACATTTCCAAGGAGGTTCTGTTTCATTTCTGAGACATTTCCATGGAGGTTCTGCTTCATTTCTGAGGCATTTCCTAGGAGGTTCCGTTTCATTCCTGAGACATTTCCATGGAGGTTCTGATTCATTTCTGAGACATTTCCGAGGAAGTTCTGTTTAATTTCTGAGACATTTCAATGGAGGTTCTGTTTCATTCCTAAGACATTTCCATGGAGGTTCTGTTTCATTCCTGAGACATTTCCATGGAGGTTCTGTTTCATTCCTGAGACATTTCCAAGGAGGTTGTTTCATTTCTGAGACATTTCCATGGAGGTTCTGTTTCATTTCTGAGATATTTCCAAGGGGGTTCTGTTTCATTCCTGAGACATTTCCAAGGTTCTGTTTCATTTCTGAGACATTTCCAAGGAGGTTCTATTTCATTTCTGAGACATTTACAAGGAGGTTCTGTGTCATTTCTGAGAAATTTCCAAGGATGTTCTGTTTCATTTCTAAGTCATTTCCAAGGATGTTCTGTTTCATTTCTAAGTCATTTCCAAGGAGGTTCTGTTTCATTTCTGAGACATTTCCAAGGAGGCTCTGTTTCATTCCTGAGACATTTCCATGGAGGTTCTGTTTCATTCCTGAGACATTTCCATGGAGGTTCTGTTTCATTCCTGAGACATTTCCATGGAGGTTCTGTTTCATTCCTGAGACATTTCCATGGAGGTTCTGCTTCATTTATGAGACATTTCCATGGAGGTTCTGTTTCATTTCTGAGACATTTCCATGGAGGTTCTGTTTCATTCCTGAGACATTTCCATGGAGGTTCTGTTTCATTTCTGAGACATTTCCAAGGAGGTTCTGTTTCATTTCTGATATATTTCCAAGGGGGTTCTGTTTCATTCCTGAGACATTTCCAAGGAGGTTCTGTTTCATTCCTGAGACATTTCCATGGAGGTTCTGTTTCATTCCTGAGACATTTCCATGGAGGTTCTGTTTCATTTCTGAGACATTTCCAAGGATGTTCTGTTTCATTTCTAAGTAATTTCCAAGGAGGTTCTGTTTCATTTCTGAGACATTTCCAAGGAGGTTCTGTTTCATTTCTGAGACATTTCCAAGGAGGTTCTGTTTCATTCCTGAGACATTTCCACTGTTGTAAATTCTACGGGTTTACTAAATTACTTCCACAGCACCTTTGTAAATAACTCAAATAATGTGAAATGTCTGTCATGAAGCTTATGCTTTTAAACATATTTTAGCTCAGCATTTCAAAAGCCAGAAGCAGAATTATGTTAACAGAAATTTCAAAGAAATCCCTGTAAAAAGAAAGATCAGTTCTCAGTAAATGAGAAACGGTGCTGGAATAGATTTAAGCATTTGAATTTAGAGAAGGGTTACAGAGTTAGAGGAAGCATCTCGACACAAACCGAGGTCAGTGAGAACTCGGCTATATGGAACGAAGGCAGGGAAGAGGTACCTTGTACGAACCTAGGTCAAAGAGAATTTCCCATATCTCTCCTCAATACGAAATGAGGTCAGAGAACGTTTTCCCGATACGAACTGAGGACAAAGAACGTTTCCCGATACGAAGCGAGGTAAAAAAAAAAAAAAAAAGCTTCCTATTACGAACTGATCGAAGTAACATAACTATTAATTTTCCAATAGGGTTCCTCACGCTCGGCAGCAAGGTGTCGGTATCTTCGCTAAGATGTTTCTGTTCTCCATCAGTCTCCAGCGACCTCAATTCCCTACGGTGAAGTTCGATAAACAGCTTTGGTGACAAAACAAACATCCATATCTTAAGGCGTTAGATACTCCAGTCTTTGTAAGTGTTTGTTTGCTTGGTTTTAAATAAGTGCTTGGACACACATTTTAAATATATATATATATATATATATATATATATATATATATATATATATATATATATATATATATATATATATATATATATATATATATATATATATATATATATATATATATATATATATATGTGTGTGTGTGTGTGTGTTGTTTGTGTGTGTGTGTGTGAGAGAGAGAGAGAGAGAGAGAGAGTTGCTAAGTCATGTTAATTCTACGGTTAGCATACGAAATCGACTGAATACATTCAATGTTTCTCGTAATTTTTTATTATTATTATGTTCAACGGAACGAATCATTTCAAAAATAATTAGCCCTATTTGGAAAGCATTCTAATAAGCGTCTGAAGTCCACCGCGGATTGAGTGAAATATACAGGCAGATGGACGTGCATTGTAGCTGGAATGATTTTAGTTATTTTCAACCTCCGACTTTCCCCTTGGGACTGAGCAAACATCGGATTATTCTCCAGAATCTCACAGTCTTTTCCTGTGTAGAAATTGAAGTATAAATTTCTCCTTACAGGATGCTTTTCTCTGAATAATTACTGGTCTCCTCAAGGTCATTTTAACCGTTGGAAAGATACCTTGTACTGAATACGTGAAATGACTTCATATTTACGTAGAGGCTAAATAATTACTGGTTTAACGCTATTCTAGACGTAAAATGATTGATTTAAAAGTCGAGGTAAGTCCTCTGATGTAACAGTAAAGTGGCGGCAATCATTATTCATTGCTGTAACAGAGTAATGGATACCAGCTGATTAGTCCATTAGCAAAATAGGACTATTTAAATTAACATTTGAAAATTAGCAAAGTCATCGACTGGTAGACGTGATGGCAAATTAATTGTAAATTGACATTTTTTTCTATCTAACGTTACCGATTTATGTGTTTATGTACCGTATTCTGACGATTATGTATGCCTTATTGGTGGAATTTCCATATTAAAATTTTGTTATGGATATATAATCCTCTATTTTTTTCTGATTGATAATTTTTCCTCTTCATTTTGTGAAAGTTGGTTATTTTTCTTTGTTACTGTTGATCGCTCAGTAAACTGAAACTCAGCGTTACTATTTTATTTTTCGTTCTTAGTCTTCTCCATTTATGCGGTTATCATCATGACTTATATACGCGCTGAAGCGACTCACTTTTAGACGGAAATCGTCAATTTTAGCTGATAAAAAGTGACTCCTAACATATGCAATATTTTGAAAATCCCAAGAGAGAGAGAGAGAGAGAGAGAGAGAGAGAGAGAGAGAGAGAGAGAGAGAGAGAGAGAGAGAGAGAGAGAGATTTAAGTAAAATCAGTATTCTGTTATGAGGGTTTTGAGCACATTGCGGAGAGGTATCGTAATTTCAATACCACTCTTCCATTAAACATTTGGAACAAATTTTGGAAATCTGTAATGACTATTTAAAATAAAACGTCAGTGGAGAGTAGATTCAAACAAACTAATTATATATATATATATATATATATATATATATATATATATATATATATATATATATATATGTATGTATGATGTATGTATGTATGTATAAGTGCTTATATATACAGACATATGCATATACATATATATATGTATATATTGTATATATATATATATATATATATATATATATATAATATATATATATATATATATATATATATATATATATATATATATATATATACTCTTCCTTATTTATAAAAATTCTCTTTCTGTCCGTCAGCTATGGAATAGAATTAATGGCGCGGCTGGAGAAGACGCCATGAAGGGGTGAACTTAAGTAGGCCTATCCCCAGATCACCTGATTTTGGGGGAAAAAATACCACTCCTTAGTCCCACTATAGGATATTTTTCCCGGGGTGGTTAGATAGTCGTTAAATACAAAGGGCGAACTAGGTATGTAAGTGGGTTGCTCTCCTTACCTTTAAGAGTCTTAGCCATAAGATCTATTTCCCTTCGAATTTCGTACTGGTGGAAATTGCATTTCAGGTCGACCACTGTCTAGTGCCCAACGTCGCAAACAGAAACACGAGACGCTTCGCGCCCACACAGAAATGAGAGGACTCCTTTCCACACAAGGGACCAGATGCACGAATCGTGAGAGCAGTCTCATTCCTTTGTATGCTGGCGTTGTGAACTTCTGAGACTGCAATTCGTCTGCTGCAAGCGAGCTCCCTGCACAGAGGCAATAAGGTACAATACGAAGTGTAATGACGCCAGTCTTTGCTTTTTTTTTTTCTCGTGAATTTCTCTCCATTTTCCGAACTTCCAACTTTTCATTCTCCTAACAAACGCCCCCTTTATCCAAAATAAAACCTAACAGCCCTTGCCCATCATGACTAGCAAACTCATATTAAATTAATTCAGTGGTCAGAATTAGATTACTCCCTCCATAGTGTTACCACGGGCTAATTAAATTTAATTGATCAATTCCTCCATTGTGCCTGATTAAAGCTCGTGTGAGAGAAACTCATTTGGGTTTGAATGCTAACCTGGAATTCTCTTCCAGAACCTGTTATCCAGCCCCCTCTGACGGTCTGTGTCCCTGTCTTGAACAAAACCCTAGCCTAGATATCTAACTGCCATTCTGCCAAGTGCCAGAGTCTTCTGTTTACCAGTCCGGGACACTGGACAGTTCCCCACCTTGATACCCACAAAAGCATACAACCAGTAGCAGCCTTCATGGTCAATTGCGTGTGAAACTATTTCAGGGCCGTAGCCTTTTTATATTCAGCAATTTGCTAAGCATTGTCTAATTTTATTGCACATTGTATGTGCTTGCTTGCTGCACCGTCAGTCTTTCATCTTAATTTCCTGATTGCTTCATTTGTAAATAAATTAAGTTTAAAGTAAATAACTGGTTAATTTTCCCCCCAACCATGGCGACCTCCAATTCTCTGTTTACACAAATATGATACCAAGGTAAGTCAGTTTATCCATTCCATTTACCGCTTGCATTCTGGGTGTTTTGTGTTGTCTTTCAGGGCAGTTAATTAAAATAATCAAAACCCATTCTTCCAACAGGCCTCTGAATGTAACAATAAACTGTATATGTATAATATATATATATATATATATATATATATATATATATATATATATATATATATATATATAATATATATATATATATATATATATATATGAGAGAGAGAGAGAGAGAGAGAGAGAGAGAGAGAGAGAGAGAGAGAGAGAGAGAGTTCTGTACATGTTCTTTTATTCATATGTGTAAGTTTGTGATATAAATACACATACGAATACACGCATACACTGTATATATATATATATATATATATATATATATATATATATATAGTAGGCAGGAGAAGGGCGCAGGAACACATACAGGACCAGTACATACATTTATTCGTCTACGCGTTTCTTGACCCGTGGTCACATCATCATCAGGACATCATCTACAGTTATAAATTAAAAAGGGACATTCAGCATAAATAGTTAAAAGTAAATATACACAAAACATAAAAAAATTTAAAATAGAAAATCAGTTGAACTTAAACAATCGCACTTAAATACATTTACACACTAAAGAACCAGTAAAAGAAAACTTAAAATGTAAAACTTAAAACGAACTTAATAAAACTGCTTAATAAAAGGAACTTAAAAATAAACTTAAAAGGTAGAGCAGAAGGCGCACCTCTCAGGATGAAAGAGGAAAACACACTAAAAGAAAACAGCATAAAAACAGGAGGAGGAGGAGGCGGACAAATGTAAACAAACAATCGCATCATGCTATGAATAGGGAACAGCCGATGATTGGCAATTTAGCGCCGGTACAATTCTTTTGATGTTGAGACTCTCCAAGAGAAGCAGTTCTCCAGGTTCCTTAGCTTGGCCAATTATTCTAAAGTTGTTGTATTTTATTGGCGTCTTGCAACCTCTAGCGTGGGATCTTATATTTGAAAGTTCGGGATTAGACAATCTGCAACCCGTAAATAACTCACGCCCATGTGAGAATCGGCCCTGACCTTGAGGAGACGCCGAGTCGAACCAACGTAATTCCCGGAACTACATCCGGGGCACTTATACTCATATACGACGCCCGACGTCATCAAGGGACAGAGCCGATCCTTGAAGGGAAACAAAGAACCAATGGTTTTAGGATTTTTGGTATTAATTTAATGTCAAGAGCACCAATATGTTTTTGAATAATTTTAGAAAGCTCCTTAGCAAAATTTTGATTGTTAGGTAAAAACAGAGGCTTGCATATATAGTAAGTTTAGGTACATTGCATTTAGGCATTAAGGGTGCAAGTTTTTTATCAAGAACTTTCCTAATAACCTTAAATACTAAACGGGCAGGGAAACAGTTGTTATGAAAGTACTGTTTAAGGAAGAGAATTTCAGAATGAAAAGAAAGCCAGTTAGAAGTTAGAGATAGAGCCCGATGTATTAAGGTATGAACAGAGTTAATTTTAAAGTTAATAAAACAAGAACTATAAAAATTGGAGCCGAGACCAGTGAATGTACTTTTCCTAAAAATAGTCGTATTAAAATTGTCATTATCTTTGGTAACTAAAACATCAAGGAAAGCCAACTTACCGTCTTGTTCCTTTTCTATAGTAAAATTAATATTACTGTGAAAGTTGTTGGCTAGGTTTAAAATCTATCAGCATCATACTCATTTTTCAGTAGAACGAATGTGTCGTCTATGTACCTGGCGTAAAATAAGGGCAGAAAGACAAGGGCACTCCTTCCATTATGTGCTCCTCCAGGAGCACATGAAAATATTAGCAAAGGTGGGGCCGAGAGGAGACCCCATCGCCATCCCATCGATCTGTTTAAAAGTTGGTTATTGAAACAAATGCCGTGTCCAGCACAAACTCTAAGAGTGTTTTAAAAGATTCATAATTAAAATTACAATATATAAAATCACGGGTGGGGAAACAATTTGTTTAAAATAAGATCAATGGTCTCCTCACAGGAACGTTAGTGAAGAGGGATTCAACATCCAAACTGACCATATACAAATCTGAATCCTGTGAGAGGACCTTCGTTTTAAAATCTTCGGAGTTTCTTAAAGTATATTCATTTCAGGTCAACGGCTCCAATAAAGGTACAAGAAACTTAGCAAGCTTTGTAGTTGGGAGTATTGTAGGAGGCTAGGATAGGCGGACGGGAACCCCTTGTTTGTGGATCTTTCATGTGCTCCCTGGAGGAGCACATAATGGAGGAGTGCCCTTGTCTTTCTGCCCCTTATTTTACGCCAGGTACATAGACGACACATTCTGTTCTACTGAAAAATGAGTATGATGCTGATAGATTTTAAACCTAGCAACAACTTTCACAGTAATATTAATTTTACTATAGAAAAGGAACAAGACGGTAAGTTGGCTTTCCTTGATGTTTTAGTTACCAAAGATAATGACAATTTTAATACGACTATTTTTAGAAAAGTACATTCACTGGTCTCGGCTCCAATTTTTATAGTTCTTGTTTTATTAACTTTAAAATTAACTCTGTTCATACCTTAATACATCGGGCTCTATCTCTAACTTCTAACTGGCTTTCTTTTCATTCTGAAATTCTTTCCTTAAACAGTACTTTCATAACAACTGTTTCCCTGCCTGTTTAGTATTTAAGGTTATTAGAAAGTTCTTGATAAAAAACTTGCACCCTTAATGCCTAAAATGCAATGTACCTAAACTTACTATATATGCAAGCCTCTGTTTTTTACCTAACAATCAAAATTTTGCTAAGGAGCTTTCTAAAATTATTCAAAAACATATTGGTGCTTTTGACATTAAATTAATACCAAAAAAATCCTAAAACCATTGGTTCTTTGTTTCCCTTCAAGGATCGGCTTGTCCCTTGATGACGTCGGGCGTCGTATATGAGTATAAGTGCCCCGGATGTAGTTCCGGGAATTACGTTGGTTCGACTCGGCGTCTCCTCAAGGTCAGGGCCGATTCTCACATGGGCGTGAGTTATCGTACGGGTTGCAGATTGTCTAATCCCGAACTTTCAAATATAAGATCCCACGCTAGAGGTTGCAAGACGCCAATAAAATACAACAACTTTAGAATAATTGGCCAAGCTAAGGAACCTGGAGAACTGCTTCTCTTGGAGAGTCTCAACATCAAAAGAATTGTACCGGCGCTAAATTGCCAATCATCGGCTGTTCCCTATTCATAGCATGATGCGATTGTTTGTTTACATTTGTCCGCCTCCTCCTCCTCCTGTTTTTATGCTGTTTTCTTTTAGTGTGTTTTCCTCTTTCATCCTGAGAGGTGCGCCTTCTGCTCTACCTTTTAAGTTTATTTTTAAGTTCCTTTTTATTAAGCAGTTTTTATTAAGTTCGTTTTAAGTTTACATTTTAAGTTTTCTTTTACTGGTTCTTTAGTGTGTAAATGTATTTAAGTGCGATTGTTTAAGTTCAACTGATTTTCTATTTTAAATTTTTTTTATGTTTTGTGTATATTTACTTTTAACTATTTATGCTGAATGTCCCTTTTTAATTTATAACTGTAGATGATGTCCTGATGATGTGACCACGGGTCAAGAAACGCGTAGACGAATAAATGTATGTACTGGTCCTATATGTGTTCCTGCGCCCTTCTCCTGCCTACTATAGTGCCCTCCGATGTGTGGATTATATATATATATATATATATATATATATATATATATATATATATATATATATATATTATATATATAATATATATATATTACATATATATAATACATGTGTATATATATACATATATATATACAGTGTATGTATGTGTTCATGTGTATCTATATCACAAACTTACGCATATGAATAAAAGAACATGTACAGAACTATCTCTCTCTCTCTCTCTTGCTCGCTGTCTCTATTTCTTTCTCCTTCATGACCTTTGTGAAGCAAATTATTCATCATCTGGAAACACCTGGTTACGGAAGTCTCCTGCAGACTTTCTCGTATTCACTTGTATGGAAGGGGAGGTTGAGATAACGTACGGAAGCGAGTTCTTCTTCACGGGGCCTTGATAAACAGCAGGCGACATCTATCATGCTTCTACTTGCTATCTATGTTTTCGTTGCTTTCCTGCTGTAAACAAATCATTTACTTATTGAATAGGTGTTAAAGCAAAAGTAAAATTAAATAAGTAAATAATGCGCCGAAGTTTCTTCGGCGCAATCGAGTTTTCTGTACAGCGCATAATCAAGGCCACCGAAAATAGACCTGTCTTTAGGTGGTCTCGGTATAATGCTGTATGAGCCGCGGACCGTGAAACTCTAAGCCGGCCGTGATGGCCTGTGTTCTTGCGTTGCCAGAAGCACGATTATGGCTAATTTTAACCTTAAATAAAATAAAAACCACTGAGGCTAGAGGGCTGCAATTTTGTATGTTTGATGATTGGAGGATGGATGAACAACATACCCATTTGCAGCCCTCTAGCCTCAGTAGCTTTTAAGATCTGAGGGCGGACAGAAAAAGTGCGGACGGACAGACAAAGCCGGCACAACAGTTTTCTTTTTAGAAAACTAAAAAGAAAGAGAATATTGATAGTGGAAAGGTGTTAAAGGTAAATTAACAACAACGTTCAGAGAACACAAACCTTCGCCAAGTCAGGGCAATTTAACGTCCACCACAGCCCACAAACACAAAAGGTCCCTTATCAAGGTTTCTCCCAAAATCTAGATAATGGCTGCCCCTCGCGAGGTCAATGTTAGGTAGAATTTTCGTTAAAATCGAGACGAAACCTTTGGGACAATCCTGCTAAAAGACAAAGATAAACAAACAAGGGAAACGGGAAGCAAAAAACATAACCTCTTCCAACTTCGATGGCAGAGACAATTAAAGAAAGAGAACGATGACTTAATAAATAATTTCGTATATTCCTGGAAATGAAAGACCATCCCGATATATACCAAAAGCAAGGCCATTGTCACCGTGGAGAGAAGTCACTTGAAAGATTTCATGGCGCAGACAAATCGGTTCCTTTTTGTGTTGAGTCCTCCATTAGGCAAGACAATAAGCAAGGCGTCGTCTGCATTGGGAATTCTTCGAATGCTTTCACCTTTTTTAGTTTTCTGTAAAAGAAGACTATTGTGCCGGCTTTGGCTGTCCGTCCGTCCGCACTTTTTTATGCCCGCACTTTTCCTGTCCGCCCTCAGATCTTAAAAACTACTGAGGCTAGAGGGCTGCAAATTGGTATTTTGATCATCCACCCTCCAATCATCAAAAATGCCAAATTGCAGCCTTCTAGCCTTAGTAGTTTTTATTTTATTTTATTTAAGGTTAAAGTTAGCCATAATCGTGCGTCTGGAAACGATATACGATAGGCCACCACAGGGCCGTGGTTAAAGTTTCGTGGGCCGCGGTTCATACAACATTATACCGTGACCACCGAAAGATAGATCTTTTCGGTGGCCTTGATTATACGCTGTACAAAAAACTCGACTGCGCCGAAGAAACTTTGGCACATTTTTTACTTGTTAACTTTACCTTTGAATTCGTCTGCGCGTGCGCACTATAAAAGAATCTATGGAGACCCCTCGGAAAATCTAATGAAACCCTCAAGCGTAGCCACGGAACGCATGTAACGTGTGTTCTGTATTATTTGAGTTTTTAACGGAGAGTAGGGAATTTAATATAGCATATATCTTAATTCTGAAATTAAGTTATAATGTGCTTTAAAAATCTCTCGACTACAGAATATTTTTCAGGGCATCAACATATTTTATTTTCATCGAGTTTAAGGCTCACTTTCCTACTCAGTGTTTCGCTCGCGCTCTCTCTCTCTCTCTCTCTCTCTCTCTCTCTCTCTCTGGCTTCTCCGATGATATCCGAGTCCATAATGTTACCAGCTCATGCACGGAGAGCCATTACCTTTCACAAAGAAAAAATCAATCAAAATTTCAGATTACATTAGTATCATAATACACAATTTATAGCTATTCACGATTATTTATCTTCCAAGGTTTTAGAAAGCAGAAGAATGGCGTATTGTTACGTTAATCTACTTAAAAAAAAAGTATTCATAAATAGTCTTTTTGTCTCCTGTATTTATCAGAGCTTGAGTGTTCTTTGAATGCCTACGAAATGTTAGTCCAGGAAATGTTCCAGATTTTCCTCAAACTCGATCTATAAAAATCCACAAAAATCTTACAAATAAACAATTTTTTTTAGCCTTATCCCAAACTGCTCTCATTGTCTGTCCGACAACATTATGTGTAATTCATCTTACGTCCTTCTTTCCGTTAATCCAGTCATTTATCTTCAAGTATAAGAGTAAAGAATAAGTTTAAAAACTTTTTCTAACATAACAGAGTTTCTATTTCCTTTCTGAGACCTTTCTACTCTTGTCAGTTCTACCACGTCACTAATTTAACTTTACAGCGCCTTTGTAAATAACTCAGATGCTGAAAATGTGTGTCATACAGCTTATGTTTGTAAGCATATTTTAGATCAACTTTTCAAAAGCTAGAAAAATAATTATGGTAACAGAAATTTAAAAGAAATCCTTGTAAAAAGAAAAAAATAGGTCTCTTTAAATGAGAAACGGTGCCGGAATAAATTTAACAGAATTTGAATTTTAGATAAGAGTTACCGAGTTAGAGGAAGCATCTCGACACAAACCGAGGTCAGTGAGAACTCGGCTATATGGGCGGAGGTCAGGGAAAGCTCTCCGGCATGACCCGAGGTCAGTGAGAGCTCCCTTATAAAATCCGAGGTCAGAGGGGCTTTCCCTATACGAACCTGGACCCAAGAGATCTTCCCATATCTCTCCTCGATATAGCTGAGGTCAAAAAAGATTTCCCGAAACGAAGTGAAGTCAGAGAACGTTTTCTGATACGAACTGGGGACAGAACGTTTGCCGACACGAAGTGAAGTCAGAGAACGTTTCCCGATATGAACTAAAGTGGAGAGAAAGTTTCCCGATACGAAATGAGGTCATAGAACGTTTCCTGATATGAACTAAAGTTACGAGAAAGTTTCCCGATACGAAGTGACGTCAGAAAACGTTTCCCGATATGAACTAAAGTCACGAGAAAGTTTCCCGATACGAAATGAGGTCATAGAACGTTTCCTGATATGAACTAAAGTCACGAGAAAGTTTCCCGATACGAAGTGACGTCAGAGAACGTTTCCCGATATGAACTAAAGTTACGTGAAAGTTTCCTGATAAGAAATGAGGTCATAGAACGTTTCCCAATATGAAATAAAGTCAAGAGAAAGTTTCCCGATACGAACTGAGGTCAAAAAACATTTCTCGAAACGAAATGAAGTCAAAGAACGTTTCCCGATACGGACTGAGGCCACAGAACATGTCCCGATACGAACTAAACTAAGAGAACACTTCTCGATACAAACAGAGGTCAAAGATCTTTTCCCGATAAAAACTGACGAAAGAACGTTTTCCGACACGAAGTGAAGTCAGAGAACGTTTCCCGATACGAACTTGAGTAAAGAGAAACTTTTCCGATATGAAGTGAGGTCAGAGAACGTGTCCTGTTACGAACTGAAGTCAGAGAAAGTTTACCGATACGAAGTGAGGTCGAAAAAGTTTCCAGATACAATCTGATGTCAGAGAACATTTCCCAATACGACCTGAGGTCAGATAACGTTTCCCGATACGACCTGAGGTCAGATAATGTTTCCCGATACGAACAGAGGTCAAAGATCTTTTCCCAATACGAATTGAGTTAAAAGATCTTTTCCCGATACGAACTGAGGTCAAAGATCTTTTCCCGATACGAACTGAGGTCAAAGATCTTTTCCCGATGCGAACTGAGTTCAAAGATCTTTCCCCGATACGAACTGAGTTCAAAGATCTTTTCCCGATACGAACTGAGGTCAAAGATCTTCTCCCGATACGAAATGAGGTCAAAGATCTTCTCCCGATACGAACTGAGGTCAAAGATCTTTTCCCGATTCGAACTGAGGTCAAAGATCTTCTCCCGATACGAACAGGGGTCAAAGATATTTTCCCGATACGAACTGAGGACAGAACGTTTCCCGTCAGGAAGTAAAGTCAGAGAACGTTTCCCTATATGAACTGAAGTCAGATAAAGTTTCCCGGTACGAACTGAGGTCACAGAACGTTTCCCGATACGAACTGAGGTCAGAGAACGTTTCCCGACACGAGCTAAGGTCAAAAAAAGCTTCCCGTTACGAACCGATCGGAGTGACGTACCTATTCATTTTCCCAGCGCCCCTCCTCCTCGCTGTGTATGTATCTTAGCCGAAGGTGTTTTTCCCCTCCATCAATCTCCAGCGACCTCATTTCTCTACGGAGAAGCTCCACAAACTGCTTAGGTAACAAAACAAACAACCATATCTTCATAGTTGAGGGAGTTCGATACCTTGGTGTGCGCATACGTTTGTGCTCCTCTATTTTTGTGTAACATAGATGCATACCTGTCTACCTATCTTTCATTATTTCCATATATATATATATATATATATATATATATATATATATATATATATATATATATACATACATATATACACACATATATATATATATATATATATATATATATATATATATATATATATATATATATATATATATATATATATATATATATATATAAAGAAAAAATCCATATAAGGAAGAGAACACTGGCGTGCTCAATTTTTCGACTTATCGTCATTTACTCAGCAACTGCTAAGTAAAGGACGATAAGTCGAAAGGCCTTGCAGCACTCCATTGTTCCTCCATTGTTGCAAGGCCTTTCGACTTAACGTCCTTTACTTAGCAGTTGCTGAGTAAAGGACGATGAGTCGAAAGGTCTTGCAGCACTCCACTCATTCTCTTTCCTTCGTGGATTTTATCTTTATTTATATATTCATCACGTTCCATATTTCCGTGATTCAGTTATACATATGTATATAATTTATATATATATGTATATATATATATATATATATATATATATATATATATATATATATATATATATATATATATATAAATATATATATATTGCATATATATATATATATATATATATATATATATATATATATATATATATATATAGAGAGAGAGAGAGAGAGAGAGAGAGAGAGAGAGAGAGAGAGAGAGAGAGAGAGAGAGAGAACAGAACAAAAGATCCCAAAGAAAACAAAAGAACAGAAGGTAACAGGTATAAGACCGGTCACCGACTCCAATCAAGGACAGAAGTCCCAAGAAGTATCCGTTACAGTTGAGGGGCTTCTTCGAGCCGAGAGACAAAAGGTCCTGGAAAAAGGAAGAAGGTGAAAAGATCGAAACGGAAGGACAATTCAAAAGGATCAAAGGCGAATGGAGAGGTGGAAACAGCTAAAAGGAATGGCACACGGAATGACAACATTTGGGCTGAAAGTGGTATGTTGTTTCTTCACTCATACGCACACACATATATATATATATATATATATATATATATATATATATATATATATATATATATATATATATATATATATATATATATATATATATATATATATATATATATATATATATATATATATATATATATATATATATATATATATATATATATATATATATATATATATATATATATATATATATATATATATATATATATATATATATATATATATATATATATCTATATATATACATATATATATTCATATATATATATATATATATATATATATATATATATATATATATATATATATATCTATATTCTTATGACGGAGATTCCCAGCCCGAGGAGAACCCTAAAAGAGTTCAGAGGTCTGGTTAAACAAATCATTTATAACTAACTAACTTATGACGGAGAATTAGGGCCAGCAGATATTAACACCATTACAGTCAAGGAATCAAGTCGTAAAAAAACCACAAAGCTCTGAAGAAGATACTGAATATTCATGATACAAAATTTTCTGCAGAATAGCAAATAGCTTAATCCTTGTGACGCTTAGTATTTTATTAACAAGCGGATTCCTTCCGCATCATGTTTCAAGCACATGGATGTAAATCCCCTGAATAATTTTGAAATAAAACATTTGGCGCGAGAATATCAACCAGCAATAAATAATCATGTCTCGTCAACATCATAAGCTCTTTCTCTGCCTACCCCTACCCCCACCCCCACCTCCACCGCCTGCCCGGATCCCCGTCCCCTCCCCACCCCTCCCATTCCAAATGACTGCCCTCCCCTTCGCGGCCAGTCACAAGCGGTAGAACAGGAACTTTAAGAAAGCAATTAATTTCATGTCGCGGCGTTTGCTCGGGCAACTAAGCTAAGCGCCCTTAATAAGATTACCTCTCATTTCCTCGTTCGCGTGTCCGCGGTGGCTCACATTTCCTGGAATCTCTTAAGATTAGGGCAGCTGATGCATGAACACAGCTGCTGGGGGTTCAGGGTGTTTCGTTTCTGGTGTTGTTCAGGAGAGGCACAAAGGGCTCTCGCTGCTCCTTCAAGCGGGTTTAAAACGACTTGTTGATTTCGGTGGTTTTGCGAATAACAAAGTGAAGTTAAGGTATATGTTGAATATTTACTCGGCTTTTACTGCCGTACCATCTGTGTCAGAGGCGAGTTCACTATAAATCATAATTAAATTTGCTTGTTGTTAGAAACAAAAATTTCTGACAAGGTGACGTGACTGGGAGAGGGGAGTCTTTTCTAAGTAGAGACTTGACGTCCTCGATTTCAGATCGCTAGTTGATTTGTCACATACAAACCTAATCTCTTGTGTGAGTGAATTACATTTTACTGAACAGGTATCAGCTGCGTGATTACTGGTCACCTTCCACGCCCAATCATACCTTGTTAGTATCAAGCTATCAATCGGTAGTATTGAAATAAGGGTTCACACACCCGTAGAGTTTATCAAACCCGTCATGATCGCAGGTAGGATTTTTTTCAGAAATTCAGGTCTATGCTTTAGTATCACAACCCTTGGGCTCTTGGGCCTTCGTTATGAATGAACGATAACCTGACCATGAAAAGAGTGATAACATTTCAATAATCATTATATTTTTTATTCTGAATTATGTGTAGTTGTATAATGATGTACAACGTTTACCCTGGATAATCTGAATCACTAAATGCTTATGGATTCAAGGCGGTCAAATTACCTACTCACACAAGATAATTAAAACATAGATAAGTTTTTTTATAAATGAAAGAATTACAAAAAAAAACAGTGAATAGGAAGATACCAAGTCCTTTATCAAGAGCGCAACTTTAACTACGAATCTGGATAAATTATTCAAGAAATTTGTCTTTCCCACTGACCTTCTGTCCCTAGTGAGTAGAGTCAACTTCAATATTCACGAGAATATCGAAAACTTTCGCTGTCATGCCATGGAAACATGACAGGGAGGACGGCTCTGTTAATAAATACCGATAAAGGCTGTGTCTGAATGGGCTGGGGTTTTTAGTATGTTGTTGCTTCGTTACTTCTGTGTGCTCATGAGCGCGCACACACACACACAAAACGCACTAATATATATATATATATATATATATATATATATATATATATATATATATATATATATATATATATACATATATATATACATATATACACACATATATATACATATATATATATATATATATATATATATATATATATATATATATATATATATATATATATATATATATATATATATATATATATATATATTCAGACCATACACACACACACACACATATATATATGTGTGTGTATATATATATATATATATACAGTACATATATATAAATTATATATAAATATATATATATATATATATATATATATATATAATGTTTGTGTGTATGTGTGTGTATGCTTATGTATACTCTCTCTTTAACCTCTAAGCATCAACGTCCTCAATACCACCACCACCACCAGAAAGACTGTCCCAATATATTTCAGTCAAGGAATGAAAGACGTCTGATACTATACAAAGTGACACCGTGGCCCGACAACAATACATGGATGCCGGAAGTGGCGTCTAAGGAAGCAGAGAATTCGCCTCTCGAAAGAAGGAATGTTACGGAAAAAATATACAGCGAACCGCACATAATTTATTCATACGTCAATAATTTACTGAATACGTGATTATAAGGATAAATAAAGCTCTACTGAAGAATAAGACGCAATGAAAGAGCAAATAACACAGCCGGTAAACGGATAATGGTTCTTGCTAAAAGACAAGAAATGTATGCATGAGTAAGATGAATAAATATAAAAAAGCAACCTCTTTTAGTGTATATCCATTTGAATAAACTAAACAGTTACAAACAAAAAGGGAAAAGTAAGTAAACACATGCCTGAAATCAACATCGTTCCGATTTGTCGTTAACTTTCCTTAGCAACTAAGGAATAAAGGCCTTATCAAGAGATTATTCGTATGAATAATTTTTATAAATAAATAAGGATGAGTACATTAAAGTTAGTCATTGAATTGAATATGCAGAGAGACATCAATATATAATATGAATGTAATGTGCAAAATATAATTTTATATCTACGTAAATGAAAACAAATGCAGTGAAAATTATATGAAATTTGTATTAAAAAACTAAGATAACTATAATGAAAAATCTAAGACATACGTTAGGAATACAAATTGACGTGGTGAAATTTCTATCACTAAAATGCAAAGGCAACTGCAATATCAATCGAACTTTACAAACTTTTATCTCCAAACTCTCCGTTTTCAGCAGACAGCGGAGGCCTCCTTTTGAGACGGAAGGGGAGAACGGACGTTGCAAAATGTATCGTGTTTTCCTAAAGATGCTTTCATAAGAGAGAAAATAAGCACAACGAATGTTAAGAGATGCAAAATGTTCCGGTAATGTTGGAATTGGAACTCGAATATAAAATTTAGGCCAAAGGCCAGGCACTGGGACCTATGTCATTCAGCGCTCAAGATAATGTTGAAACAATTATTGGGAGAGGGAGGAAAGGAAAATGGAAGAAAGAGAATACGAAAGGAGGTATAGTAAAATGAAATAAAGTGGTTGCAGCTAGGGGTCGAAGGCACACTGCGAAGAACCTCAAGTACTGCCTACAGTGCACCGCATGAGGTACAATGACAGCACTATCCCCTACGGGGTTTTGGTAATGTTGCCCCCACTTGAAAGGGGGTATAGTAAAAGGAATGAAAGGGGTTGGAGCTAGGGGCCGAAGGCACGTTGCAAAGAAACCAAAGTAACACTTACAGTGCACCGCGGGAGGTGCACTGACAGCACTAACCCCGTAAGGTCTTTTCGTAACGTTGCCCCCATTGAAAAAGACTAAAATAGATACTACCTCCGGGCTTTGGATATGTTGCCCCCGCCCCCAAATGAAAAAGACTAAGATAAACGCTACAACATACGTCAAGCTTTCCTAATGTTATCCTTCGTGGAAGATGTAAGTCTTTGTAGCCGAGCTGGACGATGGAGAAAAGCTACTTGTCAAAACGTTTGGTTAGGAAAAGAAAAACGTTCGGAAAAATGTGACTGGATGTCATACAAGGAAAATGAATGATTGTCAAGTTTCCAAGTCGAAGTCTGAAGGGAAAATCTGAAGGCATTTCAGTATTACCGGGGATTTGACAAATACAGATGTCTGTCAGAAATCTCTCTCTACTGAATCATTTTTATTCACTCAAAAATCACCCCTCTCTCTCTCTCTCTCTCTCTCTCTCTCTCTCTCTCTCTCTCTCTCTCATTTCTTCTTTCTCTAATTATCAATAAATTGGTTGACCATGACAGGATCTTCGCTTGTACATTAAATATCAGTTATAAAATACCAAGAGGAAATCCATAAGTTATCATTCAAGAGCAGAAGTACTGATTATAATTTGCTACCCTACATGAATAAATAAAACACGGCTTATTCTAATATCCAGTCCGATATACGATAAAATGTTGGAGAGAACGACGGTGGGGGGAAGATGTGGCTGGTAAGACCAAGAAGGGAGGTAGTAGATTACAAAACTTATCTTTACGAAGCAATTTAGATTCACAGAACAAATATACGTCTATAACCTCAATCCGACTTATGATATAATCTGAGAGAGAGAGAGAGAGAGAGAGAGAGAGAGAGAGAGAGAGAGAGAGAGAGAGAGAGAGAGAGAAAGAAAGCCTCCGGACACAACACACAAAGTAAAGTCTAGCAAATACCAGTAAAGTCTGGCAAATAACAAAACTCAGAGAGAGAGAACAAACACTCAGAGAGAGAGAGAGAGAGAGAGAGAGAGAGAGAGAGAGAGAGAGAGATCAACCAACAACTTTTACATGCCATATCGCAGCCAATACCACACACACACACACACAAAGCCCCCGTATTATGGATTTTCAATTGGTGGTCACTAAAGGTGGTGGCAGCTTTCTCGCCGAAGTTTGGAATTAGTTTCGGCCTGAATATTCATAACTTCGGAAGTTTCAAAGTCGGCAACGTAGCATCTGGACGGCTCCAGAGGGTTGAAGAAACCGCCTCAAAACGCCAATTTTAAAATCACAGGGACAAGATGGGGACAAAGCACGGTTTTAAGTACTTAAGAGTCTTCGCTGATGGGGGATAAAGAATGTTTCCTCCTTTGCTTTCAAATTTCGCCAGCACGAATAATGTGCATTGTTTTTACTGGGGGAAAAGAATGTTTGTGTTTTGTTTTCGATTACATTTATTATTTTTCAGGTTTTACTGTCAACTTCCATCGCAAGAACTTATTGCATTTCAAATTTTATTTTAAATTGATATGCAAGATTTAAATATTTTTATAATGTTTCTAATTTCCTGTACAGGAATAAAAAAAGGATATAAACACACACATACACACACACACACACACACACACACACATATATATATATATATATATATATATATATATATATATATATATATATATATATATATATATATAAATACATATATACCTAGCTATGAAAGAATGACTCATAATATGTTGCTTTAATCTTTATTGATGTGCATTATTTGTATGAATATCGCTCTCTTTTCAGAGCCCAGATTACACCAGGCGAAATAAAATTACCTCAATTTCTCGGAAAAAAAACAAATAATGAAAACACGAGCAAATCGCATAAAGCGAAGCGATAACAAGTCTTGATGAGCAATAACAAGTCACGCTGCCTTAAGACTTCTTAGAAACCTCATTTAATGAGAAGGCGATTTTCGTCATGAGGAAAATCTCCCTCCCACATGCCGTCTCATTTACTGCAGAATCGCTTAGTTTATGCAACGGAAGACTCGAAGGAAGCGGTGGTGGGGAGGGAAGGGTTTATGGACATAGTTGGGTTGGGGGGGCTTGGGGAGGTAGAGCTGGGAACGGGGACGAGGGGAGGGGTAGGCTAAGAACACAGCATTGCTGCGACAGCTGTAAGTACGTTATCTTGCACGGCCAGTGGCTGTGTTTCCCCTTCGTTTTGGTAATCGCGTTTCTTGCTCTTAATTATTAACAAATTCACTTCGGTACAAAAGCCGTATTGTAGAAATAAGTCAGTCAATCAAATTCACGATCTCTATACAAAGGATTGATGATACGAATTCAACCAAGTCAGAATTAGAAAAATACTAATAGTAAAATCACATCAACACCAGGTGAAATGTGGTCATATAAATGATAGAAGCTATTTTCAATTACAACAACAGTAGTGGGTATCTTTGGAAGATTTATGACGCATTTCCAGAGATAGGACTCTTCATTAATCGAGAGAGAGAGAGAGAGAGAGAGAGAGAGAGAGAGAGAGAGAGAGAGAGAGAGAGAGAGAGAGGAGTGTCTCGATGTTATGAGATAGCGCACTGAATACACATTCCTGGCAAGGTAATGAAGATCTGCTTCCAGAACCTCGCACGAAAGAAACGGTCATAAACAACTGAAGAAATCGCTGGAATTCGACGGAGTAATTCCTGTAAACAGGTATCGAAACGGCTATGGTCATTGACTCCTTTAAGACAATGCTTATGCAAGTTTTGTTTCTAAAGTAATATTTTTGAAAATAATTTTCTTTTAAGAACAAAGGCTACTGAAACAGGCAACCTAGTGCCTTTTACTAGCCCAGGCCCGAAGAAAACGATCTGAATAAAAAGGAAAGGAAGAATGGTAGTGCTAAGGAAACGAACGGGCTGTGGCTGTAGGAGTCAAGAAAACAGAAGTAGGAAGAGAATTCCAGCTTCTTTGAATAAATTAACATATATATATATATATATATATATATATACATAATTCAAATATATATATACATATATATATGTATATACTGTACATACATATATATATATATACACGAGGCCTTTCCTCCCTTTAGTCATCTTTGAGGTCCTTTCTACCTTCCTTGAAACGTTTGATCCCTCTACAAATTGTTATTTTGTGAGGGGCAGCATCCCCATAAACTTGTTGCAAAGCATCAATGACCTGAGAAGATTTATAGTCGTGTTTTGTAAAAGAGAAACAGAGAAATAAATAGATAGATAAATGAATGCATAAATGACTAAAGCTTTGCCTTCTGCAGATCCTCTGGAGTCAGAGCTACAATCAGAATCTTGAAGACACATTATCAACTAACAGCTGGCGTACTGATAATTAGTTCTGAAATGGCCTAATTAAGACGTTATTCCGAAGACGTCTTGTTGCTCATTAGTCCGACGCAGCGGCGACAATTTAGCAAGTTGGTCCACACATGAACTGACATTAACATTGTTTATAGAAAGTGGATTTTTAATAATTGTGATTTATATTCAACAAAATGTTCTTATAGAATAAACTAGATATATATATATATATATATATATATATATATATATATATATATATATATATATATATATATGTATATATATATAAAATTTTGATCACACCGTGATTTATATATATATATATATATATATATATATATATACGCTACTTGTGTGTGTGTGTTATCACGAAGTATATATATAAATGGATCACACCGTCGACTGGAATAAATAGAGGATCGATAAACTGAATGCATTTAATAAAATGACTATAATTCCCCTTATTCCTTCTGCAGATCTTGGATATTAAACAACATTTGTAGCAATAACAGAATCACACACACATATATATATATATTCGCACTAAATGTATATATTATAAATTATATTGTCACTTTGTTGTGTTATTTTATAATTAGTAATTTTATTCTAGTTTTTGTAAAAGATATGAACTGTATTTATCCATTTAGTTTGTTTTCCTCCTCCCCGGTGGTTTGTCTGTTTAGTAATTGTTGGTAATGACCATTCTGTCTTTTCATATTTTTGTGAACATTGTTTCACCATGGCGGTGTCGGAGATTCTTAACTGAAGGAGTCAGTTGATCTTAGCCTATTACAACAAAATGTTGATTTTAGCTAAACGCCTGCTTGGATGTACTATTATTTAAATATTACACTTCATCCAGCCTCACCCTCGGCTCAGTAAATGTCGAGGGGCTCTATATAGCCAAGGTATAAGTGAATGATATTTTTGGATTAGTCATATATCTTTGATTGTCTCATTTGGATATCCTGAGTTTTGGAGGATCGTCCTTGATTTATATCAATGTTGATGGGTCCTATCGAGTACCATAATTTATTCATTTGCCTTCACCACTTCACCCCTCACTTTTGTCCCTGACGCAGAGACATATAAGTATCTGAAAAGATCACGGCTATAACTAAGTGTTAAATGGACAGCAATATATGATTAAGAGATCACGGCCACTGCTCCAGTGTTGGAGGAGGGAAATTATCACTGTCGATTAATTAGTTTGGGATAGGTTGTTCTTACTTTCCGAATACCTTCTCCTATCTGAACCCCCTTCTCTTTGTGGATGTATCTTTGCTTTTTTCTGTCTTAATTGGGTAAGTGTGTTGGTTTATAAATCTTTCAGGTTGATTGGTGTTCATTAATAATTGTATTCCGAGGTTCAGGAATAACTTCTATCTGCATATTTTTGTATTAAATTTAAGTGTTTTTGTGGTGTTTCGTTTTCCCCCATGAATTGATTTTTGCACTATTAATATTGTTTGAGAGCTATTCCACTGACTGTGGACTTAGCTTGTGGTTGTGAACAGAGTTTGATAAGAGTTATTTAATTTTTAGTAACGGAAATGGAAAATATATATATTACAATATATATATATATATATATATATATATATATATATATATATAATATATATATATATATATATATATATATATATATATATATATATATATATATATATATCCGTTTTCCGTTAGAGAAGGTAGCACAAGATCATACTTGGTGTTACCCTTTCAATTTTCGCCCTGGATGCTACCCACTTACACAGGTATTTAATTCATTGCTTTAGTCATTGGCACAGTGGGATTTAACAACCCCGAACCCCCATTTGAATCTCACACACACACACACACACACACACGAGAGATAAAAAAATTTGGTTGTCCCGAAGGTGAGGGGAAATACTCAGACAAGTAGCTCACACGAGGTACAAATGATATATATAAATGTATATATAAATACTTATACATATATATGTGTGTGTGGGTATGTGTATACATATATACACATATATACATATATAAATATATGCATAAAATGTTGCAGGTGATACAGTGGTGATAACAGATAGTTACAAACATTGCAGGGACTAGTGGCAGCATTTAAAAGCCTTTGCTAAAGGAGAAAGTGACTATCTACAAAACAACTTTACAAGCTTAAATGCAAACCAGGAAGTATAAACGGTGGAAGAATGGAACTGGTTGATATAATAAACATTTGGGAGTAAATGAAATGGATTGTGGCAGGACGAGGAAAGAGTTAATCCGCAGAAAAGTTGAAGCAAGCAGGGTAAGAAAGAGTACGCTATCGATTTGGAAGAGAAGAGATATGTCTACGGTAGTGAAAATTGAGAAGTATAATGAAATTGCTGCGCCAGCTCGATTTTATAGATGTGAGGTGTGAATATTCAAAGTGAATGAAAGAAAAACCTAACACTGTTGAGCTAAACTGTCTGAACATTGCACTGGTCATGCATAGCACTGAAAGTTGGAAAAATAATACTGGTATGCAGAATTGGTAAAAAGATAGTATACCCTGAAAATATGGATCAGCGTATTTTGAGATGGTCTGGTCACATGGAGAGAATGGAGGTCGATTGTCTTATTTTCTAATGTATAATTCTGGGGAAAAGAGTAAAACATAGGAAGTGGTGGATAAATGGCGTGGAAGAAGTATTGGGATTGGAAATCAAGATGAGTGTGTGTGTGTGTGTGTGTGTGTGTGTGTGTGTGGAAGATAGAGGTTGGTGGCGCATTAACGTGTAGGTAGGTTCGATGCATTTCTTATGAGCCTCCTGTTCCAGTATATGAAAGGGGAATGTTGTGGAAGTTTTCTGCACGAGGTTGTATCATCAAACACTAATAAAGGAACAGCTATCTGCAGTTCCTTTTTATATATATACAGATTGTGAACGTATATATATTAAATAATATATACATGTATATATATATATATATATTATATATATATATAATATATATGTGTTTATATATACATGTATGTGTATACATATATATATATATATAATATATATATAATTATATACATATATAAAACAAATTACAATATTCATTAATGTCAATGAGTAGGAAATGAAGATGTCCTTTTCAGCCTCCATTTCAATAACTTCCTTTTTGGTGTAAGACGACCCCAAAAGGAATTTAAAGAATTTGCATACGATCTGACAGCCGGATCTGACATTTCCCCGATCAGCACCAATTTTGCCCCGGGAGAAAATCCATGACCCTCTGCCGAAGGACGGACTATCTTACTGCCTCTCCAGGATGGGTAAAGTTTAAAATATATAAATATACAACGCGGACGATATTGGTATATTCTGTTTGTTTTATTTTGTAAGATTCGGTAGTCTGCAGCTGCATTTTACCGTGAAAATTCAGTACGATGTAATTGCGAACTTCAGTTTATCTCATGTTGAGATATTCAGTAGATTGTAACAGGACAATCTAGATATTTTTATGTTGCACAACGTAGCAACTTTTACTGGGCAAGTTATTGCATTCTAAGCTGCTAACTTTAGTACAGTCTAAACTAACAATTTCACTAAATCTACATTGCCAATTTCAGTGCAACGTAAAACAGCAAAATTCATTACACTATACGGACGCACACATTCAGTTTATATTAAACAGCATATGCAGTTCATTCTAATATGAAGAATTTGATTTATTCCACATTGCAAAATTCAATACATTATACTGCAAGATGGTGGCTAGAGAGAAAACTTCAAAATATCAATGCCACATACTTGTTTTAATTGCTGAATCGTGAATGAAATTAATCCACAGCACATTCTAGACTGCAGAGTCCAGCACAGTCTTGATTCTAAGAACGATGGAATTCGGCGAATAACACAGAACCCTTATACTAGGGAAGATCAGGAAAGGAACGAGTGAGGCCTTCCTATTCAAGTAGGAGTCTGGAAAAATGGAGGCAGATGAAGAATTCAAAAGCATGTCGGTTGAGGGGAAGAAACAGTTAAAGAACTGAGCAGTCTGAGGTTCAAGAGAGCTGGGAGTTTCGGGAACACGGAGGAAGAAAGACAATGCCAAAACTTGGAAGTAAAAATAACGCAACTGTCACCGAACTGTGTACCGGTAATCCAAGATCCCTCTCTCTTACGAGTAAGGGAACACGGAAGCAGATAAAATTTCCGAAACTTGCATTGAAATCCTAGAGTATACCTTAGTTTAACCAGACCACTGAGCTGATTAACCGCTCTCCTAGGGCTGGTCCGAAGGATTAGACTTATTTTACGTGGCTAAGAACCAACTGGTTACCTAGCAACGGGACCTACAGCTTACTGTGGAATCCAAACCACATTCTACCGAGAAATGAATTTCTATCACCTGAAATAAATTCCTCTAACTCTTCACTGGCCGGCCGGAGACTCGAACTCGGGCCTAGCAGAGTGCTGGCCGAGAACTCTACCGACTCGTCCAAAGAAGAACTATTGAATAGCATATTAATACTACAGGACTTGATCAATCAAAAACCGTGATTATCATTCCTTTAGTACCAAACTAGTCCCAACCTTCGCTCTCCTTCCAGTCCCGACTTAGTCCCCTGTCCCGTGGCGACAGCTGACGTTCATAATGAAACCAGACGGACTGGAACAGGTGTTTCTAGAACCAGGTTGCTAAAGCAACATAGAATACTCGTGGAAGGGGTTGGACTGAGGGAGGGGAGGAGAGAGGAGAGAAATGGGGGGGATGTAGGAGGGGATGAAGGGGGTAGGAAGGAAGAGGGGGGGAGGTGCAGAAAGAGATAGTTGCGGGGGAATAGCATTCGAAGGATTTGTTTGTGATAGGAAGGGAATTGAGATGAACAGGGGATAAGGGAGATAACGACTGGCGATGAGGAGATGATGAGGCAAAGGAAACTGAAGGAGAGAATAATGAATGGGAATGAGAAGACTAGAGACAGTTTTTAAAAGAGATATACGTATTGTATATTTGGGGCGACCAGTAAAGAGGATTCGATGAAACTCTCCTCGTAGACCAAATCATGAGAAGTTATACAGTAAGAACTAATACTTTTTTTATCTTGTATAAAAGTAAAATATATACTATGTAATTAATTAATGTATGTATATATATATATATATATATATATATATATATATATATATATATATATATATATATATATATGTATATAATGTATGTATATGTATGTACATATATACATATATATATATATGTATATATGTACATCTATATATAATGTATATATATATAAATATGCATATATATATTTATATATATATATAAAATGTATATATATATATATATATATATATATATATATATATATATATATATATA
Source organism: Macrobrachium rosenbergii (assembly GCF_040412425.1). NCBI lineage: Eukaryota > Metazoa > Arthropoda > Malacostraca > Decapoda > Palaemonidae > Macrobrachium > Macrobrachium rosenbergii. The sequence continues at coordinate 41,842,922 of NC_089756.1, read as the reverse complement.
TATATATATATATATATATATATATATGCTAGGTATGAATTATGACCAGTTTAGTCTTCAGATCTGAGACATTTTCAGAGGACTGATACATAGTGGTAGAAATTTATAATATAATTATGTATGCGGCAAATATATTGTGCATTTCTACCAATATGTAACAGCCTTCTGAAAAAATCTTGGCCATAAAGATGAAACCGGTCAGCATTAACACCAAGTGTTTCATTTCTCTTAAGGTAAATGTTCTTAAACAAATCACAAGTCAGTGTGATTGTAATCATATATATATATATATATATATATATATATATATATATATATATATATATATATATATATATATATATATATATATATATATAATGATAGATATTTATATATATATATGTATGTATGTATGTATGATGTATCAAATAAAGATAGCCTGACATATTGCGTTGCGACTGCCCTATCACAGTTGCTTTCGGTGTAATGTTAAACTTTGGAATTCTCTCCCAACTTCTCTCACAATTTCGTAACGAATTAAATACAAGTCAGGCACTCCCAGCGCTCTCTATACTACGAAAAACTTCGATATACGTATTCCCTACATCTGAGTCGAGGCTACAGAGTAGATATTCTGCCACAAGTTCACGCATACTTGTAAGTTTTTAACTATTTACCTTTTCATTTATCTATTCGTTTATTCATTCATCTAACAATCTTCTTATTCATTAATCTATTTTTAGAAAAGGTCAATATAACAAGGAACACACACGTGGCTATGTATAACACCAGACGACTTGTCTTCTCCCAGTCCCCAGAAGACTGGCCGACTGGTGCGTTGTAAATTGGCTAATTAATGGCCTTAGTGGTTGGTACGTCTGATTCATAATTGATATAATAAGATGCCTTGCCTCCCAGTGGCCGGGTTCGGCGCTAACAAGCCAAGATGCTCCTGCAGTTCGTGCATGTTGTGAAAAGCATCAGCCCGAGAACACAATCATTCCCTTACATGGGTATTTGTTTGTGTACGTGAAACGTTGTTTTAAATTTGAGACTATTATTCTTGTGGATATTTTATTTTCAGGACAAAACTGGCTTAGGCCGGATGATCGAGCTTAGTGTGATTAAATTTTGTGAGGCATGTGATCTCGCACAAGTTAAGGATGTAACCATCACAGAAACCGCTGGTGATGAAATATGTTTGGTTCAGACTTACAGGAAGGGAGATCTAAACCAGACTTCAAAGCTAACCCAATGAGGATTAAACTAATCAATCTCTCTTAGAAAAATGAAACCTTAGATTGATATATATATATATATATATATATATATATATATATATATATATATATATACATATATATAATTATATACATACATATATATAATTATATATATACACACACACACACACACACACACACATATATATATATATATATATATATATATATATATATATATATATATATATATATATAAGATATATAAGAAGATCTGTGCACCAACGATGCTGGAATAAACAGTCTCTGACTTTTATTCTCCTCTGGTTTCTGTTTAAACTAAACCACGTGCATCTCCTGTGATTTTCTGAGCATATATATATATATATATATATATATATATATATATATATATATAATGTATATATATATATATATATATATATATATATATATATATATATATATATATATATATATATGTATGTGTATAACTCACTTAACACACACACAGAGAGAGAGAGAGAGAGAGAGAGAGAGAGAGAGAGAGAGAGAGAGAGAGAGAGAGAGAGAAATAAATCATTACTATTTGATCTATTTCTCGGAATAAAAGTTTACAATAACTTTTCATTCGAATTTCCAAAAGCTCGTCACTTAATATATTAACTGTTAACTGGACAATCGACTGTCCTTCGTGAAAGCAAAAACACCAAACCAAAGTCAATATCTATACACCATTACAGTAACAGGAAAAGAATGTGTTGCAAATTAATGTGTACCTACCGAAAGAATACTTTAATAGACGTATAGTCTTTAATAGAATGACCTCGCAATTAAGTAATCTGAATACATGAAATAAAGAGTATCGCGTTAATTGGCAACTGAGTAAACAGGGTGCATCTTTTTAACGCTGATATCAACATCAACATGTAAACACAACCGTGATAAAATACTGATCATATTCCGTTTCCGGCTGAAAGGATATTTCAAGGTTATCCCTCCGAGCCTCATTTCATACTCTTCGCTTTTGTAAACAATTTGCCAGCATTGGAAAGAAGGAAAAAGCGAGGAATATTTATTGAAGTATGGTTCAAATTACCACGGCTAAGTGAATCTTTTTTTTTTTAACGAGGAGAACTGGAACTAAATTCAACAAGCTAGCTCTCTCTCTCTCTCTCTCTCTCTCTCTCTCTCTCTCTCTCTCTCTCTCTCTCTTCTCTCTTTGTGATTAGCAATGATCTGTAAAGTAGGCCCTGCAATGTCTGTTGTTGACTAATTCTGGCACTCACAATTTTTAAGGGAATACTAGACCACCCGTGACCCGTTGGGTCACTTAACTTAATGTTGAAAAATTAGGTAGGGAAAGGGGAGGGCAGGGGAGGTGAAGGGAAGGGAGATGGAAGGGGAAGGGAAGTGGGAAGGGTTGGGGAGGAGGGGAAGGGTAGGGGGGATGGATGAAGGGAGAGGGAGGGGGAGGGGGAAGGGGATGGGAGGGGAAGGGGAGGGAGGGGGAAGGAAGGAGAGGGGAGGTGGAAGGGGAGGGGAAGGAAGAGGGATGGGAAGGGAGGGGAAGGGAGGGTGGAGGGAGGGGAGGGGTAGGAAGAGGGAGAAGGGGAAGTTACGGGCAGCACCAGCCCCGTTTAGCTTCGTGTGTGCAAACAAACAAACGTCTAAAAGTATTAGTATTATCTTCTTCTTCTTCTTCTTCTTCTTCTTCTTATATAGATAAAAAAAAGCATAGGAAAAATATGTCAGTCTCGATCAAGGAAGGAATCTTAATGTTTTGCCCCTTAATGAATGTTAATTCTCCTCTAAATCCCCCCAGTGAGTTCTAATTCATTTAGTCACTCGATAACCCCTGCTTCATTTTTGTGTCACTGAAAGAAACTGATTAACTTTTCAGTTATTTCGAGAGTCATAACTCAATTTTATCACCTTTTTATAAACTCCCACTCATTTCAATGATCTACATTAATCCACTTCCATGTTATTGAAGGATGTAGCATGCATTTCTACATCCCCAATGAGATCTGAATATCTTTCATGTATGAAGTAACTCGTACTGACTTCCTGATGCATGGATATACCATAATTCACTTCCCATTCCCAAATGAGTTTAATATCTTATTGAATTGAATGATTTAGTGCTAAATTATCCAGTGAAGCCTAATTAATTATAAGCCTTGGTGTGACTACAATCTTTCTTAAATATAAAAGCAAGTTACATGAATCAGCCAATACAGAAGGGAGAGAATTTCTCATTGTAGAACTGATGGATTGCTTGACTCAAGGTTCGTGAATTTACATCTTTTGAAGTATGGGACTAGTGCACGACCCGGCCAACGCGGAGTGAAGCTATGTACTTGAAAATTTCCCAAGAAAAATGAATAACCACATGATAACGATAATTATTTAACAATGATCATAAGAAATTGTTGAGAAGGGTCCCGGTTGGCAATTTCATTAAACATAATTAGTCCTTTTTTCAGTTTTCGTTCTTAATTACTGAATGAGCCATAATACATTCCGCCTTTCTAACAAGGACTCGTAATATAACAATAATAATTCTCTGTCAGCCGCTGGTCGCTCGGTAAGTCGCTTCCTAGTCAAGGAATTAGCACTAATTCGCTTTCAGAATCTAGATCAGTGGCGTCGCTATGGGGGGCCCCTGGGGTGGCCCCGGCAACCCCGCCCCCCACCAGTCAGAAGCTTGGCCCCGAATGGCGGGCCCCCCTCGTTGAAATTCCTTTGTAGCTAAACTTTAACCCATTCAGTATTTGACTGATCTGCATATGGTAAGAGTTGAAAATTGAGCTCTATAATTTCAAATACAGGTTTACTAATTACTAATTCTATTATTTTCCTTCATTTACATGGATATATACATTCGAAAACAGTATATATATTTTACCAATTACAGAATTGGTACATTAGTTGTGTCATTTTCTTTGGACGACCCCCTCCCCCAAAACTTATCTCGGCCCCACTTAGGTCCCCCCCACTGAAGCAATGCCAGCTACGCCACTGATCTAGATAAACCCTAATAAATTTCTCCTTCCCTTGATGAATCCCAATTTGTTTCTTACCCTAGTCACTGCGTGAACTTCCCTATACCTCAAGTAAAGCTCATGCTTGCATCCATGACAGTCTTGGCTGGGGTTTAAAACTTTAGTCTCAACGGACATTTGCTTGGGATACTGAAATGCTGTTTTACCTAGGCCTATGTTTTCAATGTGATTTGAACGACCTGGATAGTTATTTCTGATGGAAACAGTCCGTTTTGGAGTAAGGACCTCCAAAACATGAGGAAATCCCAACTGGAAAATGGCTTCATCCACGGCACAAACAGCACGGAGAGTCCCGTCAAAACGTATTAAATAAACAGCCATTCACCGTAAAATACAATACACTGAACCCTAATCTGTCCTTGGGCACTGTGTCCCTATCCTGTAACAGGGCGCAGTGTCCTAACTCTTCTCCAGGGTTAGGCTAACTTAAACTAGGTCTAATTGTTTGAAATGAACATCGTTAATGTAGGCTTACCTTTAAACAAATACACTCGGTTTAATAACGAAGGCACACCACAGTCCTTAGAACATTTCGTGTTCTCATGAAAATAACAGGATTTCCGAGTTTTTTTCGAAACACCTAACAATTGAGAGCAATCGTAGGGACGCAACCTGCTCGCAGACTAGCCATCTTTAAATGGACGAACAGGCGATGGCAGCGGAGGAATACATGAAACGGTGTTCAAGGCTACTGTATTTCATTTCATCCGTCCTCTCACCAAGTTTTAGGTGGATGTGGCGATAATTGTAGGCATACTGTAACGAAGATGCAAAATATTTCTTCCGTAATAATCTGAGTGCTTATATCCACAAAGAACCCTCACACCTTCTCATGGTGATCATAAACATGCCTATTCCTGTCGGTAACAGTGCTGTTCTTTTTCCGTTTCAAAAATTCCGCCGTTTTCTTCCTGAGGTAAACAAGTCCGGTGTAGCAAGAAATTTTTCCCACCTGACTGAAATTCCCCCCGGGAAAATTAGCCTAGGATTGATTTCCCCCCGGGAATAACAGCCCAGGCTGCTTTTCCCCCGGGGGGAATTTTGGACCGAGGATATTCCCCCCCCCCCCTCTAGGCCATTCTCTCCCCTACATGTATCCACCTTTGCGGCGTGTTTAGTGCAAGCCCGATGGGGATTTCCGTATAAACATAATCAAAAGACTAAATAACAAAGGTAACGACCCCCAAGAGGTAATTTAGTCGTGATGATAATTATTATCCTGTGTGGCAGGGATGGCTGTCGTTGCTGCACGTCGCCGCCATAGCCATACTCTTATAACAGTAGTGGTGTTGGGGAAATCTAGGCCCAGAGTGGGGATTATTACCCTGGGACGAAATTTCCGCAGGGGGAAATATATCCTGGGCCATATTTCCCCGGGGGCCGCCAATTCGGACAAGGGAGAATACACTGTTACACCGCTATTGAAGACTAAGTAGTTACATTTGGAGTAATGATGAACTCAAGATTTTTAGTATTTTTTATTCACTTTTTTTAGACGAATCAGAATCCTTAATTGTATTGGTTTCTTTGTTGTTCAGTAATTTGATCATATTCAGAGGAAATAATAAATAAGTAACATTACAATTATGGCTTCAGTTTCATCATCGTCAGACGAATTTTTCATTCGCACATGTTCTTGGGAATCATTTCATAGCAGGATGAATTATCTTGTCATTTAATGCATGGCTGACATTGGTTCTATTTTAAAAATGTGGATGCATGACAATGCAAATAATTTTTCATACATACCGTAGTTTATATTGGTTTATAAACATACAACATGGTACGAAATTTTATTTAAAGAAATTTGTTCTACACTGCATGTAGAATGTAGGCCTACTAAGAACCATTTCATGACCTGTGGTACTAGCACTTGCGGCTGGTCATATACAGTATATATATACATATATATGTGTGTGTGTATGTATATATATACATATATATGTGTGTATACATATATACATACATATATATACACATAGATATATGACCAGCCGCAAGTGCTAGTACCACAGGTCATCAAATGGCTTTTTTAGTAGGCCTACATTCTACATGCAATGTAGAAAAAATTTCTTTAATTAAAATTTCGTACCATATTGTGAGTGTTTATGTGTGCATGTCTGTATACTTGTAGCTTTGTGCGCTATAGAAATCCGAACTGCTTGACCGATCTAGACAAAATTTGGCAAGTGGCCATCATTTAACCCAACTTAGAAAATAGGGTCGTTTCAAACCCATACCCCTTCCCTTTTCTTTCCCCCTTCCCCATTGTAAGTAATTTATGTGATAACAGCTTGACCGATCTAGACAAAATTTGGCAGGTGGCCATCATTTAACCGAAATTAGATAAAGGTAGGTTTCAAACCCGTACTCCCTTCCTCCTCCCTTTGTAACTTATGTGGTAAATAAACTGTACGGGTTTATCATACGTCATTTCATGTACTCGGTGCCATAGAAATATATTATTGAAAACGCTTTACTTTCCTGTGATTAATAATTCTGTATCAAGGTTTGGGTTTTGGGTTTAGTGGGGGGTGTATTTAGGTTTAGCGGATGTGTGTGTATGTGTTTAGGTTTAGTGGGGGGTGTGTTTAGGTTTAGTGGGGTGTACTTTGGTTTAGTGGGGGTGTTTCAATTAAGTGGGGGTGTGTTTAGGTTTAGTGGGGGTAAATGGGACAGTCACCACAGTCATGTCTGGATAAAATGAACAGATACCACAGTCATACCTGGTAAAAAGGGAGAGTCAGCACAGTAATACCTGGATAAAAGGGACAGACAGCACAGTAATACATAAGGGACAGTCACCACAGTAATGTCTAGATAAAATGGACAGTCACCGCAGTAATACCTGGATAAAAGCGACAGCCAGCACGGTAATACCTGGATAAAAAGGTCAGGCAGCGCAGTAATACATGGGTAAATGGGACAGTCACCACAGTAATGTTTAGATAAAAAGGGACATTCACCGCAGTAATACCTGGATAAAAGGGACAGTTCACTACAGTAATACCTGGATAAAAGGGACAGTCAGTAGAGTAATACCTGTATGAAAGGGACAGTCAGTACAGTAATACATGGATAAATAAGACAGTCACTACTACAGTAATATCTGGATAAATGGGACAGTCAGAACAGTAATATGTGGATAAAAGGGACAGTTAAACGGTAATATCTGGATAAAAGGGACAGTCAGCACAAGGAGGTGCAGGAAAATATTTGGGAGTCCTTCAGAGTTTTCCCTCCAGTATATACAGTATATATATATATATATATATATATATATATATATATATATATATATATATATATATATATATATATATATATATATATATACAGGGTAAGTCAAAAGTTCCAGGAAAAATTGTTGAATGATGTATTTACACAGGAATAAAACAACCCAAATACTTGGTAAACAATTATCTGTGATGTAGTGATCATATAGACTTGTTACCTCAGTCATCCTCTTGCTACCGTGGTGTTAACATCTGCTTCAGAAAAGTAACTTCTTGAACCCATGGAAAATAAAAATTTTGAGATGAGCTAACATCAAGTTCCTGACCAAGCTTGATTGGAAACCAGGAAAAATTATTGAAGCTTTGCAACAAGTTTATGGAGATTCTTCTCCATCTAAATCAGTTGTTTATGATTGGATAAAGCGATTTAAGGATGGTCAGGAGGACCTCAAAGACAACCCAAGAGAGGGAAGACCATCGACTGCAAAAATGAAAGAATTGTGGCTTTGGTGCAGAATCTAGTGGATGAAGATCGTCGGATTACTATCGATATGATAGCTAATGAAACTGGGATCTCCCATGGTTCCGCATTTTCAATTTTAAATGAAAATCTTGGTTTGAGTAAACTTTCAGCACGTTGGGTCCCAAAAGCGTTGCGCGAAGACCAACTGCATCAAAGAGCTGAACTTTCTCTTGCAGTTTTAACGAAGATTGAATCAAATGAATCAGAGTTTTTGACCGGATTGTTACTGGAGATGAAACTTGGATCCATCAATATGACCAAGAAAGTAAAATTCAATCAAAGCAATGGTTACCAAGAGGTTCAGCTGCACCAGTGAAGTTCAAAGTGGCGAGATCTGCCCAGAAGGTTATGGCAACAGTGTTTTGGGACTCCAAAGGAGTGATTTTGATTGATTTCCTTGAAGGACAAAAACAATCACCGGGAACTACTACAAAGGTGTTTTGCAAAAACTGAAGACTGCATTGGCTAAAAACGTCGAGGAAAGTTGCACCGCAGAATTTTGTTCCATCATGATAACGCTCCAGCACATTCATCAAGGGTTGCAAGAGAAGTCCTACGGAAATTTAGGTGGGAAACTCTTCCACATCCTCCTTATAGTCCTGATCTTGCTCCTTCAGATTTTTTCCTGTTCCCAAAACTCAAGGAACACTTAAGAGGAGTCCGGTTTGAATCTTTGGATGCTGCTAAACATGCAGTTTCAACATGGTTTAATAGAAAGGCCCCAAATTTCTACAAAGAAGGGTTGCAGAGGTGGAAACAGCGCCTTGAAAAGTGTATAGAGTTAGATGGTAGACATGTAGAAAAATGATGTTTGAATTTCCTTAAATAAAGAGTATATTGAATTTTTCCTCGTATATATAAATACACTATATATATGTGTATGTATATATATATATGTACGCACACACACACACACACACACACACACACACATATATATATATATATATATATATATATATATATATATATATATATATATATATATAACCAGAAATGGTGAATTCCATGAAAAACCAATTTGATAACTCATTCATCGCCCTCACATCTAAATCGTGAAACTCTGCTCCCGTCAGGTTTTCCTGAGTCATTCAGTTTGCAGCTTTTCAAGAGGCTACTGATTGAGTCAACACCTGAGAAATACTGTTCCTTAACCTCCTTCCCTTCTTTTCTCCCTTGGCTTTCACAGAGCTGAGCTTAATGTGGGCATAGTATTGCCTGTCTAGGTCTCTTAGCTTTGAAAGAAAATAAGTAACGGCTAGGTACTTACCTTGAGGCAACGCTTGTAATTTACAGGCTTTCTCTGCTGTTTAAGCAATAACCGTGAGATATATGTTTAACTATTTTTGGTTAAGACAATAGGAAAGCAAAATATACTAAACAACGCTCCTGAAACTTCTCCCGGTGACGAGATGCCATAGTCTGCTGAATGTTCATTAGTAATATCATCTTTTGCCTTTAGGATATTGGTAAGGATTAGAACAACAGCTAGGTCCACAGGTTTATCATGTAAATGAAGGAGAGTATTAATGACAGTAGTATTTAGTAGTTAAAAAGTATATCTTAGTTTCACCAGACCACTGAGCTGTTTAACAGCTCTCCTAGGGCTGGCCCAAAGGATTAGATTTATATTACTTGGCTGAGAGCCAACTGGTTACCTAGCAACGGGACCTGCAGCTTATTGTGGAATCCGAACCACGTTATGACGAGAAATGAATTTCAATCACCAGAAATAAATTCCTCTAATTCTTCATTGGCCGGTCGGAGAGTCGAACGCTGGGCCAACAGCGTGCTAGCCGAAAGCTCTACCCACCCCTCCGATGAAGAGCTTAGTATCTAGTAGTACCAGTAATGGTGGTAATGGTGCAAGTGATACTGGTGATAGCAGTAGTGATGATAATACTAATGACAGTTACAGTGATAGTAGCGTTAGTGATACTAGCAGTCATAATAGTGTTAATGACAGCAGCAGTTATATATTTTCCATTTGTATAAGTTTTGGTAATAGTATTGATGGCAGTTTTAACGGTATTAGCTTATGTTTCACTAGTGGCGATGGTAGTGCTGTTTATAGTATACGTATATAACAATTACCAATACTAGTACTACTTCCATTATTACCACTTACTACTTAGATTTAGCCACCCTTGTGCTGGCACAGGCTCTTGCTCTACAGTAGCCAGTATATTACCACTTGATCAGAAGAATGTACACTCGGCAAGAAAAGTGAGGATACAGTTTTCATTAGATTTCGTTCATCGAATTTTAATTTTTTTCTTACAGAAAACACATAATCTCGGTAAATTTACTCTAGAATATGAAAATACAATGCAAATTATATCATATATGTTAAATCTGCAAAACAAAAACGTTGAGATACTTAAAAACATCATGTATGTCCGAAGTAATCAGAATTTCTCAGATGACTTCGTTCATAGAGATCTAAAAGATAGTGTGTGGATATCTCGGTGTACTACTGTTCAACAGAACGGCAATATTTACTCGTTTTCCGTTATGAACAGGCTTATTATTGCATCATCATACGAGGTAATGATAATTTCTTTAATTTTTACACATTCATGTTTGTATTTCACAGTGTTAAAAGTCACCTGGAATTAATGGCAGTAAATGTTGTGACACCTAGGGTAGGTTGACCAAATCTATTTAAATCCGCAAGAGCGTTCTCTATAATGTGAGGGGCAGCGCGGGAGCTTCGGCGGGAAAACACAACTACACAAGTAACTGGATGTGTCTTGACGTTGCCATAGTTTCTCTCTCTCTCTCTCTCTCTTTTTCTCTCTCTCTCTCTCTCTCTCTCTCTCTCTCTCTCTCCATTGCTAAAACATACTATACAAATATAGTATAGCTCAATCTCTAAAAGAAAAAAAAAATAATGAAATGAGTAGCTCTACTTATAGGCCTACCCTTACACAACAGCAACTTCTCTCTCTCTCTCTCTCTCTCTCTCTCTCTCTCTCTCTCTCTCTCTCTCTCTCTCTCATCATAACATTGCATTCGTTCCTTTATTGTTCCCACACGTTTTTCGTTTTACATTGCTCAAATTTAACTCGTGATTTCATTATGGAGGATCGCATTTCCGATTATGCAAGCATTCCGTTCATTGTGGTGTCATAATTTCATTTGTGTAAGGTTACTTGGTAGGTTATGTCGAAAAATGTTTATTTTAATCTCAGAACTGTCGCTGCAAATTACAGCTTGAACGAATACTGTAAAGCTTACTACTGCATTTAAGTATCAATGATTTCAGAATGGTAGAATATGATTGAAAGTTAGAGGAGGTCAAGCAAAAAACAAACACAATAAGATTGAAGCTCCTCCCCTTTCTAAAGTTGCCAGATGTCGCATTATTGAGCAATATATGTCCGAAAAGATTTAAAAAAACTGTATCCTCACTTTCCTTGCCGAGTGTACACCATAACCTCCTCAATTTACTCACGTTTATTTTCAAAGGACCCCTTTCATGAAATCTTACTGGTATTCACACTCTCCCCTACTTCTCTGCAGTTTTTCTTCGCGGTTGCAGCAATCACTAGAAAACATCTGCTCTAATGGCCTTGTTCGAATCTCTCTCACTCCATCGTAGACAGACTAGCTTTAGGATAGAGCCTAATTGCACTCAAAAGATACGGTACTCATTTCATCCATGCTACATTCCATTACTAATATTGTGTTCGTACAAAAAAGCAAAAATGCTCGACATGATTTCGTTGCAGTCGTTAACGAGTGACTTTTCTTAGAACGGAATTGAACCGAGAAGTTTAACCGATATTTCACTAGAATTCACACAAGCGCTACACGACTTGAAACTCAATATCTTATTCACAAAGTGCCTGTTCAATTTTGATACATCAGGTAAAATTATTCCATTATTAATGATGTTTCATAAAGGCTTATTAATCAGTCGGTTAAATATATGAAAGTACGATTGCCTTACCTCATAGAGGTAGAATATCTGGGAAATTGGCCGCAAGTTTTCCGCCACTCTCTCCAGGCAGTCAGTGAGTGATGGCCCAATTCCAGATGTAATTCATTATCAGTAAACCATTCATAAATGTAGAAACGGTTAAAAAACTCAAATACAAAATTTTGATATAAAAATTTCATTCTACAAGTGCTATATTTTCCTTCCTGCCATGTGAATATACATGGCGGAAAAAAATTTCCATCATCTTCGTAGTGAGAGGTCATCATCCGTTACTCGGACGAATTTCCGCCAGAATCCAGCACTGGTCGGTAACCATAACAACAGAAGCATACGAATGGCGAGCTTGTAACAAACAATCTAATTACGCGCAACGCAGTCGAACGTTGGGTTTTAAATAATATATTTTTTTTTATCTCACTGTAGGTAAATAAAAAGACACCTGGCTATGCAAGTACGAACAAAAGGAATTTTAATAATTTCTTGCATGTAAATTACATGCGTAAGTCAGTATTCGAAATAGCATAAGATATTGTTGTCTCTGAGGCTGGTTTGGGCCTAGGGGAGGTGGACGGAACAGCCACTGCAGTATTAGCAGGAAGGCGGGAAATTGCAGTTTCTCCATGGCATGATGGCTCATTTATATAATTGCTCTTGAGCATACAAATCACTATAATTACTCAGTGACTGGGCACTTTCGGGACGGGACTGTCTAGCTGAATAATTTATCGAACAAGAGTTTGAAATCCCATTCAATTCCCGTCATATATAGGAGTATTGATGTCATGCATGCGACATAAAAGGCTAACCTAGGCATACATAAATCTTTTCGTTGTTGGGCGTTAGAACGATACTTAGATAGAACGAGTAAATATAGATTACAATGGAAAAGTAATTTTTACCAAAATGGAATGAATATGTGCTTAAAAGAAGGCAAGTAAAATCAAATATCTGGTGAATCAGTAGCATAGGCCTAGCTTCATTGGTCCATGCTGCATGTTCTAGCGGTAAACAATATTAAAGGTTATTTTTCAGGTTACGGACGTAGATACTACTTTGGTACCATAATAAAGTTATTTTTATATGCATGCAATGAGACTCTACGCAGAATACAGTTTGAATGATAAAAAATCTTGTTATTTGAACAGTTTGTGAGCACAGGTCTCAGTGTAACCTGGATTATACTGTATTGAGATAAATCATAATTACTGAAAGCTCATCGTTCGTTTGTTTGATCTGAGTAGACGTTTTGATACAAGCTCATCTTTCGCGTGCTGTGTTGGTATATAATCAACTCTAATCGACATGCCTTTGATTTATTGAAGAAGGGACGAGGCCTCCATGAATATATAAACATTCAAATATATATGTTACTGAAAGATAGTTTAATATTTATTACAACAATAAGTCAACGATATCGGAAACGTTGATAGTCAGCCAATCACGTACTACCCATGCGTATTTGCCACATCTTCACCCGCGGGTGGACGGATGAAATGAAACCAACTATAGTGATTGCTATACTTTAAAATAGAAAAATACATGAGGGGCTGGCGTATCGTCAATAATTGTAGGTCGAAACTAGAATAGCACTGTCTTAACAAACGAAAAACATTAAAAGGACGACCAAAGAGCAAAACAGCAACAGAGAAAAGTAAAGATTAAAACGAAAAAGCTTTTCCCCTCCTTGAAATTAAACTCATGGTCGCAAATATGTCTCGCTTGTCAGGAACTATAAACATCAAGGGCGCGACAAGCGTACGAAATGGCGAACGAAAAAAGAATGAGAAAAGAAAAGTAACACCTTTCACTTACGACAAGGGTCTGACAGATGGTGACAGGCACAAAGAGGGGTGTCACGCACACACATCGGCCTATCCAGAGAAATGTTCTTAATACCAGAAGCCGTGTGCCACAGATATGGCCCCTAAGAGTGAGTTACGTGGCAGCAGTGCCATGGAGAAAAGAATCATACCAATAAGTGTTTTCGGATAAACTGGCAGCCCATATACCCACTTGCTCTGTTATTTTATTATTATTTCCTTTCTTTTAAGGCAGCTTTCCAAGTGTTCACTGATAGACGCCATTGAATGTGATGCAATTTAATCCTGTGATTCAAAATAAAGATATTTTATATTAGTTTTTAGTTTCCTGTAAAAGAAAACTATTGTGCCGGCTTTGTCTGTCCGTCCGCACTTCATTCTGTCCGCACTTTTTCTGTTCGCCCTCAGATCTTAAAAATACTGAGGCTAGAGGGCTGCAAATTGGTATGTTGATCATCTACCCTTCAATGATCAAACCTACCAAATTGCAGCCATCTAGCCTCAGTAGTTTTTATTTTATTTAAGGTTAAAGTTAGCCATAATCGTGCTTCTGGCAACGATACGGGATAGGCCACCACCGGGACGTGGTTAAAGTTTCATGGGCCGCGGTTCATACAGAATTATACAGGGACCACCGAAAGATAGATCCAGTTTCGGTAGCCTTGATTACACGCTGTAGCGGCTGTACAGAAAACTCGATTGGGTCGAAGAAACATGAGCGCATTTTTTACTTGTTTTTCGATAGATTTAAGGCCGCTTTTTAGGTGTTCACTGATAGACACCATTGAATGTGATGCAATCTAATCCCGTGATTCGAAATACAGGTACACCATTCTTCATTACGGAGCTAATGTCTAAAACCTATCAAAGTAGAGGCCCTTTTAACCATCTTTATTACGAAAATCATGTGTAGACACCACAGATAGCAAACAATTCTCAGAATGGCTAAGCTTTGATCAATACTCGAAATGGCCTTTGAAAAACCTCAAAAAAAGGGCTCTTTCTAAATGCCCGTAAATTAAACAGCACTATTTAGCGATTGGTAAATATAAGAATCGCGAATTTAAAACAGTACATTTAAAAACCTACAAAATACGAGACGTTCTGAGTGGTCATTTAAAAACAAGAAAAAAACAATGTTTGAAATAATAAATTAAAGCCAGGGCAGTAATTTAATGAGACAACTGTGAATCCCGTAGGCGGCGAGCAATGCTTGGAATAAGTATTTGTAAACATTAGACCGAGTTGTCAACAATTCAGCCATTTATACAAAAACAACCGGATGCCAGCGACATCGAACAAATGCCCAGAATAACTGAAAATAAATGAATAAATAGAAAAAGAAATAAAGAACACACGGCACCGAGCAGCGGAGTTGCGAAACCAACAGCGAGTATTTAATAAATGTAACTTACAAGGACGGGGGTCTTGCATCACGCTGTTCCCTTGTATTTTTCCCCCCAAGTGCCACAACTTGATGTTGCCCGGCCGATGTTCTTTTATTTTTCCGCACCTCTTGCTTCTTAAACTTTCCTTTTTTTATATTTCTGTGGAAAGAAAGCGGGTGAAACTATTGATTTTCAATGCCGTTGCAAAAGGTTCGAGTTGATATGGTTCTTTTGTCCGAAGTCAGAAATGTCGAAGTAACTGTAGACTTCGTAGAACCGGTTTACTAAGTTTCAAACCGCGGGGGAGTTGCCATTGCTTATTTTACTGGTGATACGAGTTGGTATCTCTGTAATAGGATACATTTATAGATTTTAGGCATACATGCCAGGCGCTGGGGCAACCAAGACCATTCAGCGCTGAAACGGAAATTGACGGTAAAAGTTTGAAAGGTGTAACAGGAGGAAAACCTCGCAGTTGCACTACGAATCAGTTGTTAGGAGAGGGTGGACAATAAGATGGAAGAAAGAGAATATGAACGGAGGTACAGTAAAAGGAATGAAAGCAGTTGCAGCTAGGGGCCGAAGGGACGCTGCAAAGACCCTTAAGTAATGGCTACATTGTACCGCATGAGGTGCACTGACGGCACTACCCTCCTACGGGGATTTGTAAAGGGAGAGGGATTTCAGTGATGACTTATAATATTAGTAACTCGCCATTGGTCACTGAAAAGACTTAGAGAGAGAAGAAATGAAACTTAAACTGATTTGAGTGAAGGCGTCGCAGTAATTATTAAGTCAATATAATACAGGATAACAAAAATAACTGGTAAGATTATGTAGAATTAATAATTATCAACACAAGACTTCAAAAAACCCCTGAGACAAATCTCAGAGGGTTGGAAGGAATTAACCGCGCGACCTTCACCATCAGCCTACGCTGGATCTCAGTTGAACGACATCTAATAATTATGATCATATCTGCAGGCGTCTATATCATCGTTAGATAAGTAAAGTCTTTCAAAATCCACGTTAATTACATCTCTCTCTCTCTCTCTCTCTCTCTCTTATGACTGCCTTAAAATAGACCCATCCAAAGGCGATAAGGCTTAATGAAAGAGCTACACGTCTAATTACCATTACTTTGAAGAGAATTTCTAATCTTTTACCTCGAAACTATTTTTTTTCTTATTTGAACTTCCCTTCCCGAAGTTTTATGACTATAAAATAAAGATTTTTAATTCTGTTTAAGCAAGTCCAGTTTTTTTTTAAATAAATCTCCACCGTTCATTTTGGAAACAAAAGGAAAACACGTGATTTCCGTAGACTCATCCGTGTATTCCGAATTCTTGATTATCTTGTAAAATTCTGTATAGGTAATTTCAGCCGCTTCTCTCTCTCTCTCTCTCTCTCTCTCTCTCTTAATCTTAATCACTTCTCTTTACGTCTACTATAGATGACATGAGTACCTGAGAGCA